>NC_136073.1:900317887-900740630 GCF_964261635.1 Lissotriton helveticus
AGATCTTCGGACCGTCATTCTCTTCCTCAAGAAGGAGAAGCTCAAGGTGCTCACTCTAGCTCAGGTCTTGTCTCCCCTAGACTGGATGGTAGTGTTGGACTTGCAGGGTGCGTATTTTCACATTCCCCCATCCTGCCGGGCCACAGGCATTACCTGCGGTTCAAGGTAGGCTACGAGCACTTTCAGTTTACCATGCTCCGCTTCGGCCTTCCCCTCGGGTGTTCACCAAGGTGATGGTGGTGGGCACAACTCATCTGCGCAGGTTAGGGGTGTCAGTCTTCCCCTACCTCGACAACTGGCTGTTGAAGGCATCTTCGACCCAGGTTGTCGGCTTCCACCTTCAGACGACGGCGGACTTCCTGCATTCGCTGGGGTTCTCTATAAATGTTCTGAAGTCACACCTGACTCCTTCGACGCTCCCTTTCATCATGGCTGTTCTGGACACAGTGCAGTTTCGGGCCTATCCTCCCAAGCAGCGATTCCAGGATATTCAGGTTATGATTCTGATGTTTCAGCCTCTATCCTGGATTTCGTGATACTGACTCTGAGGCTGTTGGGCCTCATGGCCTCCTGCATCATGTTGGTAAAGCATGTCAGGTGACTTATGTGGGCTCTGCAGTGGGACCTGAAGTTCCAGTGGGCACGGCATAGAGAAAATATCACCAAAGTGGTCCAGATCTTGGAAGGAACTTCAAGAGAAATGCAATGGTGGTTGATGAACCACGATAGGGTCAACGTCAGACCCTTCTCCATTCCCCAATCAGATTTCACAGTCGTGACAGATACGTCACTTCTGGGATGGGGCAGCCATCTGGGAGAGGTGGAGATCAGGGGACACTGGTCTCTGGCGGAGTCGGGCTTCACATCAATATGTTGAGCTTCGAGCTATTCGATTAGCATTGAAGGCACTTCTTTCCTCTGTCATCGGGAAGTTAGTGCAGGTGTTCACGGACAACACCACCGCAATGTGGTACTGCAACAAGCAGGGTGGGGTGGGGTCGTGGACCCTTTGTCGAGAGGCACTGTTTCCCTGGACATGGCTGGAACAGCAGGGCATAACCCTGGTGGTTCAACACCTGGCAGGGTCTCTAAACGCCAGGGCGGACAAACTCAGCCTCCAATGCCTAGCGGATCATGGATGGCGTCTCCAGCTGGAGGTGGCACAAGATCTCTTTCAGCGCTTGCGAGATCCTTGGTTAGATCGAGTCGCCTCCGAAGTATCAGCAATACTGCGTGCTAGAGTTTCCAAGAGGGCTATCGCTGGGCGACGCCTTTCATTGTGAGTGGAGCTCATACCTGCTGTACGCCTTTCTGCCCATACCACTCCTGCCCAAGGTTCTGAAGAAGAACAGGAGCGACCGGGCCTAAGTCATTCTAGTGGCTCCCGACTGAGCGAGGAGAGTCTGGTATCCACAGCTTCTGAAAATCAGCATCGATCCTGCGATCAGGCTTCCCCTTTGGGCGGATCTACTGTCGTTGCAGCAGCGGAGGGTCCTCCACCCGAACTTGTCAACTCTGCGCCTCCATGCGTAGAGATTGAGCGGTGGCAATTGTGGCTTTTGACCTTCCTCCTGAAGTATGTAACGTTATTTTGGCGTTGGGCCGCCCTCCACCAAGACGTATATGACTGCCGTTGGCAGAAATTTGTATTGTACTGTACAGAAAGGTCTATTGACCCTCTTTCTGCTTCTCTTTTCACTGTTCTTCTATTCGTTCCCACCCTTGCCCAACAGGGCTCTGCGTTGGGTACTCTCAAGGGTTATCTTTCTGCTCTATCTGCTTTTTTGCAGCTGCCAGAACAACACTCTCTCTCTCCAAGTCTCTTATTGTACCTAGATTTCTGAAAGGGCTGGCTCACTTGTTTCCACCCACACCCTTTGTTATGCTGGAGTGAGACCTTAAGTACCGTCTAGGCACGCATGTTGGAACGGAGCCATTGGTAGTAACAGAAAGACTACACATTTCCATCAGCCCTTACCTGTGAGGTATTTATCATCCGGTGGGTAGCAAGGCCTTGAAGAGACTGGACTCTATTTCAGCATTGGCCAAAACCCTTGTTGGATGGATATGCAGGGTGATAAACAGGACATGCCGTAGAAACCAGGTTTCTTGCTTTTCTGGTAGGTTGGCCAGACAAAGGGTTTTTCTACAGTAGAGTATGGTCTTCGAGGATAATTGTAGTAGAGTCAACGCAAATAAATATGATGGATAACTACATGTATATTTGGGCTTTTTGAGGGTTGAGTTACTTTGAAAAAGTTTAAAGGGAATGCATGACGTATGGTGTCAAACTTGGTAGAATGAGAGACAGACACATCAATACAGGTGAATGGCAAACGCTTGTAAGTAATTCAAAGGGCGTCCGACCTGAACCTGATCCAGTGGGCCTCTCGGCACACATACCCACCTCTGCTCAAATGCACTGCAACAATGTGTTCTGCATCGGGTGATCTTCATTGATAGTCTTAAACATTAGAATAATGTCCTGCTGTATGCAGGGGACCCGGATCAATCTTTCAGAAAATAGTCCCAAAGACGGTGATTTTTTACTGTCCATTGGAAAGAAGCCATCCTCTAACTAGCCTATCCAGTGTCCTAGGTTTATGCTTGGTAAGTAGTGAAAACCATTGCCAAACTACTTTGCACCATCCTCCTCCCAGACTGCTGCTAAGTGTTTGTTGATTGAGAGTAAAATGATGCCTGATCGACCTTACATTGAAAAGGTGTATGCAACGGTAGTCTGTCCCTTTAAGGTCTTCGTGCTTCCAATCCTAGCATGTACTGTACAAGAGACAGTTTTTTTCCAGCTGATCCTAGCATTTACTTTACAAGAAACAGTTTTGTTTTTTTCCAGCTTGTGGCCTCTGGCAACTTGTTGGGTGTTGCTTTTGCCTATTTTTCACCCAGTTTTCTCACAGAACTTCAACGTATTCAGCTTTAGTTGACCTCTCATTAAGAATTTAAAATGAGCACAGTGCTCCTAACCTGCCATGTGAGTAGAGGGGCCCTGTACATTGTCAATCTTGTATCCTCACTCTCAAATAAGACCACTGAACTAAGAAATCCTGTTCAGTCCGTTTTTTTGCATCCGAATGTGAAGAGACAACATGCCTTGGAGTACTCTGCCTCTAGTCACACAATCTCTCCCATGTCCTGAATGCAGAATGTCGTCGCATTCTCAGATATTCCAAGCACAGCTTACCCTAATGCTAAGACATAAAGTCAAGATCTTCTCTGACCTTTAACCCCTTCACTGCGGCGGCTATTCCACCGCAGTGCTAAGGGGGCGGGGCGGGGCGGGGAGGCCGCACGGCGCTCCCGTGCTCGTGACGGAACCGCTCCGTCACGAGCCTCGGGTGAGCTGTGCTTGTGACGGAACGGTTCCGTCACGGCCCCGCCCGCCCAATAGAACGCTCAGCGCAGGCGCGGCGAGCGGGCCGTGACGGAACCGTTCCGTCACAAGCACAGCACACCCGAGGCTTGTGACGGAACGGTTCCGTCACAAGCATGCAAGTGGTTAATGTTTGACAAAATTAGAAATGGTTTTAGGTGGTGTTGCCTTTGTATTAAGAGTTGGAGGTTTCTTTTCAAGAATGTGCAAGTGTGAGCTGTTCACTTTAGATACTAGGATACAGATTCTTACTGTGTGCATTAGCTTGTACGTGTTGATGCACACACATACTATATCCTTTCTAAGGTACTCCAGCTTACGCACAAGTGGATTCCTGTTTACACATGGTGACATCCAAGACTATCATCTGGGGGGTTAGCAGGGTACGTTCTCCCACAAAGTTGGTAATCCAATGATTTGGCACCTACATTCATTTTCAGTTTCAGCAATTTGATAGGCAAGACGCCAGTCTGTAACATTCCCAAGGCAATTTAGTAAAAAGAAGAAAGGCTTAGTGAGTAAAATAAGACCTTAACAATGAAAATTGGATAAAATGATCAAGAAACAGGATTTGGTAGAGAAAATATTTTCAAAATATCCATAGGAACAACGGGGGTGTTATGGTAATGTGGTTTTATTACATATAATACATACATTTACCATACAATGCCTTTACCACGCAAGGTCTTTACCACACATATACCTTTACCACGCAAGGTAAGTTTATTAAAGGTAAGTTAAACCCTGGTGCAAGGTAAACTGTTGGATGTGTTACTTTTTGTTTTGTCTTTAGCCCCGCAAGGACTTGCAGGGGGCACCACTAAAACTTATCTGTTAGCCTGTTGACACTTACCGGACCAACCGTCCTTGTTCAAATCACCTTTTGTGATGTGTTTTCTCAAAGGTTTGCTCCACATGTTTCCCCCTAAACCTTTGCTCATCCCTCACTTGTACCTTAATTTGGTCTGTACGTTTCTTTTGTGTGCTCCCTTTGAGCCGTTACACAGCTGCTACCTATGTCTCCTGACCCTGAAGATAGTCTTTCTCATCGCAATAACTTCAATTCGTTCATTCTAAGGCTTTTCTCCTGAAGGTTGTGACTTCGTTTCGATTCAGGCACCCATCACTCTTCCATTGTTTTTTGGCCCCACTGCAACGCTCAAAAGAGCAAAGACTACACTTAAACTCTAAAAGAGCGCTCAGCTTTTACAGTGATCGTACCAAACCCCATTAAATTAATGATCAACTCTTTGTGGGTTTTCTATGGCAAAGAAAGGCAAAGCAGTCTAGAAATAGGCTCTGTCCAGATGGATAAACCTCAAGTGAAATCTGCTGCACGATGAGAAAGAAGAAACCTCTAGACCAGTTGAGGGCCAAAGCTGCTATATCTGCGTTGGTATGAGGATTGGTTGTCCTGTATATTGATCAGGCTGCAATGTGGACATGACATCAGTGCAACGTCAGTGCACTTGTTCATGAAGCCCCGCTGACTTGATAGCCAGGGTCGACAGGAAGAGCAGTATGTTTTGGTGACCGTAATTCTACAGACCCTACACCGGGGAAGGTTCTCCTTTGATATCTATTCTAAAGATGAGGAATATACAATTAGAAGTATCTATAAGAACACACACTTTCTGGTCGATACTCTTATCTAACCGCAGGATCCTCACTGCCCTCCCACCTCCTCCTCCGGTGGACTTGACTCCTCTACGTCTAAAAAGGTCCAAACTTTGAAATCTACACACTGGCACGAACAATTGGATTTTGGACTCCACATCTGAAGCCACAGACCATATCCAGAAGATTCTGACATTGGCATGCTGGGGTGATGTCTCTATGCAACTACAGTTGTCACTTCTAGAGCAGAGTCAACCCAGCGCTGCACAACGCGCCTACTGGCACACAGGAGCTCCGTATCCAGTCTTGTGCCTGGGTGTTTTTCAGAAGGTGAGGAATCTGTAGTTGGATAGAGTATCCACCAGAAAGCTCATTACCAAAGGAAATAACTAGTTCTTTAGTAGCATACTTAAACTTCCAGGTCAGATTTCAGATACATTTAATATCCTGCAAACTTCGCCACGTGATTGTACGTTTGCACCACCGAGATCTGTAGTAATTATCCCATTGAAATTCTTTCCTTACTTTAACAGTAAAGGTTTGTGCCGTCAGAATGGTAGGGCGAGTGCCAATATCTTTAGCCCTTGTCCTTTCACTTCTATTAAGGGTTCTGGCATGAGATTAGCTTCAAGGGACACATTTCTGAGTGGGTGGATCTTGAGAACACTACAGGATCCATTAGAAATATTTTTATTGTTTTGTATTTCACTGCTTACCTCTCACACACTTACCAACCTGAAGTGCATGCTAATGCTTTTACACCCACCACTGGAAATGCAGTTTTCAGCTATTTGTTAACTGCAAACACATTAATGACAAGCACAACCAGGTACGAGTTGCCTTACCTGGGAAGTTGTAATTCTAGCAGTCTTGGCTTGGGTAGGAGAAGGAGGTGGCTGGCAACATTTTGGTAAAACGTAAGAATGGCAGGAAACCCCAGGTAGCTTTGGAGAGCATTGAGAATCCATATTTTTAGGACTGCAGCAGTAATATTTTAATTTTGAGTTTCATGAACACATTCCCTGTTATCATTCTCAAAAACACATCTGCTTCTTGATTTCTTGGTTGTGAGAATGAGTCTAGGTTTTTTTCTTTTTCTTTCTTTCTTTCCTTCTTTTTTTTGTTTTATTTTATTTTTCCACGTTTTTCTTTGTTCTATGCTCCCCTCATTCAGATCTGTCTGTAAAGAGCCACTGACCCCACCCTCAGCGCACACCTGTCTGAGCCCAATTCACTCTCCTCTCAGTGACATCGCCTTCGAGAAGTTTGATGCGCCTACTGCTGCCAACTGGTCCGAGTTCCTAAATGCCTCTGCCAACGGCAAGATGGAGAGCGAGTTCGCCCTACTGACGTTGTCCGATCACGAGCAGCGAGAGCTTTATGAAGCCGCAAAGATTATCCAGACAGCCTTCCGGAAATACAAGGTAACTTGCTTTGGGAGTGTGGGGAGTGGACTTGATGGTGAACCGCTGCTTGTGTGCAATTAGGTGAGATGTGGGTAGGATTGTTAGCATCTGTCTGCTTACGAGTAGCAGAGATGTGTCCGGCTTTACCAATGTGCTTAAAGTGCCTGAGCAATATCCTGACACTGATGTACCTTTCCAGCTCGCTGTATCTTTTTATAACAGAACCTGTACATGTACGATGCTTTCCAAAGAGACAATAATTCGAATTTCACAGAGAGCAACAGTTTGACACTGAAGAACAGCTCCATTTCATTTTCAGCCTGCTGTTTTAATACTGTTATCAAACACACACACCTACCAACACACCTTCCCATGCAGTCTACAACTCTGCTTTATTTTTTCACTTCCATTGACAACCTGGTTCTTTTTTACCTAATTTATGTTACGTATTGTGTCTGATAGCGACTTCTTGCTGCATATTCCTTACCTTTGAATTTCCCAGGCGTCAGGCTGGATCCGGAAACGTTTGCTGGGAAATACTCCTTGCGCGCACCATTGGGTGGCTCCATTCAGCTTGGCGTCATTAGCATTGGTTATGATATTGCAGTACCTTTATAGGCACCACTAAGGCGCGCGGACGTCCGTTCTTTTTTTTCCGTGCCAATTAAGCGCCGAACAAGGAAGAGCTACACCTCTGCCTGTTTTTAACAGGCTTTTTTTCAACGTCCATCGTGTGTGAGGATGTCTTTGAGAAAGACGAGGTTTAAGCTGTGCAGGGCTTGTCCCTGTGCATTTTCGGCCACCGAACCCCATTATGTCTGCCTCTGGTGTCTCGAGTCCAACCACGATTAGATGTCGTGCTCGGAGTGTCGGGCAATGGCTCCTAAAACTTTACGGGAGTAGGCTTTTAAGCTCCTGGTGGCCCGGCATCCATCATCGTCAAGCGAGACTCAGCGGAGGTCCCGATCGAGGAAGAGGAAGTCACGGGACCGCTCTCAGAGCCCAAAGTCCTCTTTGTCCCACTCGAGGTTGTTAGGACACTCACGGAAGAGGCACAAGAAGAAGTCTAAGCAACTTAATCTTCACCTCAATTATCGTGCATCAACGAAGGAGGTAAGGACCACTGACACCATAGGTACAGTTCAATGAAGCTAGGGTCGATTTCGTGCCTCCCTCCTTTTCCAGGAGCCAGAGCGACCGTTGCTCAGATTAAAGAGTTTTACTAGGCCATGCGCTGTGTTTTTGAGCGGGCCGACCCCTCTGGTGAGCCTTCTGTCCCATGGGTCCGGAAGGTGCCCGTCTGATTCAATGCCGTTGGCTCCAGCTCCAGTCAGGGCGCCGGTGCGTCCTCTGAGATCGGATCTGAGTTCACACTGGTCATGCCAACACGCCTCCCCCAGCATCAGCCCTGAAGTCGATGCCTTCGGCACTGGCGCTGCCCATCGGCGGTGCCAGCCCCATCAGTAACACAACGTCGGAATGTTATCGCTCAACGCCAATTCTGACATACATTGATTGAACTCAGGGGTTCTATGTTAATGCCTGAACACTTTGTGATGTTTTAGGCTCGGGAGAGGAATGGGAGGGACCCTCTGGATTACCAGGATGACCCTGCAGAGCAGTTGGACTTGTATGGGGAGCTTGGAGGGGCCAGTGGACTGGATCCTTCTAAAGATACCGGCATGCTCTCTCTGACAACGGCCATGGTGATCAAGAGCGCATCCGAGGTCTTTGGACTGGAGCTGCCCTCAGTGGAGGTCAGGACTAATCTCTTGACTGAAGTTCTTCAGCCTGTGGCTTCCACATCAGAACCCCTTTTTCCCTTTAATAAAGCACTTACTGATGTCTTTCTAGGCACGTTGTCCTTCGCCCTCGAACAAGGTGAGAAGACCCATAAGATGAAGTCGACACCAACGCTTAGGCGGCCCAAGTCTGGTTCGCCTACGACGTCAAGAGGCCGGGGGCTCGAGGTCAAAACATCAACGTCGAAGCCCGCCGCCGAGAGGGACCTTGCCGACGTCGAGATCGCCGCCGACGTCGAGAGGTCCAATTGCATCGACGTCAAGCCGAACACCAAGGGCTTCTTCTATGCCGGAGAGACACAGGCATTCGACGTCAAGGCGCATGACGGCGACACATCCGTCGCTGAGGAGGTCGGCGTCGAGGCGGTCACCGTTGAGGAGGTCGACGTCGAGATCTTGAAAAACGTCCCCTGTTTCTAAAAGAAGGTTGCGATCAAGGTCGACGTCGAGGAGATCACACTCAGATCATGGGTCTCCGCTTACATTGAGACCTAGGGCAACGTTGAGAGACCGTTCGACTCGGGACGCCCAGCTGGCGACGTCAAGGAGTGCTTCTTCCTCCCCAGGACTTCAGATAATACAAGTTACTCCTGAACCCTCACCAGTACCGTCTCCAGCTCCGCCAACTAATATCGCACCGAGATGGCTAGAGGACATGAGAGTGGAAGATCTGCAGGATTAATCTGCCATGTTCCCCTACAAGATCCAGATCGCCTATAATTCAGTTTGTACACTCTTCTGAAAGACAGTAGCGTGCCACTCCACGAAGGTCCCCATCTGGAAGAAGGCGATCATCACGTTCTCCTAGGAGTCCGGCATCCAGACCTCAACACCTCTCTCCTAGAAGACGGAGCCATAGATCTTCTTCATGATCGGCAGACTCAAAAGCTGACTATTCTCCTGCTCTTTCTTCCTCTCCTCCGAGTAGAATATCGCCCATTGATGATATTCTGACCTTCAATGAGGTTCTCTGCCGATGGGCTGCGAAACTTCACATTGAAATGCCTGTCTCCACTACCAAGGCATCAGTCATCTTTGAAAAACTGCACCAAAAGTCTTCCTCTAGACCATTGCTTCCTCTAGTGCCTGGATTGCTGGAGCCTGCTCTGCAAAAATTCCTTACTCCAGCATCGGTGGGGGCAGCCCCATCTCGGATCACTAAGAAATATAAGGCTCCCGAGAACAACCCCTTTTTTCTGAGGGCTGACCCTCCACCGGACTCTGTTATTGTTTCAGTGGCACGGAAGAATCAGACAGAGGTAGCATCGTCTGCGGTACCCCCAGATAGAGACAGTAAGGCCATGGATTGTGTCGTCAAGAGAATGTGCATGACCTCAGCCTCTTACATGAAGGTAGCCAGCGCCTCGGCCTTGCTGGGTCGGTGTGACCGTTCTTTGTGGGACTCGCTTTGATGTTTCACTAAGCTCCCAAAAGAAGAGAAGCAAGATTTCCTGGAAATCCTGCATGAAGATGGCTTGGTAGCCAATCAAGTTATCAGTGCAGCAGCTGATGCCTTTGATCTCGCTGCCCATGGTTATGCTCATGGGGTTTGTTCCCGTCGCTCTTCCTGGCTGAGATTGACGGGTCTGCAGCCAGAGGCACAACATCGCTTTCTCAATCTCACCTTCATTGGCACTTCACTCTTTGGCTCTCACGCTGATGACAAAATGTCCAGGTTGAAGACCGAACTGGATACAGTGAAGGCGGTTGGGCTCGAGAAGAGGAAGGACTTC
Source organism: Lissotriton helveticus (assembly GCF_964261635.1). NCBI lineage: Eukaryota > Metazoa > Chordata > Amphibia > Caudata > Salamandridae > Lissotriton > Lissotriton helveticus. The sequence goes on from NC_136073.1 coordinate 900,327,837, forward strand.
AAGCGACGCTACCACCCTTACGATCGGTGACAATATCAACAGAGGGTTCAAACCCTCAGTGGTCGTCCCAGCAAAATCAAGGAAGATCACGATCCTACCAGTGTCGTCCTGGACAGACCACACCTGCTGCCAAACAACAACAAAAGTGGTGAGTGCCTGTTTCCCCTAACTCTGTTACCAACTCCGGTGGGGGGAAGTGTCCGTTTCTACCTGGAAGAGTGGACCAAGATAACACTAGACAAGTGGGTGCTGAATATTGTAAGGAATGGGTTTACCATCAGGTTTAGCTCCCCTCCACCTTCTATTCCTCCTCAAAAGACTGTCATCCATAGCATAAATCTTCTGAGAGAAGAGGTGTCCACTCTACTCCTAAAAGAAGCCATCGAGGAGGTCCCATGGCATCAATGTCGGCAGGGGATCTACTCTCGATATTTTTGGTCCCAAAGAAATGTCCAAACAAGGAGTTCAGGCCTATACTAGATCTCAGACGTCTCAAGTTCATTCTGAGAGAGAGGTTCCGAATGCTGGCATTACATCAAATAATCCTGCATCTACATTAAGGTGACTGGATGTGTTCCATAGGTCTTCAAGATGCCTATTTCCACATACCAATCTCTCAAAAGCATCAGAAGTTTCTACGGTTTCGCATCCAATCAGACCGATACCAGTTTACTGCCCTGCCCTTCGGTCTGAAGTCGGCTCCTCGCACATTCTCAAAGTGCATGGCAGTAGTAGCTGCTTTCTTGAGGAAAAAGCAAATCTTTGTCTACCCTTACCTGGACGACTGGCTTCTCAAGAATGCGTTGCCAACTCTTCTGCAGCAGCACCTCACGGACTGTATTCAACAACTACATCGGCTCGGTCTACACGTAAATTTAAAAAAATCCATCCTCAATCCAACACAGAGGATACACTACCTAGGCGCAACTTTGGACACAGTCAACGCAAGAGCGTATCCTTCAGAGGAGAGACTATCATCCATTCTCCACAAGTGTCAAACTCTCCTGAAGATACCTCAGCCCACGGCCAGGCAGATCTCTTCTCTGCTGGGTTCGATGGCCTTGTGCATTTTTCTAGTTCCAAACGCCAGACTTCACATGAGACCTCTACAGCAGACTCTGGAGGATCAGTGGTCCCAAATCTCCAATCGTTGGGAGGACACTTTAACTCTGCCTCTGTCTGTCCGGCTCTCATCAAATGGTGGATGCGATGGATTCATCTCATCGTAGGAGTCCCTTTTCAAGAGGAACTGCCCAAGCAGACTCTGGTGACGGTTGCGTCCCTTCAGGGATGGGGCACTCATAAGGGACCACTACAGATCCAAGGAATGTGGTCAGAGAAAGAGCAACTATACCATTTAAACATGCTGGAACTCCGAGCGGTACATCTAGCTCTCAAAGCGTTTTTCCTTCCATCAAATCGACTACTCTGCTTGTTCAGGCGGACAATACAACAACGATGTACTACCTCAGAGCTTTCCAAACTTTGTGTCCCGACACAGTACTGTGTCACCTGCAAATGGTGGGTGTGTCGCGGGATGACACCAGTATTAAGGGCACTTAGCACATAACTGATGCTAATTAAGAGGCATTCCTTTGAAAGAGTGTCTCGGAGTCTGCCACAGCTGCGCGGACTCTGAGACACCCTGCTCTATGGGGGCCGGGCACTTCACAACAAAGCCTCATTAACAAGTAAATGGTCTTTTAAAGACCTGCGAAGTACTCTGGTGCGGTTGTGTGTGTGCCCGGGAAGCTGGGGTGAGGTGACAGAGGGTAACAGGTAGAGGGTGACAGGCAGAGGGTGACAGGCAGAGGGTGACAGGCAGAGGGAGGGAGACAGAGAGAGGGAGACCGAGAGAGAGGGAAACCATGGGAGACAGAGAGAGAGGGAGACAGGGGGAGGGAGTCCGGGGTAGACAGAGGGAGGGAGTGGGAGACCGAGAGAGAGAGAGACAGAGAGAGAGAGAGAGAGAGACAGAGAGAGAGAGCGAGAGAGAGAGAGAGAGAGACAGGGAGGGAGATGGAGGGAGGGAGACGGAGGGAAGGAGACGGAGCGAAGGAGACGGAGGGAAGGAGACGGAGGGAAGGAGACGGAGGGAAGGAGACGGAGGGAAGGAGACGGAGGGAAGGAGACGGAGGGAGGGAGACGGAGGGAGGGAGACAGAGGGAGGGAGACAGAGGGAGGGAGACAGAGGGAGGGAGACAGAGGGAGGGAGACAGAGGGAGGGTGACAGAGGGAGGGAGACAGAGGGACGGAGACAGAAAAAGGGAGACATAGGGCAACTGACAGAGGGAGGGAGAGGGCGTGAGACAGAGAGAGAGAGGGAGACAGAGGGAGGGAGAGGGAGGGAGATGGAGGGAGGGAGACGGAGGGAAGGAGACGGAGGGAAGGAGACGGAGGGAAGGAGACGGAGGGAAGGAGACAGAGGGAGGGAGACAGAGGGAGGGAGACAGAGGGCGTGAGACAGAGAGAGAGGGAGACAGAGGGAGGGAGGGAGACAGAGAGAGAGAGGGAGACAGAGGGAGAGGGAGACAGAGGGAGAGAGAGAAGGAGAAGGAGGGAGACAGAGGAATGGAAACAGAGGTAGACCGAGGGCGACAGACAGAGGGAGGGAGACAGACAGACAGAGGGAGGAGGGTGACAGAGGGAGAGAGACAGACAGAGGGAGGAGGGTGACAGAGGGAGAGAGACAGACAGAGAGAGACAGAGGGAGGTAGACAGGCAGAGGGAGGAGACAGGCAGAGGGAGAGAGAGGGAGGGAGACAGAGAGTCAGAGACAGAGAGAGAGAGACATAGAGAGGGAGGGAGACAGAGACAGGAACAGACAGACAAATAGAGGCAGGGACAGGGGCTGACAGACAGAGATGGAGACAGAGAGAGGGAGACGGGGACAGACAGGGGCAGACAAACAGATAGAGGCAGAGACAGGGACAGACAGAGGCAGAGACTGAGGCAGACGGAGCGGGAGAGGGAGAGAGAGAGAGAGAGAGAGGGAGACGGAGGGAGGCAGAGGGAGACAGTAAGGGGGGCAGAGGGAGATAGAGAGAGAGAGGGAGACAGAGGGAGAGGGAGACAGATGGAGCGAGAGAGGGAGAGGGAGGGAGACAGAGGGACGGAAATAGAGGGAGACAGAGGGCGACAGACAGAGGGAGGAGGGCGACATGGAGGGGGACAGGGAGGGAGACAGAGGGAGAGAGAAGGAGACAGAGAGAGGGAGACAGACAGAGTGAGTGAGAACCCCCAAACCCCCTTAGGTGGTACGGGCTCGCTCGCTATGCTCGCTCCCTACACTGCCTTACTGTGTCTCAAAATGATGCATCTCCAAAAAATAAGTCCCCAACATGAAAGGATTGGAAAGCTGTGTACTACCTGAACAAGCAGGGGGGGCACCAGGTCAGCACCCCTGTCGCTGGAAGCACAGGCGATTTGGAAGTGGCTTCTGGCACGAGACCTGAAAATGTCTGCAATTACCTTACCAGGCGTCCTCAACGTTCTAGCGGACGGCCTAAGCAGGCATTTTGCAGAAGCACACAACTGGGTGCTAAAACAAGAAGTGGTGCAAGACATCTTCCACAGCTGGGAAAGACCAGACATCGATCTCTTCGTGGATGCCGAAAACGCAAAATGCTGCGTCTTTCCTCCAGGTACCCGCAACCAGGTTCCAAGGGGAATGCTCTGTTGATAGACTGGTCAGAGACGTTACTCTACGCTTTTCCACCAATTCCCCTCATTCCCATGGTGATCAGGAAACTGTACAAGTCCAAGACAGATATGATCCTGGTTGCTCCAGATGGCCTCGCCAGTGGTGGTAGCCGCACCTCCTTCACCTGTCCAAGGTACGACACAGGAGGTTGCCATGTCATCCGGATCTGTTGACCAGGGCGGGCGGCAAGGTGTTCCACCCCAACCTGCCGTCCCTGAGGTTAGCAGCATGGCTCCTGAGTTCATCCAATATGGACATTTAGGTCTCTTTCAAGACTGCATGCAGATCTTGAAGGAGGCTAGGAGACCTTCTACGAGGAAGTCTTACGCTTTTAAGTGGAAGCGTTTTTACATGTGGTGTACTGCTGAAGGCCATGACCCTGTTCGAGGACAGGAACAGGTGCTGTTACCATACTTGCTGTATTTGGCCAAAGCAGGCTTGCAATACTCCTCCATAAGGTTCACCTGGCAGTGATAACAGCACGTAGAAAGTCTCCCACTCAGGCTTCGTTCTTTCAGATGCCAGTTGTGAAAGAATTCTTGGAGGGTCTCAAGAAGGTCTATCCTCCCGTTAGGGCTCCAGCTCCTCCCTGGGAGCTGAACATAGTCCTCTCTAAACTAATGGCTCCCCCATTCAAACCCATTCACAAAGCTTCCCTTCAGCATCTTTCGTGGAAGACTGCTTTTCTCGTGGCAATCACATCTGCTCACAGGGTAAGTGAGATACAAGCCTCATGCTCTTCAGAGCCTTATCTCGCTTTTCACGCTAACAGAGTGGTGTTACGTACTCACCCGAGGTTCCTTTCTAAGGTGGTCTCGGATTTTCATATCAACCAGTCAGTTACTCTTCCTACTTTCTTTGCAAACCTTGTCACTCCTGCTGAGAGAGCTCTGCACTCTCTAGACCTGAAAAGAGTGTTAAAATGATATCTTGAAATAACAAAAAGTGTACGAAAGTCTGACCAACTGTTTCAGTGGTATTCTAGCCTCAATAGAGCTTTCTTTTTCTGCTGCTGTTTCCGAGGGTCCTGAAGAAAGTCGGGCAGGTCCGAGCACAACTCATTCTTGTGACCAGAAGAGTCCAGTATTTGAAACGGCTCACCCTGGACATTAACCTCCCCTTTTTAACGTCTTCAGGAGGGTTTGCAGTCCTGGCAGCAAGGTAGGATGCTACACTCTAACCTCCACAGGCTACACCTTCATGCGGGTAGATTGAGCAGTACCAACTGAGAGGTTTCGTTCTACTGTCTGAAGTGGTGGCTGTCATTTTGGCTGCTCGCTGCCCTTCCACTAAAATCTATTTATTCAAGTCACTGGTCCGTATTTGCCTCCTGGTGTGAAGAAAAACAGGTTGACCATCTACATATTAGATTATCTGCTAATTTTATTTAATCTTTGGCCTGGGCAAGGCTTTGCATTGGGCACAGTTAAGGTTTACGTATCACCTCTTTTGCCCCTTCTTTGTTGCCTGATTATCCCTCCTTTTTCAAATCACCCATTGTGATTGATTAAATGTATCACACGCTTCCCTCTACTCCTTTGTTATGCTACAGTGGACCTCAGTATGGTTCTAACATTCGTGAATGTGCTTTTTTTTAGCTACTTCATAACTGTACAATGAGACTCTTAACTTTGAAGTCCATTTTTTTATTGCAGTTAAAACTGCATTTGCCATCAGCAAACTGCATGCAGGCTTTCTCACTTTAGATTCTGTGTACTAATGTCTGCCCTGGCAACTGGTGCTTGGACTTGGACACTGAAATAGCAAATAGAAGTGTCTGCCTTCCATCTGGAGCAGTCCATCGTGCTGCCTGCATTTGTTTTCTCCACAGCATCCGGCTGAGGAGGAGGATCCGAGGCATGCCCTTAGCCTATTCATCGATAGGACTAAGGAGTGCCTGTGGAAGATCAGCTGTTGTCGGGTTCGCTGGTGCGAAAAAGGTAAAGGCAGTTCAGACACTGAGCTTATTCCGATGGATTGTCTTCTGCGTCAACCTGAGCTGTGCCTTGACTGAAAAGGAACCTCCAGAGGCCTTGAGCTTATTCCTTTAGGGCGAAAACCTCAGCTATTGCTTTCGCTCCAAGAAGTTCTAGCCACCTTTTGGTGTGCAGGAGCGATTGTAAGAATTTCCGCATCCATTATGTCACATGTGAAGACTCGCCAGGTCAGGTATCTGCGCCTAGAGAGTATCCATCGAAAAGAGCTTTTCCAAAGGTAAGTAAAGTACTCTCCTCTGCTCCAGAGTAGCACCTGCTTTCATCAGTTGGGCTATCTTGTGTCACTCATCTTCTCTAAGGTGTGCATATTACATTGTCATGTCATTCTTCCTGGGAAATGTCTAAATGGCACCATTTTAGTTGCCTTCTAATTCATTAATTTTTATGCCAACGTGTTTTCAATAGCGCATACCACCGTAAACTAATCAGCCTTCCATAGGCTGCTCTTGAAATTAGTGATGGATTATTTGTTTGCTAAGTAGCCATGTTTGGGCATGTGCCATGGCGGAGCGCTGGTGGTGTACCGTGTAACATGTGCATACGTTTTTGTAAATGGTTTTAAGACATGCCACAAATCGAAGTTGACTATATGGTATTGCCAGCCATGCAGTTTCCTGCTTTGTTTTGAGTGAGCTCCGGCGACAGTCAAACTCATCCTAGTCCGAGAGCTGATTCTCTGCCTTTTCATTCTCATTGCAGGGCCGCAGGTTAAAAGAGCAGCAAGAAATGGCCGCAGCTGTGATCCAGAGGTGTTACCGCAAGTACAAACAGGTAAAACAAATGCGTCCGAAGGGCCCTCCGCTCTGAATACAGCTCTTAGATGTCGAGGTTAACTAACAGGGTAAACAACCTTTACAACGCAACTTTTACCACGCAGTGCCTTTACGACGCAACTTTTACAACGCAAACCATTACAACGCATTGCGCTGGGGGGCGCTCTAGGATAGGGAATAGGTTTAATGTACTATCCAACACCTTCCCTACTATCCACGGGGCCTGGAGTTGGGATAGTAAATGAAACAATTCACTATCCAGCGCCTAAAAGCACTATGCGTTGTAATGGTATGCGTTGTAAAAACCGTGTTGTAAAGGCATGCGATGTAAAAGCATGCGTTGTAATGTCATACATCCAACTAACAGATACCATTCTCAGAATTCAGACATAAAGGTGAGACAACCTCAAACAAGCAGTGTGTATGGTCTTAGTATCTGTATAAAACACTCCTACTCTAAATATACATATTGTGTAACACATTATGGTCACTATCTAATCAACACCTAAACAAGCAGTCTTGACTTATGCACAGTCACAAGATTACTCTGCCTAGGGGGTGTTGCCATGCAGTCTGTTCTGTACACTCTTAAGGGTGGAAATGCAGACACCAGAAGCTGAAGCAGGTCATCCTCATAAATAATATTGCACAGAATCTAGGTGTTGTACAGAGCCATAGGCATGTGTTGTGTTGTATCTAACCCAGAAATTTCCTCAGCTAGGGATGCCCCATAGATTAATAATCTTGAGGTAACTCTCAGCTGCCAGGCCTAACCTCGCAGATATTCACATATACTTGAGATTTCAGTCCTTTTCAAAAATAAATTTGGTCTACTTTTTAGGAACATTTTTAGAATAAAAAACCAGTGGGGCAAAAAGTTTAAATCTAAAACTGTGGCTTATCCATGAAAGCATTTTTAGATGACGGGGCGTTCCTTAAAGTTATTTTTTTTTTGGTGGTCTCTTCTGCAGGCAAGAACTCTTCCTAAAGCCATTCTCATTCTTTGGATTTGTTGGCATCTTTGTGTTTAACTGGGTTAATCTCCAGCCAGCTAGATAAGGTTAGCTAGTAAACACTCCGAGAAGTACTCTCATCATGGAGTACAGCTGGTAGGGCTTGCTTCTGATCCGTTGCTGATGTTTTAAGGGCTATGGAGTTTGGAATAGGAACGCGCATAATTGCTGCCCACTGTGTTCTTCAACTATGTATCACCTGGATCTCTGTCATCGATCTCAACCTTCAGCCTCCACTCCACTGCTTTTGCCCCAGCTATCGGCAGACCGCACTCCACAGTGGCAACCCTTCACTCAATATCAATCGAGCTGCAGGTTTCAGCAGGCTGCCTGTTGTGGCACCCACCGAGCTCCTCAAGGTGGATCCAGCCAGGTTTGGGGGGTCTGTTCCCCTCAAATAGCAGTTGCCAACCAGATTGGCGATGCTGTCTTGAACTACGCACTGTGCACACGTTTAATAACCCTGAGCAGGAGTTGTAGCTGTTTGGAAAGTGGACCAAAAAGGGAGCTTTCCCATAGGTGTACAGGAAGCTTTCAGGAGCAAGCCTTCGCAAAGCCAATAGGTCTCTCTTATGCTATCGCTGCTGGCTTTGCCAATGTTTGTTAGCCATGTTGCTCACCCGCGTGGCTGCTGTTCAGCATGGCTAAAAGTTAGTGGTGCAGAGGAGCGCTGTGTGGGGTATCGTAGAGAAGAATGGCGAAGAGGGCAGAGTGTGTCGTGTATCAGAGTGGTGTAGTGTGGAGTCGCGTAAAGTGCTATACACTGGAGTGTCATAGAGTAGACTGCAGTGGCATAGAATTCAGTAGCATACAGTGCAGTGTCTTAGAATGCAATGTCATATATTAGTGTGGTGCATAGTAGAATGCAGTGGCGCAGAGTAGAGTGGTGTAGAGTTGAGTGATGCAGTGGCACTGAGTAGAGTCAAGTGGCGTAGAGTCCAGTGGCGTAGAGTCCAGTGGCATAGAGTCCAGAGTAGAGTCGAGTGGCAAAGAGTGAAGTGGCGTAGAGTGGTGCAGAGTAAAGTATGGTGCCATAGAGTGGTATAGAGAGCTGTGGTGTAGAGTACAGTGATGGAGTAGAGTGCAGTGACATAGACCTCAGTTGTGTAAAATGCATTGGCGTAGAGTGCAGTGTTTAAGAGTAAAGTGACATAGAGTGCAGTGATGTGGAGTGGCATAGAGTGGACCAGAGTGGCATACAGTAGACTGTCTCAGAGTATAGTGAAGTTACGTAGAGTGGAGTGGTGCAGCGTAGATTGTAGTTGCGTAGAGTGGCATAGCGTGTTATGGTGTAGACTAAAGTGGTGTAGAGTGCAGAAGTGCAGAGTAGATTAGAGTGACTTACACTGGATTGACGTAGAGTGCAGGGGCATAAAGTGCATTGTTGCAGAGTGGCATATAGCAGAGTGGTGCAGAGTAGATGAGTGTGGCCTAGACTGGAGTGGTGTAGAGTGCAGTGGCATAGGGTAGAGTAGAGAGGTGCAGCATGTGTGGGCATAGAGTGCTGTAGTATGGAGTGGAGAGGCGTAGAGCAGGGTATGCATGGTGTCGTAGCGCGCTGCCATTACAGACAACACATTTTCAATTGAAATGACCAGTACATTTGCAGACGTTCAGTGTACAAACAAAACTGTGTGGAAATTGCATCACCTAGTGTAATGATTTGTTTTGATCATATAGAAGTATGTGTTTCCAAGACACTTCAGAAATAATATAAAATGTGCTACATTTGTGTTCCTAATTCTGAAATACTTACACAGTTCATTTAAATATTGTTTTGTGCTAGAAAAAATAAACCTCTTTGCTACCCCTAGTATCCAGCAAGATTGTCACATAAATCGTCTCACTTTGAAGTCAGACAAAGAAAAGTAAACAAGTGCCTCGGAAGACAGCGCCTGATATTTGACCACGGTTTCTGAATGGATAGCAAATGTGACAAGATAAGAACAAGATGTAAAGACCTGTTTACAGAAAGGAAGTTTGAGGAAGAACACTGTAAGCACAGTTAATTCAACAGGAGGGACTAACTGAGCCTGAAGTGCCTACAGCAAATAAAGACATCAAATAGAAAGAAAGAATACCACCAAGCCAATGGTAATCATCGGGTGGAATGCATTTCTAAGTCATCTTTCTGAAAGTCCCCAAGATGCCTTTAGCAAACCAGACAGCTTCACTGTCTGGTAAATTGTAACCTAAAATGTTCCATCTTACTCTGTAGTTGATATACACCACAACATCCATAACAGAAAATGCTGATTTCAGACATCCGTCAAGCCAAGTTCAACAGCGATAGGGAACGCTCCATTGTTCTGCAGATTCCTAAACTTTTGTCATCTTTGATCCTGCGTGCTAACATGTGGCGTTGTAAGCTCTATGTCAATGCTTTGGAAGTGACACTAAAGCCACATACAAGCGCCACCCATGTGCATTGATGTTGGTTCCTTTTTTTGTGTACCTTTTGACGCAGATGTGGAGCTTTCTCCTTCTATTCCTCATCAGTTTATGAGGTTTTTTCATCTAAAAGTATTTCCAGTATGCAGGAAATGGGGATAGTATGTCAGGTCTGTTATTACCTAACGCAGGACAGAGGCCTACATCCTAATTTGTACCTACACCCACCCTCTCAGTTTCTTCCTGAAAATACACAAATCCAAGATTCTCACTATCTGCCCCGGACCCAGGAGACTGGATCGTAGCACTGGACCGTCTGGATGCATGTTGTACAATCCACATCCTGCAGTCCCACAGCTGTTTCCTGCGGGTCAAGGTGGACCAGAAGTATGTTCAGGTCTCTGTGCTGCCCTTCAGCTTAATCAGTTCGCCGCGGGTGTTCATGAAAGTGGGCGCAGCACATCTACGGAGATTGGGATATCAGCCTTCTCCAACCTTCACGACTGGCTGTTAAATGCGGGCTCACCACAGTCAGCCTTGGACCACTTTCAGAAATCATTGAACATCCTTCCATCTTTGGGTTTCTCTGCCTCCTGCAAAAGGCCTTAATTGAAGCTGTTCTGGATACGGTGCAATTTCGAGGCTTCCCTCTAGACCGTAGGGATAAAATGTTTGAGCTGTGATCCCGATGTTTGAGCCTCATCTTGGGTCTCAGTGAAAGTGACTCTTGGCCTCCTGCTGGCAGACTACACCGGATGGCTCATGCAGGCTCTGCAGTGGGATCCGAAGTCTCAGTGGGCGCAGCACCGAGGGAACCTGTTGGGTTCCATCCTGGTTTCGGAGGAGACTGCAGAAGACCTGAAGTGGTGGATGTTCAACCAGAATTGGACCTGCGGCAGGCCCCTCTCCCTACCTCACCCAGATCTGTTGGTAGTGACGGATACATTGCTTTTGGGATGTGGAGGGTATCTGGGAGAGGTGGAGATCAGAGGACTCTGGTCTCTGCCGAGACCCGTCTTCACATTAATCAATAGGATTTATGGGCCGTTCGATGGGCATTGAAGATCTTACCTTCCATCGTAGAGAGGCCTGTCCAGGTCCTACAAGGAGACAGCTCTGCCATGTGATACTGTAACAGGCCGCGTGGAGTAGGGTCTGGGGTCCTGTGCCAGTAGACCCTGTGCCTCTGGGACTAGCTGACTTGGTAAGGCATCTTCGTGGACATGAGCCATCTGGCGGGATCTTTCATTGTTAGGGTGGATGAACTCGGTTGGTGACGCCTAATGGATCAGGAATGGCAGGTACACTTGTAGGTGGAGTAGGGTGTCTTGGAGTAATGGACAGAGCCTGCCTTGATCTCTTCACCACCACCAAGAACTTGCATTGTCAATACGTTTGCACATTGGAGTTCCCAAGAGGCTCTCTCTCTTAGACACATTCTGCCTAGATTGGAGCACGGGACTCCTGTATGCCTTCCCACCACTGCCTCTCCGCCTGAGTTCTGAAGATCAGGAACAACTGGCCCAAGGTATCTTAGTGGCTCTGGATTGCTGTGGTACCCTGGAACGGTCTCATCTGTCCTACGATCATGCTGCCGCTTCAAGAGGCTCTTCTGTCCAGCGCAAGGGAAGGGTTCTTCACCTGGACCCATGTAATCTACAGCTCCATTTGCATGGATTGAGTAGCTACATTTGACTTCCTACAACCTCCCTCCCAAAGTAGTTGATGTCTTTCAAGCGGCCAGGCGCCCATCTATAAAATCTGTTTACTCTGGGATAAGTTTGTAGCCTTGTGTAACTTTCGCCGTAGAGACCCATTACAGGCAAAGTTGTTGAGTTTCCTGCTTTTTGTGCTGTCTTTAGCCCCACAGGGTCTTGCCGTGGGCACCGTTAATGGTTACTTTTCAGTCTTTTTGCATTTCCAAGACAATCATCCTTGTTTAAATCACCTGTTGTGATGGTTTTCCTTAAAGGTCGTGTCCTTATGTTCCCACCCAAACCTCTTGAAATGACACATTGGTACCTTAACTTGGTTCCCACTTTTCTTATATGTACCTCCTTTTTTTTTTTTTTTTTTTTTATTAAACAAAAATAGAACAGCATGTTCACTGAAATGTGTTGATAGGCAAACGTGTTATTAATGCAATGATACAACTGGACATCTCTGTTCCATCCCCCACGATCACACATCTCCACCCAGGTCGTTTCCTCTTGAAATCTCCCCCTAATTGTGGAGGCTAGAGGGGTATATATATTCCCCCTGTATGTATTATTCCCCCTTTGTGTGTTCCACTTCCCCCATATTTGCTCCCATTTTTATATGTACCTCTTTTGACCCAATGCACAGCTGTCCCTTACATCTGCCCTTCTCGTGGTGCCTTTGTATGTCAGACAGGTAATTGCCCATTTGCCATTTTTTGCTCCACCTCACCCCTCGAAAGAGGAGGAGAGGCTTCACCGTCTGGACCCCAGAAAGAGTTATGAGCTTTTACATCGATTGTACCAAGGACCATCAAGTGAACAATTTGCTCTTTGTTTTGTTCGCTGGAACAAATAAGTGTAAAGCGGTGAACATAAGCACAATATCTAGGTAGATAGTCCTCTGTATTGAAATCTGCAATGTAGTGGTCAAGCAGCAGCCGCTGGATGGTCTGAGGACTCAAGACAACCTCGGCCAAGTTCTATCACTGCGTTGGCATGCGGAGCACTTGTTTCAGACATATATAATGCCATAGCATGGGTGTCAATTCATATGTTCACGAAGCATTACTGCCTTGATAGCCAGGTCCGGCGCGAGGGGCATTTTTGCCGTTTGGCCCTGCAGGACATTTTAGTTTGAGTCATTCCACAGACCCACCTGGTACTGCTGCTTTTTTATATATTCACATGATGAGCACTCTGCGGCTAGAAGTGTCCATCATAAGAACAAGTTGCTTCCCTTCGGTATCGCTCTTTCTGATAGATACTCTGTTTATCCACAGATTCCTCACCACCCTCACACCTTCCCATTCTGTGGAATGGACTCTTATATCACCTGTTAAAAGTCCCAATTTAGAGACCTGCACGCTGTCACGTCGGATTAGTTTTGGCGTACCAACACCTGGAGTCAATAACGGAATACAGATATTTAGGAGTTAATTATATTCAAAAACGGATCACTTAAATCTCAGAAAGAAGCTCTGAGGAGGCAAAGCAATGCTCTGGCTCTAGCTTTAAAAAATCTGAAGAAGAAAATGGCCAGTCCTACTCTCACTCCACTGCTCCGGGTGATACAAGCAAAACTCATACTAACAGTAACTTGCGGGAGGGAGCTGTGCCGAGGAAGAGATACAAAAACTCTGGGCAGGATTATGGTTGGGGCATAAAAAATCATCTTTGGCCTCCCAAATATACCTCCCCCGCCCAGATAAGGCTTGAATTTGGCCCACAGAGGCAATCTCTGGCCAGAAGGGGGCGTATATCGATTGCTGGCATCAGATCACAGGCACAGAGCCAAATACATGAAACGTGCATCTTTGGCTGGAGCTGACGACCAGGGGCACCTCTCAAGCTAGAACCTCCCTCAACGGGTCAACAGCACAATGGCTGCAGCCCACACTGCTGTGGTAAATAAAACCATCCAACTGGCCTCATTCATTGAGGATAAGGCATTGGCAGGCAGAGCTCATGACTGGTTTGTTTTGCACAGTTAGGACACAGCAATGGTGCACTCCTACTTCCATAAGACCCTGTGCCTTTCTTTTAAGATCCTCAAGCTGGCCTCTCCTCAGATTCTTGACAATCTTTTGAGGCCTTATGTGCCCTCGCGCTCCCTGAGATCTCTGGGCCAAAACTTGGTCGTGGTTCCACGGTTTAGATTATGCAGAGCGGGAGGTCGTTCCTTCCGGGTCTTGGCTGCAAAACTGTGGAACTCTCTTCCGTCTCACATTCGTGAAATCGATGAGTTGCTGAAATTCAGGAGGGCCATTAAAACGCATTTGTTCCCCCATAGTTCTTAGGTTCCTGATCTGTGCGTCTCTTCTCTAGTATGGCTGTGTTGTGTTTGGGTACTCTTTCAGAATCACCGGGACGCCCCTTGGCTGGGGCAGCTGTGCGCTATAAAAGTGTTATTAACATAACATAACATAACATATGGGGTTCTCCAACGCAGTCAAAGAAAAGTTCTTAAGAAATCGTCTTGGTATATTATTACCTTTGCTATTACATCAACCAGCCTGGAAGCGTAATCCAGCCAGCACCTGCGGCCGCCTGTGCAGAATGGGGAGGGAAGATCTGCTGCATTTAATATGCATCCGTAAGGAGTTGCTGAGCAAGCAAAGAGTAATGCTGTGCCCACTCTTTAATCGAAGAGGAATCCGAACATGCAGACAGGCGGCTTTGGCGTGCTTTGCCCTTAGAAATCTGCAACTAAATGGCCATTTTGCGAGGTTCTTAAACAAGGTATACAAGAAAATAAGAGCAATGGCAATTTATGGTGGCAATCCAGATGTACAATGAGAAGCTTGTGGAACATTTGCACAAAAGGAAGCCAGATAAATGTTAATGTTTGTACAAAGGATACTACAGAAGAGGGCCACCAATGAGGCTCCGCTATAACAAAAAATATTAAGAATGGCAGCTGAAGCCATGCATACGGGAAAACCTGGAGCGACCTAATAGGATTGCACCTCCGAACCAAAAGTATGCACTTTTTGGGTGGGTTGGCTACGTTTGCACATAGGTTAGATGGACCTGAAGTGGCCTAATAGGACTGTACTTCTGAACTGAAAATATGTTCGCCACCAATGGTTTGGTTACTTTTTCATGTTGGCCTGGTGGTCACATATTGTAATATAAATAATCATGGGAGGTAGTTGGAACCAGACTTATTTTCAATGTTTTGCTGTTTTGCACGTAAGACATCTCAACCCATACATTAATGCCAACAACATGCATGCTGAAGGAAGTCTCTATCTGCTTAGCAAGAGAGATGCATCCTATAAACAGCGTACCTCTCGTTTAAAAGACAGTCACATTCTTATAGTACTGTTAACAAGCCTGTTCAATGTGTTTTCCTGAAATGTAGATCGGTCTTATATCGTAATGTTGTTAATGACAGCAGGCTGTTCAGCCTGGAACTATGCACTTGCTTTGTTAATGGCACACACGATAGTCGAATCCTTATTGCAATGCCAACAACACTCTGTGTCCTGATTGTATGTACTGAAGGAATGTCCCAACTGCTAAGCAAGAAAGCTCCACCGGATGAACTTTTTGCTTTTTTGCACCAAAGACAACAGAATTCTTATAGCAATGCCAATACTCTACTTGAAACTGCTTCTCTGCACTGAGGTGGCCAGGCATCCCTGCATAGATGATGGATGAAACGTTGCCAGGGCCAACATCTGGGATTGAAATTGTGTTCTTACAAACGTCTTAATATTTGTAGTCTTGAAAGTGGAACACTCTTTGCTCCGCCAACAATAATAATACTCATTTTTTTGGATTCTTTGTACTGTGGAAATGGTTTTAGATGACTAGAATTTTTAATATGGGTTTAGTGTTGCAAAGGTTGTGATTAACCGTGAAAATAAACTTGAACTTGGTGAATGCCTGATTAGTTGTTAACCTCTACGTCCAACAACGTGAAGCGTCAAGATAGAAACTCATGCCAGCCCCCATAGGTGGCACTCAGATGTGACTCTGGTGTCACTTCCGGAGCAGGATGGAGTTGGCACAGAGCCTCCCGAATCCACCAGCTGGCGTGCAGGAGCAATGCTGAGAAAAGATCCTGGATCCAGTCTGGCAACTATTGTTAGTCACGAGGTGAAGAATCTGCATTTAGATGGATTATCCACCAGAATGTTGGTAACTGAACGAACGTAACCATTTATCAGCGTGTGCAGAACTTTGTGTGCCTTTCCAAGCAATCCTTTGAATCCAAGCAATGAAGTCCATGAAAGTCCAGTTACCAACCAGTTGGGCAAGACCAGTGTGGTACCTTGTTCTTTTGCATCTGTTGACAGGATCTTTAGTAAGACTTCTTGATCAGACCTACTTTCCCAGAGCAAAGGTAGGATTCTACATCAGGCTTGACCTCTTTCCACATCTGGATCACCGTTTCTCCAGTTGAGCACTTAGATATCCGCAAAGGTTGCTATCAAGTTACATCAGTGTTTCCCTCTGCAGTAACTGCATCAAGAACCTGCCTCTATCAGGAGCCTGCTCTTGCATGATTGGGGGATTCATGGAGGGCCTAGTGAAGACATTTCCTCCACTGAGAGATCCACCGCCTTTGTGAGAGCTTAACATTGTTCTCTCTAAGCTACTGCGCTCTTTTCTAACGCGTGCCTAAATGCAGTCTCTGATACTTAACGTTGAAACGGATTTTTCTCAAAGCAGTAAACCCTGCTCAAATAGTTAATAGATTCATGAGTGTTCTATGCACTCATCCGTATTAAGGCGGTATGGTTTACTAGTATTTTATGTCAAGCAGACAGGTAACTTGCTTCCATTCAGAATGCTTTGAACATGTAGACCAAACTCTTAGCACGTTTTAGAGTAGTGATGTGTTACTTGGAGATTTTTTATTTTTTTATTTAAAGTAGTATAGTATGGACCTGGCCAGTAACAGTGAACACAAGCAGTTACAAAATAAACTGTGAGAACTTAGTATAGGACATAGAGCCTCTCGTTATAAACACACATACTTAAGTTAAGTAAATCTGTGACATAATAGTTTTTTTTCCTTTTCCTATACGTTTGTAATTATGCCTACAGCTACATTGAAGTGTCCTATATAGCCCCAGATACAGGTCCGTATCTCAGGGCTCTCACAGATGCTTGTTGATAATTGAGAGAGCTGCAGACCTAGGGTTGAGGCCTGCTTGTTGATAATTGAGAGAGCTGCAGACCTAGGGTTGAGGCCTGCTTGTTCATAACTGAGTCAGCAGACCTGGGGCTGTGGGCTGCTTGCTGATAACTGAGTGAGCAGATCTGTGGCCTGCTTGTTGATAACTGAGTGAGCAGACCTGGGACAGTGGCTTGCGTGTTAATAATTGAGTGAGCAGATCTGTGGCCTGCTTGTTGATACTTGAGTGAGCAGACCTGGGACAGTGACTTGCGTGTTAATAATTGAGTGAGCAGATCTGTGGCCTGCTTGTTGATACTTGAGTGAGCAGACCTGGGACAGTGACTTGCTTGTTAATAATTGAGTGAGCAGATCTGTGGCTGTGGCCTGCTTGTTGATACTTGAGTGAGCAGACCTGGGGCTGTGGGCTGCTTGTCAATCCTTGAGTGAGCAGACCTGGGGTTGTGGCCTGCTTGTTGATAATTGAGTGAGCAGACCTAGGGCTGTGTTCTGCTTGCTGATAACTGAGTGAGCATACCTAGTGATGTGGCCTACTTGTTGATACTTGAGTGAGCAGCCCTGGGGCTGTGGCCTGCTTGTTGAGAATTGAGAGAGCTGCAGACCTAGGGTTGTGGCCTGCTTGTTCATAACTGAGTCAGCAGACGTGTGGCTGTGGGCTGCTTGTCAGTGCTTGAGTGAGCAGACCTGGGGTTGTGGCCTGCTTGCTGATAACTGAGTGAGCAGATCTGTGGCCTGCTTGTTGATAACTGAGTGAGCAGACCTGGGGCGTTGGCCTGCTTTGTTGATGATTGAGTGAGCAGGCCTAGGGCTGCGTCCTGTTAGTTAATAACTGAGTGAGCAGAGCTAGGGCTGTGTCCTGTTAGTCGATAACTGAATGAGCAGACCTAGGGCTGTGTCCTGTTAGTCGATAACTGAGTGAGCAGACCTAGGGATGTGTCCTGTTAGTCGATAACTGAGTGAGCAGACCTAGAGCTGTGTCCTGTTAGTCGATAACTGAGTGAGCAGACCTAGAGCTGTGTCCTGTTAGTCGATAACCTAGTGAGCAGACCTAGGGCTGTGTCCTGTTAGTCGATAACCTAGTGAGCAGACCTAGGGCTGTGTCCTGTTAGTCGATAACTGAGTGAGCAGACCTAGGGCTGTGTCCTGTTAGTCGATAACTGAGTGAGCAGACCTAGGGCTGTGTCCTGTTAGTCGATAACTGAGTGAGAAGACCTAGGGCTGTGTCCTGTTAGTCGATAACTGAGTGAGCAGACCTAGGGCTGTGTCCTGTTAGTCGATAATTGAGTGAGCAGCAGACCTAGGGTTGTGGCCTGCTTGTTCATAAGTGAGTCAGCAGACGTGGGGCTGTGGGCTGCTTGTCAGTGCTTGAGTGAGCAGACCTGGGGTTGTGGCCTGCTTGCTGATAACTGAGTGAGCAGACCTGTGGCCTGCTTGTTGATAACTGAGTGAGCGTACCTAGTGCTGTGGCCTACTTGTTGATACTTGAGTGAGCAGACCTGGGGTTGTGGCCTGTTAGTTAATAACTGAGTGAGCAGAGCTAGGGCTGTGTCCTGTTAGTCGATAACTGAGTGAGCAGACCTAGGTATGTGTCCTGTTAGTCGATAACTGAGTGAGCAGACCTAGGGCTGTGTCCTGTTAGTCGATAACTGAGTGAGCAGAGCTAGGGCTGTGTCCTGTTAGTCGATAACTGAGTGAGCAGACCTAGGGCTGTGTCCTGTTAGTCGATAACTGAGTGAGCAGACCTAGGGCTGTGTCCTGTTAGTCGATAACTGAGTGAGCAGACCTAGGGATGTGTCCTGTTAGTCGATAACTGAGTGAGCAGACCTAGAGCTGTGTCCTGTGAGTCGATAACCTAGTGAGCAGACCTAGGGCTGTGTCCTGTTAGTCGATAACTGAGTGAGCAGACCTATGGCGGTGTCTTGTTAGTCGATAACTGAGTGATCAGACCTAGGGCTGTGTCCTGTTAGTTGATAACTGAGTGAGCAGACCTAGGGCTGTGTCATGTTTGTTGATAACTGAGTGAGCAGACCTAAGGCTGTGTCCTGTTAGTCGATAACTGAGTGAGCAGACCTAGGGCTGTGTCCTGTTAGTCGATAACTGAATGAGCAGACCTAGGGCTGTGTCCTGTTAGTCGATAACCTAGTGAGCAGACCTAGGGCTGTGTCCTGTTAGTCGATAACTGAGTGAGCAGACCTAGGGATGTGTCCTGTTAGTCGATAACTGAGTGAGCAGACCCAGAGCTGTGTCCTGTTAGTCGATAACCTAGTGAGCAGACCTAGGGCTGTGTCCTGTTAGTCGATAACTGAGTGAGCAGACCTATGGCGGTGTCTTGTTAGTCGATAACTGAGTGATCAGACCTAGGGCTGTGTCCTGTTAGTTGATAACTGAGTGAGCAGACCTAGGGCTGTGTCCTGTTAGTCGATAACTAACTGAGCAGACCTGAGGCTTTGGACTGCTTGGCGATAGTTGAATGAGTTGACCTAGTGCTGTAGACTTGCACATGAATATTTGAATGAGCAGACCTGGGGCTGTGCCCGGTTTAGAAGTATTTGAGTCAGCTAGTGTAGGTCTGCTGCTTGTACAGAGATACTTGAGTCCGTAGGCCACAAGCTGTGATCTGCGTGATCAGGTTTCTACTCTGGGTGGTCTTTTGTGGCTCGTACTATTCACCTATTATTCTTCAATAAATGCCCATGTTCTTGTTTTCACCACTAACCATACTGTTCTCTCTCCTCCACCTTGCTAGCTAACCTGGATAGCACTAAAGGTAATCAATGTGTGCCTGTTATGCTGCATTCACCATATTCTGCCATTATTTTGCCTTACTGAAATTGTTGAGAACAACATGTGCAAAATACTACTGCTGTATTTCATCGGGGGTTTTGACTTCTAATGCATGTCTGAGCAGACAACTCATACTGCATTCTCTTCACTGGAAGCACAAATCATTCTTCGTACATCCCCATATATAACCCCTCTCAGGATCCTAAGCACTGTTTTTAACGCACTCCCATACATAACCCCTCTTAGGATCCTAAGCACTGTTTTTAACGCACTCCCATACATAACCCCTCTTAGGACGGTGCCCACTATTTTTAACGCACTCCCATACATAACCCCTCTTAGGACGGTGCCCACTATTTTTAACGCACCCCCATACATAACCCCTCTAAGGATCCTAAGCACTGTTTTTAACGCACTCCCATACATAACCCCTCCTAAGACGGTGCCCACTATTTTTAACGCACCCCCATACATAACCCCTCCTAGGACGGTGCCCACTATTTTTAGCGCACTCCCATACATAACCCCTTTTAGGACGGTGCCCACTATTTTTAATGCACTCCCATACATAACCCCTCCTAGGAGGGTGCCCACTATTTTTAACGCACTCCCATACATAACCCCTCTTAGGACGGTGCCCACTATTTTTAACGCACCCCCATACATAACCCCTCTTAGGACGGTGCCCACTATTTTTAGCGCACTCCCATACATAACCCCTTTTAGGACGGTGCCCGCTATTTTTAATGCACTCCCATACATAACCCCTCCTAGGACGGTGCCCACTATTTTTAACGCACTCCCATACATAACCCCTTTTAGGACGGTGCCCGCTATTTTTAGCGCACTCCCATACATAACCCCCTTTAGGACGGTGCCCACTATTTTTAATGCACTCCCATACATAACCCCTCCTAGGACGGTGCCCACTATTTTTAACGCACTCCCATACATAACCCCTTTTAGGACGGTGCCCGCTATTTTTAGTGCACTCCCATACATAACCCCTCCTAGGACGGTGCCCACTATTTTTAACGCACTCCCATACATAACCCCTTTTAGGACGGTGCCCGCTATTTTTAGCGCACTCCCAAATGTAACCGCTATTAGGTTAATAAGCACTGTTTTTAATCGCACTCCCATGTGTAACCACTATTAGGATACATTCACTGTTTTTTGCGCACTCCCATGTATAACCGCTCTTAGGATAATAGTCACTGTTTTTAGCGCACTCCCATATGTAACCGCTGTTAGGATAATAGTCACTGTTTTTAAGCGCACTCCCATATGTAACCGCTGTTAGGATATTAAGCACTGTTTTTAGCGCACTCCCATGTATAACCGCTCTTAGGATAATAGTCACTGTTTTTAAGCGCACTCCCATATGTAACCGCTGTTAGGATAATAAGCACTGTTTTTAAGCGCACTCCCATGTGTAACCTCTGTTAGGATAATAAGCACTGTTTTTAAGCGCACTCCCATATGTAACCGCTGTTAGGATATTAAGCACTGTTTTTTAGCACACTCCCAAATGTAAACACTGTTAGGATAATAAGCACTGTTTTAAGAGCACTCCCATATGTAACCGCTGTTAGGATAATAAGCACTGTTTTAAGCGCACTCCCAAATGTAACCACTATTAGGATAATAATAAGCACTGTTTTTAAGCGCACTTCCATGTGTAACTGCTATTAGGATAATAAGTACTGTTTTAAGCGCACTCTCATGTGTAACCGCTGTTAGGATAATAAGCACTGTTTTTAAGCGCACTCCCATGTGTAACCGCTATTAGTATAATAAGCACTGTTTTTACGCGCACTCCCATGTGTAACCTCTATTAAGATAATAAGCACTGTTTTTAAGCGCACTCCCTTGTGTAACCGCTATGAGGATAATAAGCACTGTTTTTAAGCGCACTCCCAGATGTTACCGCTATTAGGATAATAAGCACTGTTTTTAAGTGCACTCCCAAATGTAACCGATATAGGATAATAAGCACTGTTTTTAAGCGCACTCCCAGATGTTACCGCTATTAGGATAATAAGCACTGTTTTTAAGTGCACTCCCAAATGTAACCGATATAGGATAATAAGCACTGTTTTTAAGCGCACTCCCATGTGTAACCGCTATTAGTATAATAAGCACTGTTTTTAAGCGCACTCCCATGTGTAACCTCTATTAAGATAATAAGCACTGTTTTTAAGCGCACTCCCTTGTGTAACCGCTATGAGGATAATAAGCACTGTTTTTAAGTGCACTCCCATGTGTAACTGCTATTAGGATAATAAGCATTGTTTTTAGTGCACTCCCAAATGTAACCGATATAGGATAATAAGCATTGTCTGGAGCCCACTCCCATATTTAGCCCCTTTTAGGAAGTAAAACAATATATGCATTATATAATCCTTCTTAGGCTGTGCTGTGTGCAACACTCTTCCACTTTTAACCCCACTTTAGATAAGAAGCAATGTACGTGACGCACTTTGTATATAACCCCTCTTTAGATGAGAAGGCCTCTACGCAGCACATTCCCGTATATAACCCTTCTTCAGGTGAGAAGCACTCTATGCAGGCTGCTCCCCATATTGCCACACTTGCATCATAATCACTGTATGCAACACACTCCCATATACAAATCCTTTCAGGATGATTAGCAATGTATGCACCACACTCCCATTTATAACCCTTCTTTAGAGGACAAGCACTATATAATCAGCGCACCGTTTTTAGGACAAGAAACACGGTATGCACCAAACTCCCATCTACAACCCTCATTACTTGAGAAGCAGTGTTTGGGTCACACTCCCATACACAACCCTCATTAGATGAGAAGCAGTGTGTGCATCACACTCCCATATACAACCCTCATTAGATGAGAAGCAGTGTGTGCGCCACACTCCCATATACAACCCTCATTAGATGAGAAGCAGTGTGTGCATCACACTCCCATATACAACCCTCATTAGATGAGAAGCAGTGTGTGCGCCACACTCCCATATACAACCCTCATTAGATGAGAAGCAGTGTGTGCATCACACTCCCATATACAACCCTCATTAGATGAGAAACAGTGTGCCACCACACTCTCATATACAACCCTCATTAGATGAGAAGCAGTGTGCGCGCCACACTCCCATATACAACCCTCATTAGATGAGAAGCAGTGTGTGCGCCACACTCCCATATACAACCCTCATTAGATGAGAAGCAGTGTGTGCATCACACTCCCATATACAACCCTCATTAGATGAGAAACAGTGTGTGCACCACACTCCCAAATACAACCCTCATTAGATGAGAAACAGTGTGTGCACCACACTCATATACAACCCACATTAGATGAGAAGCAGTGTGCGCACCACACCCTCACATACAACCCTCATTAGATGAGAAGCAGTGTGTGCATCACACTCCCATATACAACCCTCATTAGATGAGAAGCAGTGTGCGCACCACACCCTCACATACAACCCTCATTAGATGAGAAGCAGTGTGTGCATCACACTCCCATATACAACCCTCATTAGATGAGAAGCAGTGTGTGCATCACACTCCCATATACAACCCTCATTAGATGAGAAACAGTGTGCCACCACACTCTCATATACAACCCTCATTAGATGAGAAACAGTGTGCCACCACACTCTCATATACAACCCTCATTAGATGAGAAGCAGTGTGTGCGCCACACTCCCATATACAACCCTCATTAGATGAGAAGCAGTGTGTGCATCACACTCCCATATACAACCCTCATTAGATGAGAAACAGTGTGCCACCACACTCTCATATACAACCCTCATTAGATGAGAAGCAGTGTGCGCGCCACACTCCCATATACAACCCTCATTAGATGAGAAGCAGTGTGTGCGCCACACTCCCATATACAACCCTCATTAGATGAGAAGCAGTGTGTGCATCACACTCCCATATACAACCCTCATTAGATGAGAAACAGTGTGCCACCACACTCTCATATACAACCCTCATTAGATGAGAAGCAGTGTGCGCGCCACACTCCCATATACAACCCTCATTAGATGAGAAGCAGTGTGTGCGCCACACTCCATATACAACCCTCATTAGATGAGAAGCAGTGTGTGCATCACACTCCCATATACAACCCTCATTAGATGAGAAACAGTGTGTGCACCACACTCCCATATACAACCCTCATTAGATGAGAAACAGTGTGTGCACCACACTCATATACAACCCACATTAGATGAGAAGCAGTGTGCGCACCACACCCTCACATACAACCCTCATTAGATGAGAAGCAGTGTGTGCATCACGCTCCCATATACAACCCTCATTAGATGAGAAGCAGTGTGCGCACCACACCCTCACATACAACCCTCATTAGATGAGAAGCAGTGTGTGCATCACACTCCCATATACAACCCTCATTAGATGAGAAGCAGTGTGTGCATCACACTCCCATATACAACCCTCATTAGATGAGAAGCAGTGTGTGCATCACACTCATATACAACCCTCATTAGATGAGAAGCAGTGTGCGCACCACACCCTCACATACAACCCTCATTAGATGAGAAGCAGTGTGTGCATCACACTCCCATACACAACCCTCATTAGATGAGAAGCAGTGTGTGCATCACACTCCCATATACAACCCTCATTAGATGAGAAACAGTGTGTGCACCACACTCCCATATACAACCCTCATTAGATGAGAAGCAGTGTGCGCACCACACCCTCACATACAACCCTCATTAGATGAGAAGCAGTGTGTGCATCACACTCCCATATACAACCCTCATTAGATGAGAAGCAGTGTGCGCACCACACCCTCACATACAACCCTCATTAGATGAGAAGCAGTGTGTGCATCACACTCCCATATACAACCCTCATTAGATGAGAAGCAGTGTGTGCATCACACTCCCATATACAACCCTCATTAGATGAGAAGCAGTGTGTGCGCCACACTCTCATATACAACCCACATTAGATGAGAAGCAGTGTGTGCGCCGCACTCCTATATACAATCCTTATTAGATGAGAAGCAGTGTGTGCATCGCACGCCCATACACAACCCTCGTTAGATGAGATGCAATGTGCGAGCCACACTCCCATATACAACCCTGATTAGATGAGATACGATGTGCGCGCCACACTCCCATATACAACCCTGATTAGATGAGATGCGGTGTACGCGCCACACTCCCATATACAACCCTCCTTAGATGATATGCGATGTACGCGCCACACTCCCATATACAACCCTCATTAGATGAGATGCGATGTACGCGCCACACTCCCATATACAACCCTCATTAGATGAGATGCGATGTACGCGCCACACTCCCATATTCAACCCTCATTAGATGAGATGCGATGTGCGCTCCACACTCCCATATACAACCCTCATTAGATGAGATGCGATGTACGCGCCACACTCCCATATACAACCCTCATTAGATGAGGTGCGCCACACTCTCATATACAACCCACATTAGATTTGAAGCAGTGTTCCGCCCCACACTGCCATGTACACTGCACATTAGATGAGAAGTAGTGTACGCAACACACTCCCTTATACAACCCTCATTAGATGAGAAGCAGTGTGTGCAGCACACTCCCATATACAACCCTCATTAAATGAGAAGCAGTGTGTGCACCACCCTTGTATATACAACCCTCATTACATGAGAAGCACTGTGTGCCCCGCGTTTGTATATACTACCTTCCTTAAATGAGAAGCAGTGTTTGCATCTCACTCTCAAATCAATCAATCAAACAGGACTTTTAAAGTGCTGCTAATCAACTGTGAGGGTCTCCAGGTAGTGCTTCCAAGTCGCAGAATCTGGTTGTTCAAGACTTGTGTGCTGTAGATTCACATGCTTTACATCTAGTGTTGGGTCCGGATGTTTGAAAGTTGTTTTTCTTAGAAGTTTTCCTAGTCACGAGGTAAGTTGACTCCCCTTTTTGGTGATAGTGTGCATGGTCATCGACTCCATTGGTAAATTGTTTTTTCTGCCATCGGGTTCAGACGTGTATTGCTGCGCTCCGGTTCAAAATCGTTCTTCAGGTACTTTGCAATCTATACCTTCGACTGAATTGTTTCCAGACGCGTTTCCCACTTCTCTGCGTGTTGCTTCAACATTGGAACCGACCTTAGATTGGAAAACTTTGTGGGCGGCCTTCCAGGCCTAACCGTGCTTGGTCAGCTCTCCGTTGATGGATCGGACTCCGTTTATATTCTGTCCTCAGTGTCAAGCGAAGTATCCGCGCACGGACTCACAATCCTCCCTACCCTTGACTGTATTGTTTCGTACGCGTTTTTCCTCTTCTCCATGTATCCTTTCGGTCAACGGAATCTACTTTTCGTTTGGAAGGCTTTGTGGACGGCCTTCAGGCCTAACCAAGTCAGATCAGCTCTTCATCGATAGAACGGACACCATTCTAATTCTGCCCACAGTGCCTCGCGAAGAAGCCGCACACTGATTCACACAGTGTGTAACTTGTGCTTGTCTCCGGAGCACAAGGAAGAAGACTGTGGCGCATGCAGATCATTTCGAACGAAGAAAACTCTTTGCGATTGTCAAGCTCAACGTCGAGAGATGCAGCGTCAGAGCATCGAAGACACGCCGGACATCTTCGGCAAAATGCGATGCAGCGCGCGCAACGAAATTCGTTTTATGTATTTAATTGTTTACTTACCTCGTTCTTCCATATTCCGGTGTTTACTACCCCTCACCCTGCCCCTCCCCCGCCTCGCCTCACTGCCCTACGGAACTCCTTCCACAGGTCGCTACTGTTCACATACGTCCCCTACAAGAGTGCTTGGCATGTCAGTAGAATCAGTCGCAGGGTCAATTAACCGATCTAGTGTTGGTAGACAGCCGTACCCATTGCTCTCTGTAGTGTTGGGACCCACAAAACATATCAAAAGGACTGCCTTTCATCGATCCTATTCCACAGATTGTGCTCACAGAAGATGCATCTCTTACAGGTTGGGGTGCTCATCACCAAGATTACACAATACAAGGCCGGTGGAGCAACGAACACAAACGCCTCCACATCACTATCTAGAGCTTCTAGCTATTTTTCTATTGTTCAAAGCATTTCAACCTCACTTCATATGCAAAACTATCCTAGTCCCAACAGACAACATGGCAGAAATATATTATGTACAAAAGCAGGGGGGACACACTCTCTCTAACTGTCAAGACTCGCTCAAGCCATTTGGAATTGGGCGATCCAGCACAACATTTTTCTTCTGGGGGAACACCTACCAGGAGTAAACAATCAAATTGCCGACCTTCTCAGCAGAAGGAGACAGCAATTTCACGAGTGGCTTTCTTCATCCCCAAGATCTCCTTCTGTACTTTCAACAATGGGGATTCCCACAAGTAGACTTGTTCGCCACAGCAGAAATCGCAAAATGCCCAAGCTTCGGCTCCAGATTCACACACCCGCTTTCAAACGACAATGCCCTATAGATGAACTGGTCCGGTAGATTTGCCTACGCTTTTCCGCCTCTCCCGCTCATTCCGTGTCTAGTTCGGAAGCGCAGGCAAACATCCCTCACACTAATTCTAGTAGCTCCCACATGGCCCGTCAGCCTGTTGGAGCCGTCACTAGTTCCACATCAGAAGCTGCACCTCACCTCTAGTTTCCTCACACAAAACCATGGCGAAATCAAGCATCGAAATCCCAAACAGCTGAACTTCGCGATATGGCTCCTTAAGTCATAGAGTTTGGTTATTTAAATGTACCACCAGACGGTATGAATATTCTAAAAGAAGCAAGGAGGCCTACCACCAGACCTTGCTGCAGCAAAGTGGAAAAGATTTGCACCATGAGAAGATACGGGAGAGCTAATCTAAGAAAGCGGTCAAAGCTTACTTACATGAAAATAAAATACAACAATGTATATAGATTTTTAGGATGATATATTATACCAAAAAGTATTTTGCTAAAATGTTTGGTACTTTTTTTTAATGCTTTTATGGCCCTTGGCCGAAATAAAGTTTTTCTTGACTGACTGACTGAAAAGATTTGTTGTATACTGCAATAACAAAATCAATCCTTTAGATGCTTCTTTACAAAACAGTATCTGTTATCTGTTACACTTACAGCAAACTGGACTATCTTATACATCTATTTGTTTGCACCTTGCAGCAGTAGCTGCGTATTTGCAGAACAGGCAACATCTGTCACTATTTCAGAGTTCCAGTAATCAAAGCTTTCATGGTGGGATTGAAAAGACTAATACCACCAAGGATTCCTCCTGCCCCAGTGTGTAATCTCAACATTGTTCTCACAGGGTTCATGTGTCCACCTTTTGAACCTTTACATAAGTGCCCCTTGCAATTTCTCTCATGGAAGGTTGCTTTCCTCATTGCGATCACATCACTGAGGAGAGTTGGTGAGCTATAGGAATTAACCTTAGAAGAACCCTTCTATCAGCTTCACAAAGACAGGGTAGTTCTACGCACCAACCCTAAATTCCTTCCCAAAGTGGTTTTCATATCAACCTGTCGGTTGAGTTACTTTTTTTTTTCCTCATCCTGATTCTGTAGCAGATTTTGCGCTTCACGCGCATGACGTTAAAAGAGCTTTATTGTACTACATAGATAGAACAAAAGACTTTAGCAAAACAAAACAACTTTTGGTTGCATTTGTTTCACCTCACAAAGGCAATCCATCTCTAAATCTGGTATTGCAAGATGTTTTGTTAAATGCATTCAAACATGCTACGCTAAAGCTAAAAGAACTTTATCCATACCCCCTAGAGCACATTCCACTCGCAAAATAGGGGCTTCTGTGGCTTTTTTAGATAACATTCCTCTAGCTGACATTTGTAAGGCAGCTACATGGTTTACACCACACTCATTTACCAAACACTATTGAGTAGATGTGTTAGTAGGTCAACAAGCTAATGTATGCCAGGCAGTACTTCAAAC
This sequence comes from Lissotriton helveticus, assembly GCF_964261635.1. Taxonomy (NCBI): domain Eukaryota; kingdom Metazoa; phylum Chordata; class Amphibia; order Caudata; family Salamandridae; genus Lissotriton; species Lissotriton helveticus. Next base: position 900,356,283 of record NC_136073.1, read on the forward strand.
ATTATTTCAAACAACTAAAACATCTACAGGTTAGCCACCGCTTTGGAAGTATACTGCTTTGTAGTCTATGCAAAACATATGTATCTACAGCACACATGCCACGAACTGATAATGTTACTTACACAGTAAGCATTTGTTCTTGGCATGTAGAGCCCACCCACCACCCCGGGTACCTGTAGTTGTTGCAGTTCTTCATTATACATTTATACGCATGGACATCTCTATTCTACACTTACTTCTCCATCTCACCCTCTTGCGGGAAAACAATCTAACAATGGAGTCGATGGCCATGTGCACTATCACCGAAAGGAGGAGGCATATTCCCTTGTGTCAAGGAAAGACTTCTTCAAGGAAAAACAACTTCCTATGAGGCACAGGGTCGAGACTGATTTGCAAATGTCTGGGTCTAAACTGGGGTGGCATGTTGAGCAAAAGAAAGATGGATTTAACCCAGATCTCTTTACTGGGGGTGAATGTATGATTCATTCAGCATTACGGCCATCATTTGTTTGCTTAGCACCCGGAAAATATCAAACACATCTTTGGCATGTTGTGTCTGTATGATTTAGTGGGCAAAATTACTCTTCATTCTTCTGCTTGTGTCAGAGGAGTAGTCCTGCTGAAGTGCTAGGCCTCCTTACATCTTCACAGGCACGCTCGGTGCCAGTTACTCTGCTTGTGGCTCGTTGGCAAGGCGCAGTTTCCACTCCTAGGCAAAGTGGCTTCAAGGACCACAAGCAATGGAAGATTTGTGGTGGCAGGGCTGTACTGGCTTCATGGCCTAAGTTGAACTATATTGTAGAAACACAAAAAAGGCTCTGGCCCTCTGATTGTGATTCCCAAATCGTCGTCCTCCTTGGAGTATTTTGGATTTAGGAGTACACGGAGCTATACAGTCACACAGAAGGAATATGCTACTTACCAGTATGCATCTTTTCTTGGCATGTAGGGCTGCTGACATTCATATCTGTGCATAGATCGCCGCCTAGTGTTGGGTCCGGATGATTGCACATTGTTGTCCTGGAAGAGTCTTCGAAGTATCACGAGATAGGTGGCTCCTCCCTCGGACTACAGTGCGCATGGGCATCCTCTCCATCCCCAGATTGTTTTTTTCCGCCATTAGGTTCGGATGTACCTTCCTACTCTCCAAGTTCGGAAACAAGAAAACTTCTCAAAAGGCCAAAAGGCCTTCGGATCTGTCGGTATTGTTCAAGTGCGCGGTGCCGATACACTTTTTACAACCCGGTTGCACTCCAGTCGTCGAATCGGGCCGTGAGGCCTTCTCGACATCACGTGGACCGACCGTCGATGGAACGAAGTCCGTTCAAATACTGCCCTCAGTGCAACTCAAAGTTCCCACACACAGACAAGCATCCAGTGTGCAATAAATGCCTATCTCCAGATCACAATGAAGATAGTTGCCTAGCCTGTGCCCAGTTCAGATCAAAAAAGACTATTCGAAATCGACGGGCGGTGAGGCAAGAAATGCAACGATCGGCGCCAGAGCCTGATAACATCTTCGCGGATGAAGAAGATCTAGCGAGCGCCGAAGCCTCAGATCGGGACGACGGACAATACTCGGAGCCCGACTCCGAATATTACCCCGAGGAGGGAGAACTAATCGTCGATCTCGAGGACTATGATCAGGACATCGTAGCAGTTGAAGATGACTCCGATGACGGCGAGGGGCGAACCGAGTACACCGCCCCATATAGACACTACACCTCTATCAGAGACTCAGGTCGAGGCATTGCCAGCAGGCCTTAGCCGAGACCAACAACCTCGTTCTACAGCCCCGCAATTCCGCCCGGCTAAGAACATATCGAAAGAGCCCTCTGAGACACGTCACACAACATCGGTTCCATCGAAACCGAAACTAGTCGACAATACAGTCTTCGGACCGAATTACGTCGACCCGAAAGTATCTAAGCCGAAAGGCGTCGAACCGAAGGCCACAGTATCACTGCAACCTTCGAAACCAAAGACCGTCGAGTCGACATCGAAGACCAAAACACTCGAGTCGAGCTCCAAGTCGAAGGCCGTCGAGTCAACCTCGAAGCCAAAACACGTCGTTTCGACACCAAAACAAAAGCACGTCGAATCGACACCCAAAAAACACGTCTAATCGAGCAAATCCGCCTCAGGTATCGACAAAGGGAAAAAAACGGTCGACGACAGGACAAGGCCTACGCCCAAAGCTACCGTCGAACCGAAACCGAAGGTGGACGAAAAGAAATCGGTCAAGCCGAAGTCCATCGAACAGAAAAAGGGCGTCGACCCGAAACAGCAGGCTCCAAAACAACATAACGACACTGTCTAACCGACAAAACCGCTCGGTCCGATAAAGGTTGTGAAGCCAGCAAAGGACGTTCAACCAACAAAACCTGTTGAAAAACGACCAAAAGTGATCCAACCACCTAAAAAGGTCGAAGCCACAAAAACCGTCGACCCGAAGAAACAAAAAACAAAGGTTGTAACGCCAAAACCAAGGACTGTGAAAGAGGAGCTTCTTCACCCAGATCCCTCCACAGAGAACCAGTCAAAAATCTACATTGATTCAATTACTGGTAAAGTGACTGTGTATACTAAAAAGAAATGGCCTCTACCAACTGAAGACTTTTCAAGAATCCCCCTAAAGAAAAAGAGAGACTGTGCTACCTCTCCTATACTCTTTGAACCTATCGCTCCTGCTATGCCTACTACTCCTTATACCCCAACCTCACCAACACGCTCTGATTACAACCCTGATGAAGATCAGGACGCAGATGTAGGTTTTGGTTATCCACAAAACCCAAATACAGAGCCAGACACACAGCCATGGGGTGGAGGAGGGGAACCGGACACTGAAGGGATCCTGTCCATTACAGACCCTGCAGTATACCCTACTAAACCATCACCCACAGAGGATACAGTTGCATTTAATTCTCTGTTCGATAGAGCAGCATCCTACCACAACGTAGACATGCACTCTGATGCTATTGAGGAAGATTTCCTCTTTGATACACTCACAACATCTGAAAGACACGTTAAAACACTCCCAATGCTAAAAGGGGTGTTAAAACACGCAGGTGACATTTTTAAGGACACTGCTAGAGCCCGGGTCATAAACCCTAGAATTGAGAAAAAATACAGAGCTGCACCTATAGTTCTCTTCCAGGGGATCCTCATCAATAGTCATAAGCATTAGAATATTCCCGCCCATGCGCGGGACCCCGGAAACAATATATTATATGTGCCCCACATATATTATAGACATATATATAAATATATATATATATAAAAATAAGCAATTGCAGCCAAATAAACAATAGAGCTGGAATATGCAGTGAAGAATTTCCACAATACAGTGAATTCTGTATTAGAAACATGAGAAACAACACCAATGCTTGTTTAGAAACTGTTTTAATGTACAGAAAACAGTAGAAATTCTCATAACACACTGTAAGCATATACAGCTCCCAGGCTGCATTGCAAAATCCCAGTCTAAAAAGACTGAAAAGCTAACCTGTAGCTGAATGCACTAAAACTGACGCTGTGCCTTTAAGGCACCTCTGCCCCTAGCTTCCCATCATGCCTCAGGGGTTACAGTTAGGTCAGTTGTTCTTTCCGGCTCCTTCAGGAAGGACCCTGGATACACAGCTCCACACTTTTCTGCCTTTTTCAGTCAGAAAATCTTCTAAAGAACAATTTTTTTGATTTACTTTGACTTTTCACATCATAGTCAAGTAAATAACTGCTTAGCAGTCAATTTTTTGTGAGGTTTTTCCTTTCAGGATGCCCTCACTTTTTGATGATTGCCCTTCTTGTGGCCACAAGAAGGCAAAAACAGACTCTCATGAGGTCTGTATTTTATGCTTGCCAGAGGATCATGATCCTAAAGACTGTTCTCATTGTAAAAAGCTGTCTGACAGAACACTTAAAGACAGAGAGAGGAACAGACTCTATAGTCTGGCCCAGAAATCCATGAGAGGAAGATCTGCGGAGAGAAAGAGTTCAAAGAGACCCAGAACTCCCTCCAAAGGCAAGTCAGAACGTCCATCAACCTCAGCACCGGGCTCGGCGCTGAAACAACGACATCTGATGGACAGTTCAAGAGAAAAAGCTCCGTCGGCGTCGAGATCGGCGTCGATGAGGAAATCGTCGTCGAAAAGAGGTTCGCCGTCGTCGAGGAAAGCTCCGCCGTCGTCAACTAGGCGACGATCGGCGTCGAGAGAAGCCACGAGATCGCCGTCGACGAGAGGTTCGGCTTCAAGACATGAGTCAACTCCGCCGCCGTCAACCAGGCGACGGTCGGCGTCGAGAGACAGATCACACTCGACGTCGACAGGCTTCGAAAAGTGTAACACCTCCGTCGACGTCTCCACGGAGGCGCTCGGCGTCGAGGAGCAAGAGCCCCCTCGGACGATCGTCGTCGAGGAAGGGATCATCTAAGGCACGTCGGCGCTCGTCGTCGAGGATGTCCGATCCTCCGCCGTCGCCACATGCCAGGTCGATGACATCTCCGTCGCCGACAGATCAACGTCGGCCGACGTCGAGAGCTCCGTCGACGGCAGGACTAGACCGTTCGACGTCGAGACCTCCGTCGACGGCAGGACTAGGCCGTTCGACGTCGAGACCTCCGTCGACGGCAGGACAACGCCGTTCGACGTCGAGACCTCCGTCGACGGCAGGACAACGCCGTTCGACGTCGAAGGAGATGACTCTGTCGTCGGCACATCATCACCGATCGACGTCGAGGGACCACAGATCATCGTCGAGGCATTCAACGCCGAAAGTTATCGCCCCGTCGACGCCACAGAGGCGTTCGACGTCGAGGGAAAGGCTTTTGAGACGTCCTCCAACACCGGTGAGACGGAGATCACCTTCAGTGCCTTCGACAGTCCTGGTGACACAATCTGCTTCACTCCATTCCTCCTCAAGTGCCTCGGGGTCAACCGGGTCATCTTCGAGGAGTAGGAGTCCGGTTCAGAAGAATCCCCATCGGGGTTACACTTCACATATAAGACTTTCGCCAAGATGGTACGCTCCTTTGAGTAATTGGAAGGATTCTAAGGCACCAGAGAGACTTCAAAGGTACTTGAGTCCAATCCACAGGTCTCCTCTTCAGCAAGCAGAAGAGACAGAGCGATCACGCTCACGAGAGAGAAGAGTGGACAGGTCACATGCCCCTAGGGTCTCCCGATCACCAAGGAGGGAGCAACCCAAATCTCGAACACCGAGAAAGGAGGTACGAGATGTGAGATCGAGATCTCCAGTACATCAGAGGGTATCACGTTCTCCTCGAAGGGAGGAACGACCTAGGAGATCTCCGGTGAGGAAGGAGCATTCTCACCACAGGAGAAGAAGAACTCCTTCATCCTCTCCTCCAGCTTCGCCTAGATCTTCTAAAGGGGACTACTCTCCGACGCTGGCAGACAGCCCTCGCTCAAGAGCTTCCCCTCTGGACGACGTCAACACGTATTTGGACGTTTTGCAAAGGGGTGCTCACAAGCTGAATATAGAAATGACCACTCCAGAGGTGTCCACTACTGTGATTTTTGAGACTCTTCATCACAAATCATATGCACGGCCGTTGCTTCCATTAGTCCCAGGAATAATGGACCCAATCAAAGAGGTTTTCCTCACGCCAGCAACGATCAGAGCAGTTCCGGCACGTATCCAGAAAAAATATAGGCCGGCTGACTCAGATCCTATCTTCGTTAAAGGTGAGCCTGCAGCGGACTCAGTTATTGTAGCCTCAGCTAGGAAGAATCACACGGTCGCTCCTTCTTCGTCAGTTCCTCCTGACAAAGACAGCAAGACGCAAGATTCTTGGGGACGCAAGGTGTGCAACACAGCAGCTTCATCCCTAAAAGTCTCTAGTGCATCATCCCTTCTGGGAAGGTACGATAGAGCCCTATGGGACTCCATGGAACGATTCAAAGAGAAATTGCCCAAGGAGGACCAGAAGGACTTTGAGGAGACCGTGACGGAGGGCTGTTTGGTGGCAAACCAAATGATTAGTTCATCAGCAGATAACGCCCTTCTAGCTGGACATAACTACTCACATGGAGTATGTGCGAGGAGATCCTCTTGGCTGCGTTTAACTGGGCTCAAGCCAGATGCCCAGCAGCGCATACTCAATCTGCCTTTTTCCGGATCTTCACTCTTCGGGGAGCATGCCGATCAGGAAATGGCCCGGATGAAGACCGAGTTAGACACAGTAAAGGCAGTAGGTCTGGAGAAACAGAAAGCACCGTTCAAACGACGCTTCAAGACCAACAAGAACCGGGGAGGCCAACAGAGGGTTCAAACCCCTCAATGGTCTCAAAACAAGCCGCAAGGAAAGCCACAATACAGAGGAGGAAGGTCAAGCAGAGGTAGAGGCGGACATAATCAATCCTCTACCACACCTAGAGGAGGCAAGGCCTGAGCAGTGGCTTCCTCTGTCGCCGTTACCCACTCCAGTGGGAGGAAGTGCTGCACAACATCTGGCAGAGTGGGTCAGCATCACGAAAGATCGGTGGGTGCTGAATATACTGCGCAATGGATATGCGCTACGTTTCAGGAAGAAACCACAACCTGCTCCTCCAAAAAAGTCTCGCTCGTACCAACTGGAGCTCCTCAAAAAGGAGGTGAGCGTCCTCTTAAAGAAAAACGCAATCGAAGTGGTACCCCTCTCCCAAAGGGGGAAAGGAGTGTACTCAAGATATTTCCTTGTTCCCAAAAAGGACCAAGAAGGCAAATTCAGACCAATTTTGGATCTTCGACTCCTCAACAAAGTGGTGGTCAAAGAGAAGTTTCGCATGTTGGCACTCCATCAAATATGTCCTCATCTACAGATCGGAGACTGGATGTGTTCGGTGGATTTACAAGACGCGTACTTCCACATTCCTATTACACCAGGTCATCGAAAGTACTTGAGGTTCCTGGTAGGGTCCAGGCATTACCAGTTCAAAGTGCTCCCTTTCGGACTCAAATCCGCACCAAGGGTCTTCACCAAGTGCATGGCAGTGGTAGCGGCGTGTCTACACAAAAAAGGTCTCTTTGTGTACCCATATCTAGACGACTGGCTCCTGAAGAGTCCGTCGCCTCGGCAAGCCACCAAAGACTGTCACCTGTGTCTCCAACAGCTACACAGGCTCGGCCTCCATGTAAACTCAGAAAAATCGATCCTGCAGCCCACACAAACTATCCACTATCTGGGAGCAGTTCTAGACACAAAGTTAGGAAGAGCGTTTCCTTCGCAAGAGAGACTTTCTTCCATGGGACAAAAATGCAAAAAGTTACTTCAGATTCCTCGTCCAAAGGTGCGAGACGTAGCGTCTCTGTTGGGCTCCATGGCGTCCTGCATCTTCCTAATACCGAACGCCAGGTTGAGAATGCGGCCTCTTCAAGAGTCGGTGGAGGATCAGTGGGACCAAGCGTCTGGAGATTGGGAGGATCGAATCATCCTGTCTCAAGCAGCGCTGACCTCAATACAGTGGTGGACTCGCCCTCGGAATGTCCTGCAGGGAGTCCCTTTTCAGCAACCTCTGCCTTCTCTGTCTGTGGTAACGGACGCATCTCTAGAAGGCTGGGGGGCTCACATGGGTCATCTTCAGATTCAGGGTCGCTGGTCGACCAACCTTCAGACATACCACATCAACATGCTGGAACTTCGAGCGGTTCATCTGGCGCTCAAAGCGTTCCTTCCAGCAATAACAACGGACAAAGTCCTGGTTCAGACGGACAACACTACAACTATGTTCTATCTGAACAAGCAGGGAGGAACTCGATCTCGCCCTCTGTCTCTGGAAGCCCAGGCGATCTGGCACTGGCTTCTGGCTCGGGGACTGTCGGTGGTGGCAGTGCACCTTCCAGGCGAGTTAAACACAAAAGCAGACGCACTCAGCAGGCACTTCGAAGATCAGCCAGACTGGGTGCTAAACGACGAAGTGGTCGAAGAACTCTTCCGTTGCTGGGGTCGTCCAGACATAGACTTATTTGCGGACGACGAAAACGCCAAATGCCACGCCTTCGCGTCCAGGTTCCACCGGCCAGGGACGCAAGGGAACTCTCTCCTGCTGGAGTGGACAGGAATGTTCGCTTATGCTTTTCCCCCTCTGGCACTGATTCCGAAGGTGGTGGCCAAGCTCATCAGATCGAGCATGGACATGATCCTAATTGCTCCGGATTGGCCGCGACAATGGTGGTATCCAGATCTGTTACATCTGTCGCGGTGTCCACACAGACGGCTGCCGTGCAAGCCAGACCTGCTGAGCAAAATGGACGGGAGGATCCTGCATCCCAACCTCCAGTCGCTGAACCTGACTGCATGGCTCCTGAGGTCTTGCAATATGGACACTTAAATCTGCCTCCGGAATGTATGAATATTTTAAGAGAGGCGAAGAGACCTTCCACAAGGACGTCTTATGCGTTCAAGTGGAAAAGATTTTTCATTTGGTGTAAGGACCATGGCTTTGATCCCACCAAAGGGCAAGAAGAGGTAGTCCTACCATACCTCCTATACTTAGCGACATCAGGGTTGAAATACGCTTCTATTAGGGTTCATCTATCTGCCATAGTAGCGTACAGAAAATCACCTACACAAACATCGTTTTTTCAGGTCCCAGTGGTGAAGGATTTCCTTCAGGGATTAAAGAAGGTCTATCCCCCTGTGAGAAATCCTTCTCCTCCCTGGGAGTTGAACCTGGTTCTCTCCAGACTGATGTCTACACCGTTTGAGCCTATACACAAGGCCTCCTTGCAGCATCTCACTTGGAAGGCGGCCTTCTTGGTGGCAATAACCTCTGCGCGCAGGGTTAGCGAGATACAAGCACTCTGCACCAAGGAACCTTACACTGTGTTTCACCACAACAGAGTGGTAATGAGGGCTCACCCATCTTTCCTTCCAAAGGTGGTATCGGATTTTCATATAAATCAAACGATTACCCTTCCTTCGTTCTTTCCTAATCCATCGACCCCAGCTGAGAGGTCGTTGCACTCGTTAGATCTTAAACGGGTGCTAAAGTTTTACCTAGAAAGAACGAAGGACACCAGAAAGACAGACCAACTCTTTGTCAATTATGGTGCAATGAGGACCGGGTTTGCAGCAGCCAAAAGATCCATCTCCAGATGGATTGTCTCTTGTATCAAACTAGCATACCAGCTGGCTGGCAAACCTTTGTTGCAATCACCCAAAGCTCATTCCACTAGAGGGAAAGCAGCCACAATAGCTTTTTTGCATGACATTCCTATGTCAGAAATATGCAAGGCTGCGACATGGAAATCAGTCCATACCTTTACAAGGCATTATTGCCTAGAGTCTGATTCCAGAGCGGATTCTCAAGTAGGGCAAGCCTCCTTGAGAAACCTATTTGGGTAGAAAAAGGCCTATTTTTGGGCCTACGGATATAAATGTTATCTGTTGATTCCTTTGCCCGCAGGGATGAGGTGAGGCTCGCTACTCTATTCTAATGCTTATGACTATTGATGAGGATCCCCTGGAAGAGAAGGATTAGTTACTTACCTGTAATCCTAGTTCTCTTCCAGGGGTATCCTCATCAAAGTCATAAGCAACCCTCCCGCCTCCCCGGGCAAAGGACTTTGTTTATTTAATAGGAGATGTTTTTTAACCTGTTATTACCATGGTTTGGTTTTCAGTCTCCGAAAAGAACAACTGACCTAACTGTAACCCCTGAGGCATGATGGGAAGCTAGGGGCAGAGGTGCCTTAAAGGCACAGCGTCAGTTTTAGTGCATTCAGCTACAGGTTAGCTTTTCAGTCTTTTTAGACTGGGATTTTGCAATGCAGCCTGGGAGCTGTATATGCTTACAGTGTGTTATGAGAATTTCTACTGTTTTCTGTACATTAAAACAGTTTCTAAACAAGCATTGGTGTTGTTTCTCATGTTTCTAATACAGAATTCACTGTATTGTGGAAATTCTTCACTGCATATTCCAGCTCTATTGTTTATTTGGCTGCAATTGCTTATTTTTATATATATATATATTTATTCCTCACACTCCTGGTGCAAATAGTCAATATTAAATTCAAAAGACCAGAACCGGAGCCCAAATATCGTTCAGTGCTGTATTTATTGGCACACGGATAAACAAACCCTACGCGTTTCGAAGCGTTAAGCTTCTTGCTCACGGGTGATATATTTATATATATGTCTATAATATATGTGGGGCACATATAATATATTGTTTCCGGGGTCCCGCGCATGGGCGGGAATATTCTAATGCTTATGACTTTGATGAGGATACCCCTGGAAGAGAACTAGGATTACAGGTAAGTAACTAATCCATCCTACATACATCAAAGGACAGCTACCCCTAGATTCCTTAGTGGTATCAAACACACGTAAGCGTGCAAACTCACAGACTACTGGTGAGGCTCCACCTCCAGACAAGGAATCTAAAATATTTGGGGCATCAGGCAAAAGAGTGGCGGCTCAGGCAGCAAACTCCTGGAGAATAGCCAATGCACAGACCTTGCTAGCCAGATATGATAGGGCGCACTACGAAAGTTTGGAAGAAATTCTCCAACACTTACCTGATCCCTACAAACAACAGGCAGATGAACTTATACAAGAGGGGAAGCTCATCACCAATGCATCCATTAAGTGTGCACTAGACGCGGCAGACACAGCTGCCAGATCCATCAATACCAGCGTGTTAATAAGGCGACACGCATGGCTTCGTATATCAGGCTTTAAGAATGGAGTCCAATCTACAATTCTTAATCAGCCAGTCAACCCAGACTTTTTATTTGGTCCAGCAGTCGATTCAATTCTGGACAAAATGAAAAAGGATGCAGAAACTGCAAAATCTATGGGAGCTCTTCAGTCCCAACAACACAGGGGCTCCTTTCGTCGCTCCAATTATAGAGGAGGAGCGCGAGGAACATCACAACAATCCTCCAACTACAAAAGTAACACACAATCCACATATAACAAGAACACCAGCAGAGGTGGTTATAGAGGAAATAATACCAAGGGCAGAGGTCGTGGAGGCAATGGAAATAGATCCTCCACTAACACAAAGCAGTGACTTCTTGACACTCCCCCCAGACCATACAACACCAGTCGGGGGAAGAATACAACAATTTCTACAAGTCTGGTTAAATATCACCACAGACAAGTGGGTCAGGCAAATTATCCAACATGGCTATTGCCTAGAGCTCACCTCAACTCCACCCAACATACCACCCGTGCACCGTCCTATGTCACAGGAACATATAACATTGCTTCAGCAAGAGGTCATCCGTATGCTGCAAAAGGGGGCCATAGAACCAGTCCCACTGCAACATCAGGGAACAGGAGTATACTCCCTATACTTCCTAATTCCAAAGAAGGACGGGTCTCTCAGACCAATATTGGCCCTCAGGCCCCTCAACCTGTACATTCTGTCAGAGAATTTTCATATGCTCACTCTCCAGCAAGTCTTACCACTGCTTCGCCAGGGAGACTTCCTAGCAACCTTGGACCTCAAAGACGCATACTTTCATATACCAATACACCCTGCTCACAGAAAGTATTTGAGGTTCACCATTCAAGGGCAACACTACCAATTCAAGGTCCTGCCATTTGGAGTGACAACAGCTCCAAGGATGTTCACCAAATGTCTAGCTACAGTGGCAGCACATCTCAGAAGGCAACACATACATGTGTATCCTTATCTGGACGACTGGCTAATACATGCACCAACACCCCACCAATGTGCCGACCACATGTCAAAGACTATACACCTACTGCACAGTTTAGGATTCTCACTAAACTACCCAAAGTCACATCTAACACCCTCCCACGTCCAACAGTAGCTGGGAGCAACAATAGATACACTGGCAGCAAAAGCATATCCCAACACAGCACGGGCCCAGGGAATGCAGACGCTGATACAAAAGTTCAGAGCACAACACTCACTACCAGCTCAAGTGTTTATGCAGCGAATAGGCATGATGGCCTTGTGCATATTCATAGTCCCTCACGCCAGACTACATATGCGTCCGCTCCAAGAATGCCTAGCAAGGCAGTGGAACCAGGCTCACAGGCAATTAAAAGACCTAGTGTTGGTGACCAGTCGTGCATACAACTCTCTGCATTGGTGGAATCCACAAAACCTTTGCAAAGGTCGACTGTTCCAAGAGCCTGTCCCACAAGTAGTGTTAACAGCGGACGCATCCCTACTAGGATGGGGAGCCCATGTCCTACACTACACAGCACAGGGACTCTGGACTGTACAGCAAAAGAAAATGCATATCAACCTCCTAGAGTTGATGGCCATCTTTCTAGCCCTAAAAGCTTTCGTGAAACACTTACGCAACAAAATTGTGTTGATCCGGACGGACAACATGACAGCTATGTATTACATTCAAAAACAGGGAGGAACACACTCGCCACAGCTGTCGCACCTAGCTCAAGCAATGTGGAAATGGGCCATTCAGAGGAACATTTTCCTCATGGCAGAACACCTCCCAGGCAAGGACAACCAAGTGGCCGACCTGCTCAGCAGGCACAGCCAACAGATGCATGAATGGGAAATTCACCCCAAAGTGCTCCAACCATTCTTCCGGAAGTGAAGTAGGGACACCCGGAAATAGATCTGTTTGCCACAAGCGAAAACGCAAAATGCCAGTACTTTGCCGCCAGGTTCCCACATCCGCAGTCGCAAGGCAATGCGATATGGATGAACTGGTCAGGCAAATTTGCGTACGCTTTTCCCCAGCTCCACTAATTCCGCTGGTGGCACGCAAACTGCGCCAACATTCACTGACAATGATCCTAGTTGCTCCCACATGGGCGAGGCAACCATTGTAGACAATGTTCCTAGAAATGTCAGTGGTGCCTCATCAAAGACTGCGACTAACACCCAGTCTTCTAACGCAGAACCATGGCGAAATCCAACACCCAGATCCCCAACAGCTGAACCTAGCGATCTGGCTCCTGAAATCCTAGAATTTGGATACCTCAACTTGCCTTTTATAATCAAGGAGATTCTATCGAAAAAGTGAAATATTTTTAATTTTTAAGATACTATTTCTCTAGTGAACGTGCTAGGCTCTCTCTTAAAGGTGGAAAGACCAGAGCGCAATGTGCTTTTTAAAATACCCCTCACACACTAAAAAAATCCAATAGTGTCATGCTTCATCATAGGGGTCTTCCCGCCCCTATAACGGGACGGGGCGTGCTACGACCAAACGAATACGCGGGAGCACTTATATTGTGACAGTGACTATGTGTGAGTGCACAGGTGTCAGTGAAAGTGTAGGGACCTCAAAAAGTGATTTATAAAAAAGTTAAAAATTCCCTGGCGTAGTAGAAAAAAATACTTTATTCGCTTCTCTAGCTGGGAACGTTAAGAAGGGGTTGTGAGGTAGAGCAGTAGCTAGCTACCTGGTCGACATGTTTCGTAAGCAGTCCCCTACTGCTTACTCATCAGGACCAAAAAAGCGATCCCTACTAAAGTATACTCAGTTACTACAGAATATGCCTACTGTCCTATGAACAGTGCAGCAAAAATCAGCTGACTGTTTCGTGCTTCGGGGCATGAGTTGGCCCAGTGAAGCAAAAAAGAATACAAATAGTATTCATCAGAGAAGCACGGGGGTGGGAACAATGCGTCTTTTCCATGCCGGACATTACCGCGGAAGAACACCCCTCGCCTGCAAGCTCATGGGGCATTGAAATTAACTGAAAAGTAGACCATAATAGGTCGTTTTTTGGGTACTATTTGTATTCTTTTTTGCTTCACTGGGCCAACTCATGCCCCGAAGCACGAAACAGTCAGCTGATTTTTGCTGCACTGTTCATAGGACAGTAGGCATATTCTGTAGTAACTGAGTATACTTTAGTAGGGATCGCTTTTTTGGTCCTGATGAGTAAGCAGTAGGGGACTGCTTACGAAACATGTCGACCAGGTAGCTAGCTACTGCTCTACCTCACAACCCCTTCTTAACGTTCCCAGCTAGAGAAGCGAATAAAGTATTTTTTTCTACTACGCCAGGGAATTTTTAACTTTTTTATAAATCACTTTTTGAGGTCCCTACACTTTCACTGACACCTGTGCACTCACACATAGTCACTGTCACAATATAAGTGCTCCCGCGTATTCGTTTGGTCGTAGCAAGCCCCGTCCCGTTATAGGGGCGGGAAGACCCCTATGATGAAGCATGACACTATTGGATTTTTTTAGTGTGTGAGGGGTATTTTAAAAAGCACATTGCGCTCTGGTCTTTCCACCTTTAAGAGAGAGCCTAGCACGTTCACTAGAGAAATAGTATCTTAAAAATTAAAAATATTTCACTTTTTCACTTTTTCGATAGAATCTCCTTGATTATAAAAGTTCCGTTTGGAGGGTGATTCTATCAGTACCTCTACGCTCCCCTTTTGTTTTGGTACCTCAACTTGCCTCCAGACTGCATGAATATTATCAAAGAGGCAAGGAAACCCACTACCAGAGCATGCTATGCAGCAAAGTGGAAACGTTTCGTCATTTACTGTAACAACAATGACATTAACCCGCTTGATGCTTCCACTCAAAACATCATTTGCTACCTATTGCACCTCCAACGGTGCAATTTAGCTTTTTCTTCCATCAGAATACACCTGGCTGCGTTAGCAGCATATCTGCAAAACAGGCAACACCTTTCACTATTCAGGGTGCCAGCAATTAAAGCATTCATGGAAGGACTTCAACGCGTAATTCCTCCAAGACACCCACCTTCACCAGTCTGGAATCTAAACGTTATTTTAACCAGACTAATGGAACCACCCTTTGAGCCACTGCACTCATGCGAACTACAATTTCTTACTTGGAAAGTGGCTTTCCTCATTGCCATCACTTTGCTTCGAAGAGTTAGCGAGCTACAAGCCCTAACTATTCAAGAGCCATTCATTCAGGTACATGCAAATAGAGTAGTTCTCAGAACAAACCCTAAGTTCATGCCAAAGGTGGTATCCCATTTCCATATAAATCAGACTATAGAACTGCCAGTGTTCTTTCAGAACCCACAAACAGTAGCTGAAAGGGCCTTGCATACCCTTGATGTCAAAAGAGCTCTGCTATATTACATAGACAGAACTAAAACATTTTGCAAGACAAAACAATTGTTTGTTGCCTTCTCACCACAACACAAGGGTAACCCTATTTCAAAATCAGGTATAGCTAGATGGATAGTTAAGTGCATACAAATATGTTATTTGAAAGCAAAACGCACCTTAACAGTCCCCCCCCTAGAGCGCATTCCACACGCAAGCTAGGGGCATCCATGGCTTTCCTGGGAAATATTCCTTTACACGAAATTTGCAGAGCAGCCACATGGTCAACCACACATACATTTACAAAACACTATTGTGTAGATGTACATTCAAAACAGCAAGCTGCTGTAGGACAGGCTGTTCTCAAAACTCTTTTCCAGACTGCCGCAGCTGACACAGGCAGCCACCGCTAGGGGAGAGACTGCTATACATGCTATGCACAGATATGAATTCAGCAGCCCACATGCCTCGAACGGAATATGCAACTTACCAGTATGCATCTGTTCTTGGCATGTAGGGCTGCTGACATTCATATCGCCCACCCTCCTCCCCGGTGCCTGTCGTAGCTGCAGCATTCACTCTTTGCATAGACATCTCTTACTGTACTATACTCCATCTCTGCCACAATGGCAAAAAACAATCTGAGGATGGAGAGGATGCCCATGCGCACTGTAGTCCAGAGGAGGAGCCACCTATCTCGTGATACTTCGAAGACTCTTCCAGGACAACAATGTGCAATCATCCGGACCCAACACTAGGCGGCGATCTATGCAATAGATATGAATGTCAGCAGCCCTACATGCCAAGAACAGATGCATAATGGTAAGTAGCATATTCCTTCTGTGTGACTGTATAGCTTCCAAATGCATTCACTGTGGACAAAGTTACCTTGAGCACCTACAAAGCAGTGTCCACCGATTGATATACAAGGCTTGTTGAAATTAAACTTAGACATTGCTGGAGATTAAAGACAAATGGGCCTTTCTAGGCATCTTGCTTTCCTTCTTGAACTATCATCGCAGATCACATGGTTGCTAGTGCCATCTGTGGTTTTTACTATTACTGCCCTCTGTCTTTCCTAGAATTAATTTTTAGCATACCGGTGTCAATTCTACCATCCATATTCACTTCGGAACCGTAGTTCCAAGCTAAACAAAAGGTGTGGTGCTGTAAGTGTGACAGGTGTGCCCAGGCATGGCTTCTGGTTCACTGTGCCATAGGACTCGAGCCCTACGTCACTGATGTTGCCAATGTAGGTTGAAACCAGTCTGGGCTTGCTTCTCATCCTATTTGTTGGGTACTTGGTTGGGCTATTCGAGCAGGGTGGGCTGTTCTTATTAAATCAGGATTCAATCTGATTTGCATAAAGTAGTCCCTGACTGAAGAGGCTTAATGGGTGGAAATCTTTGTCCTGGAATACTTCCTGAAAGATTACCTGTGGCCGAGAGCTTTGCAAGCATTTCATCATCACTTTGTGAGTTCCTCCTAGGAACTGTAGCCCACCCGGACTTTTAAAGGATGCAGGCTTTTCCAGGTTTGAGAACACATTTCGGAGACCGGTTTACATTTTGAGCTGGCCACAACAATTGGTTACAGTTTCCTACAAAAAGGTCTGGGCTGTTCCCAGTGGGACGTGACCCTCAGCCAAGCACTAGAGTTGTAGGCCGATCACTAGACTAAGCATCTCCTATTGAAGTGTGTACTTTTCTGGAGAAATACCTCCAAAAAGAATAAAAGAAGTACAAAAATCCTATAGTGAGAGCTGCATTCATTGTAATGTGTGTAGTCTGCAGGAGAAGCATACATCCTGCAGAAGTAGAGCACATATCCATTATGAGCAGACGTGCAAGAACATTGTCATGTACAGGACTGGCTAGAAGGAGACAAGAGGGAATCATTTCACTGCAGGGCTGCGTGCTCACCCTCCCACACACTTGTTCTCCCAACCTACACAAGCACCCCCCAACTCAAATACC
This sequence comes from Lissotriton helveticus, assembly GCF_964261635.1. Lineage (NCBI taxonomy): Eukaryota > Metazoa > Chordata > Amphibia > Caudata > Salamandridae > Lissotriton > Lissotriton helveticus. The sequence goes on from NC_136073.1 coordinate 900,373,263, forward strand.
CCCAACACCAACCCAGCAGGAAAATAAGCGATATATATTCTGTTGCCAGAAGACTGGAATGAGTCAAATAGAAGTGACCGAAAAGTACTCACGGCCTGTGAATCTCGGCCTGCAGAATTGTGGTAACCACTAACTGTGCAATAAAAGCTTGGTACGTATTTAGGCCATTCTATAGGACATTCATCCAGGTGCAGAAAAGAAATGGGCAAACCCATTTGCATCCTCTCTGCTGCTTCTGTATTACGGAGTAAACAGAGTTTGTAACAGTCCATAATACAGACACTTTTTTAATATCAGGCAAAAGTAATCTTGAAACCATGTATAACACGTGCATTGCTTACAAACAATTTAAAATTAGTATTACTTTTTAACAAAGACCTGTTAGTGTATGTATCAGCAACCTGTTTAATAAATAAAACAGAGCAAAGTGATCCTTTCTGTTTATTGTTGCATTTGTAATACAAATGCAACAAACTGATTAACCTGCTAACGTCTTATCTGTCTTTAGGGAAAGAGATGTGAAATCAGTTTGTGCAATGTTTGACTTTGTGCAAATTCTATTTGCCCCATTTGCAATTACAAAAGCAACACAAATGATACAAATAGATGTCCTGTGTTTGGTCTTGCAGTATTGCAAGAAAACACATGGAGATTTGGGAAGATCTCAAAACTATCTGTCGGGGGGAGGGAGTGGACGCTTATCCTTCACGGCAGTCATCGCCAGACAAACTAGCTGTATACAACTCGCGAATAAAACGTGCAGCAGACACCTATGGGGTACAACTAGAGGAGGAACAGGCGGAGTCTTGCTTTCTTCTACAAACCATCATGACAACCAAGAAGAGGAATCTTTATCTCCAGTGCTTCCAAGCATCCTCGACAAAACAGTGAATGCCTTTCGAGAGCCTGCATCTTTGAAGGCAATGAGTCCCCGGCAATGCAACTTAAATAAAAGATGGATCAAAAGGTAGCAGTAGGCACTTATTAGACAAGCAACTACATTCCAAGGACATATTAAGAAAGCAACAGAACCAGATTTTAAAAAGCAAGGATTTCTGATATCTCAATCCCACAAAGCCTTACGTATAGTTGGTGAACCTAACATCTTTGAGAACAAAGCTGGTTTACTTTAAAAAAAAACAAAAAAACTTACCTTAAACACAGGTATCAATAATTGTCTGCTTAATGTTTATAAAAGTTGTAAAAAAAATGGCAAAGAGCAAAAGTAATAAATGATTTACAATAGGTGACTGAGGCACTGAAAACCACAGCAAATAAACCCTATCCCGTGTTATGACAAAAAGCCAAAGTAATTCTAAAGATTGAGACTGAATGCACGAGGATTATAGGATCAGTCACCATATACCCCTTACCCAGTAATATATTCTGGTTTATTGCAATCACTCTAGTCAATCATTGAACCATGTAACAACTTTGTTCATCAGAGTCCATCCAGTATGAAATCACATCCGGTCCGGAATATTCGTCTTTATATGTCAAGAGAATCATGCAGTCCAAATGACAAAAAGCGTTTCATTCTTTATTGTTCAAACTCTTCATCAATGTTTAAAATAGAATTGTAGAGAAAGTCACTGCATTTCATCCACTCTGGACTTCTTCAGGGCTACAAAACAAACTGCTCCATATTAGCAAAATTGAATTGAAACCATTATATTCAAATCAACGCTGTCACTGTAGCACCGAAATACAAAAAGCCTTACAAAGGAATACTCTTAATCTTTCTTAATACAAAACATTCCATTATTTCTAAATGGATTCTCTTGTCATTAAAATACATTCAATTAGTCACTGATACCATATAATGTATCAAAACATATTTTTGTATAACCATAGTAATGTATGTTGAACACTCAATAGTTAATTAAGAAAAGCTACAAATCGAGATTAGAAGTAGTCATTATCTAATAATTGCCAGTTTTGCTCAATATAATGGAGCTTATGCAAAATAATTAATGTGATCATATTTGCTCATTATTCTATCTACATTATAAGTACAACATACAGTAAACACAATGCAGACGAATCATGACTCATAAGTGTATTACGCGATACAAAAGGGGATGAAGGACGGAGCGTTTGAACAAATCAAACACTCACCCCCAGTCAACTGATCTGGGTTTAATCCATCACCATTCTTTAGTTCACTCAGCCACCCCAGTTCAGACATGGCTATATGCAAATCAGTCTGACCCTGTGCCTTGTGGGAACAGTCCAGCCCGAACTGCCAAGCCATGTCTTCCCTGGACCGGAAACAAGCATCCTGGGACCGGTTTCGGATTCATAATCCTCATCAGCCAGGCTATCTTGAATCCAGTGGCCAAGTGAACAAGGGACTCACGTCTGAGCATACCCTGCCACACTTAGGGCGAACAAAGCGATACAAAAGGGGATGATGGACGGAGCGTTTGAACAAATCAAACACTCACCCCCAGTCAACTGATCTGGGTTTAATCCATCACCATTCTTTAGTTCACTCAGCCACCCCAGTTCAGACATGGCTATATGCAAATCAGTCTGATAGCCAGAAACCGGTCCTTGGATGCTTGAATCCGGTCTGGGAAAGACATGGCTTGGTAGTTCGGACTGGACTGTTCCCATGAGGCACAGGGTCAGAGCTGATTTGCATATAGCCAGTGTCTAACCCAGGGTGGTGTGGAGTGCAAAAAAACGATGGATTTAGGCCCAGATCCTTGTACTGGGGTGAATGTATGACATTGTTCTACATTCTGTCCATCAACTGTGTTTTTTTGCAATTTTCATAAGTGTATTACAGCATGTATTGTGATTAAAAGGGCAGAACGTCGGGTCCATAGGATACGTGTGTGTTCAGGCTTCATAGTACAGCCTCTTCCAGCCGTGGCTCCTGAGGACTTCGAATCCAGGCACCTCACTGTCCTGATGAGACGCGAGGCGAAACTCAAAGAGCCTACACTAAAGGAAGCCGTATTAGAGGCCATCACGGCACAATGCAGGACCAGCGGAGTGCAAGCACCGACAACACAGGAACCCTACTCACAAATACACAGTGACAGAGTGGGAATGAGTACAAATCTGCGGTTCCTTCCCAAGGTCATCACACAGTTCCAAGATAACCAGTTTATTCAGCTGCCTGGGGTTCTTCTAGCAGTCAACACCTCATATAGAAGAGCATTGCACGCAGTAGAGGTGCAGAGGGCAGTCATGTAGAACTTGCAGGGAAAACACATCAACCAGGAAAGGAACTAGTTCTTCCTTTCCTCAGGTTTGCCTATGTCGAAGAGAACCATTCCAAGATGGATAGGACAGACAATACTGAATGCTACAAGAAAACCAGAGTGGCACTGCCGGAGAAACCAAGGGCTCCCTCTGCAAGGGAATAAAGGTGCGACACTTGCATTTCTGCTGAACACTTCTTTTCTATTAACGACATAAATGGCAGCAACATGGTCATCAGGATATACCTTCATCAAACTATTGTGTGGACATTCAAGGCAGCAAAGAAGCACAGGTGGAACATAATATATTAAAACACCTACTAGCGTACATTTCTTTCAACTTAACCGTCTAAAGGAGAATGCAACTAAAGAATCAATACACAGAACGCAAATCCGGAAAAGATTTCAGCAACAAAGCGGTTACATGTTGAATTTTTGGGATTCACATGCTATCATCCCACCTCCTGAGAAATGAGCTGCTTTGAGAATAACAAATTGGAGGAACTTGGACAACAGGTAGGAAGCCACAATAAGTTGAAAAAAAAGACCCAAAGAAATCTGAAGATGGTGACCAGACACATGGACTTCCAGGGCTACGGATCTCACAAGAGGAAGGACACAGCAACAAATGGTCCTTGACGATGATGAGAATTCAAGACCCTACCATTAGATGGCAGATTAACCTTTTAGTTCAGTGGTGATTGAAAATCCTCCGATGTACAAAAAAAAATTCTTTTTTTTTCGGCAAAATTGCATTAGTTTGTTTAGCACCTAAAATTATATGACGTTAAAATTAAATGCAGTGTTACTATGACAAATACCACATTGTTTTCCAATATAAGTAGGCTAAAAACATTTATCCCAATGACATTAAACACATTTCCAACTTTCATTAAACAGATGCAATCTTAGACATTAACCATGTACTCTTACTGCTCTACCCCTTAACCTCTAACTTCTATACACCAAAGCTTTTTATCCCGTACTCCGCTCTATACCCATAAGCCTATATACTATGAACGTAACTCCTAAACCCATAGTCTTTACGCCTATTACCTAGCCCCTTATCCTGTACCACCTTACCCCTAATCATCTACTGTAAACTTTTACTCTTACCCTCAGCCATTATACCCTTTAACACTATATACCAAACTGTTAACCCAATACTCCAAGTCATAACCGTACACCCTAAATTAACCCTGTGCCATACCTCTATAACCCTTAGCCACTAAGACCCAGACACTTAAGCCTGTTCTCCACACTCTTAATGCTATTTATCAGTCATTAACAATATACACTTAACCCTTAGATCCCTAATTCCATACTCTTAGCCCCTAACCCCTACCCTATACCCAAAGCTTTAACATCTTCACCCTCAACCCACTCAACACAGTCCTTATTTTATTATACTTTGGGAACAAACACTTATGGCAGTGTTCCTTTTTCAAAGTATCTATTTTAGAACTCATACTTTATAAGTGTTATTTTTAGACTTGTTGCGTTCTATGTTTTGAGGCAATAGTATAAGGTAGGAAATCCACCAGTTGAATTTCCTCCACCCTGGGATAGTAGTATTTAGGAAATGTATCCAGTGGATTCTTCTCTATATTTAGATATTACTCCAGAAATTCTCCAAATCAGGCCCTTGATTAAATATTGAACCTACTGAATGCAATCATTACTGGCATACTTTCAGAAATAAATAGCCCTCATCGAAGGACTATCTTCTAACCTGTTCACATACCTGTAGGCTTCCCCAATTTACAAACCTGGGGAGGATCGAGTGATGGTATAGTTTTAGTGGTACCTCAAATTCCTTTGTTTCTTTCTAATTCCCTTCCAATATTTTGCCATTATGTATTTTTGTTTCCTTTCAGCTCTTCCTTTTCTTGCACTCTCGCGCAATCTTTCCCACTGTTTCCACCCTTTCATTCCTTCCTCCGTTTTCATTATTCGTTCTCTTCTCTTTTTCTGTTTTGGTCCCTCTCAAAGTATTACAATCTTTCTTGTATTTTTTCTTCAAACGTTTTTCTCTTCCATTCTGTTTCCTTGTGTACACACCTGTCTGTTTTCCTTCAGATCTTCCTACTTTAGTGAAGAGCTTGTCCAAGACCTGGAAAATGTGTCTTTTGTCTGCTTTTCTGTTTTTAACTTGCAGTGTGATGTCCTTTTCCCTCTTTCCACAGTATGCACTTTACAAGAAAATGACTCAGGCAGCCATTTTGATCCAGAGCAAATTTCGTAGCTATTACGAGCAGAAGAAGTTCCAGCAGAGCAGGCGAGCAGCGGTGCTGATCCAGCAGTACTATCGCAGCTACAAGGAGTATGAAAAGCTGAAGCAGGGGCACCGACCTGGATCATCCATGCAGCAGAAAATCAAGTAAGGGTGCAAGAGTGGAGCGTTCCCTAAACTGGATTAGGGAATACTTTTTATAGTGCTCTTAACAGACCAGAGTCTAAATTCTGTTGTCTCGTTTGTGTATTGATGCTTTGGTACTGTTGCTTTCTTTTACCATCCCATGACTGGATCTGAATAGTCCTGGGGTATGATTTAAAATCTTTTAAAACGATCATAACTATACCTCAGTGCAGTGGCAGAAGTGATATACTTTATAGATAGTCATAAAGGTTAGATTAGATAATTCCCTTCTGCGTGTGAACCCTGGAACACTTCGTGTGTGTGGGTGTATTTGTGTACAGAACATACCTTGTGCAGTTGTTCATATGTAGAGAAGTGTGGCTCAATGGTTAGAGCGGCAGACCCTGATGCAGAAGTTTGGCCGGGACCAGGGTTCAATTCCCGCCTCGGCGGGTCTCGGGCTCAATTTCCTCGGACCTGATAATTCTCGCCTCGGCGCCTACTCTAATCATGGGTCCCACTCTGCAACTCTGGGCAATAGCTTGCTTAATCTCTACAACGGCCCCAACAACGCTGAGGATGCCTGACTTCACCTTGGGGGTGCCCAGGAGTGGGCTCCTCACAGGGAAAGGCCAGGAAGGGTTCCTCTGCAGTATTCGTACAAGCTCCGAGATGCCTACGGGTAGTCGTGCGCTATACAAGTGCGTAATCATTTCATCATATGTCCATACGATGAGTATCACCCTATGAACGCCGATCCAAGGCACCATTTTTCCAGAATGTAGACTGCAAGACTCCAGAAAAGGCTTTTTCATGACTGCATTCCTTGATCTGAGATGCAAAGTGCTGAAAAATGTCTACTTTTAAAGAAACTTGTGGCCTGATGGGCTGGCTTTGAAAAATATGAAAACACACTTCTCCCTTTAAGGCTCCTGGACCTTCCACTACCCGTGATTCATAGTACCGGCTTCCGTCCCGTGTGAGAAGCATCTTAGAACACATTAGAGGTTTCACAACTATGTTTTTCTGTGAATTTCCATTCTAGATTTGTTATTTTCTTATCTTTACTTGATAATTTGAACATCTATTTTTTCGAGTGAACCTATTTTTTCTGATTTTGCCTGAGATTTTTCTATTGGAATGCCTTCCTTGTTTATCAACTGCCCCTCCTGTGGGAGAAAAAAGGCAGTTACAGACCCACACAAGGTAGGTGGGTATGTTGTGTCTTTTACCTGCACATTCAGTTAAATCATTCTGGCCAAAATATGTATGATACAACACTTGAACATTCCACTGGAGTACCAACCTGTGGTGGTTATAATGGAGCCTCTCAAGCAAAGACCATCTCTTCACAAACCGTTATTCTAATGTTGGAAGATGTGGAAGAAATCAGGACAATGTAGCGTATATTGTTTTCCCTTTTTTAAGGCGAAATAGTGAGCAACAATTGAATGATCTCATCCATCACGTAAATAGGCTCTCTGACACATTACTACAATGCAACATTATTGTGCATATCACATCAGGTATGTATGTACAATCGTACACAGCATGATCACAAATCTTCCCTAACATAGTCCAGCGACTTCACTAGCCATAACTGACACACCAGATCGTCCAGTGCCCGTTTGCAAATGGCTACTTCAGTCTTTGCTATCTGTAGGACTCAGAGTCGGTATTCGAGCTATTATTCTGCATTTGGTAAAATAAGCCTGGAGTGATGCCCATATGTCCTTGTCTCTGGTTCTAAGAGACAACATAACGGGAAACAGTTCCTCTCTAGTATTACTTGTGGCCGCCTTTTAAACCAACACTCCCATGTAGTAAGTGGTCCCTTCATCCGGCAAAGGACTATGTCTCTTTTGGCCAGTGGTAGAAGCCCCCTACGTAACACAGATTTAGGTAATTTAGCAACCTATCCCAGCACCACATCATCATCAGCAGTGGTAGGGACGTCGTACCCAATAATACGAATTACCTCTGCCAACACTGCAGCCCAGTAAGTAGTGATGTCATGACATTCCCAGGCCAAGTGAAAGGAGGTAGCCAGAGGCTGATAACAATAAGCACATTCATTTGGCCCAGCACTACCAAAGCTGTGTCATCCCGCAGGAGTGTAACATAGTCTTAGGAAACATTTAAAATGTTAGAGCTCGCGTTTGTGATTCATTAAGATTGTCTCCATCCGAGCACAGCAATATGGCCATTTACAAGAATCCCCGAGATCTCCTCGATCCCTCTCCCACAGCACCCTGGCTGAAACACAGCCCAGTAACCGCTCTCCCAGGGCAAGTTTGTACATTTGAGACCCATCCCCTTGAGAACACAAGATCGGTAAGTTGGGTAAGAGGTATAAATACTTAGGCTTACTTAGGGAACGCCGGGAGGTAAATCTTCATTGCATGGCGTAGTCTGATATAGGAAACTATCAAGTATGTTTGTTGGTGCTTTATCACAATATTGCTCAAGAGTCAGAAATATTCCCTCATGAAACAAATGTCCCAACTCCTTGTGTTATTTCTGTCGAGTGTTGATTTCACTAATGCCGCGGCAGTGATGGATATCACTGGGTTTTCTAACAGTGGAACCCTCTTTGAGAACAGCAAAGGACAACCTGTGACAGCACTTAGAGCTCGCCAGGCTCCAGTAGTTGCTGCCACAGTATCCACAGCAGTCCTGGGATATGGGCGATTGTGAAAAAGATCATTGTGCTTATTCTACCTGAAGCTACGGCCTCTGTCTGAACGACCGTATGCAGTATCAACGGCTGGGGGTATAAGTAAAGTGCAAAGAAGGCCTAAGCCGACAATAGTGTAGCTCAGGATTGGGTGCTGCCGGTCCTCCCTTCCTTCACTGGTGGCTACATCAGTATCTCCCAGCGGAACCTTGGTTGACCATCTTCCCAAATGAACATACTAAGTTTCGATTTTAGAAGGTATGTCAGGAGATCAATGTATTCAAGAATAAATAGAGAAATATGGACCTCACCACCAGTTTATTGATTGCCACCCTGCCAGTAATAAAGGCAATTTATACCAATGATCCACTTGTGTTCACAGTCTGGAACATAGTTATCAAGCATAACTACCTCTTTGTCCTAGGGAATTTTGTTGGCACGTGTTAGAAATCAGGTCTCTACTTGGCAGAGATATGCACCCTTTCCAAGTAGGGACGACAATCCTAGTCAGGGTAAGTCACAACACAATCCCAAATTAGCCAGTGCTCTTCACCTGGTAACTTGGCACAGAGCAGGCACGCTTAACTTGGAAGGCAATGTGTAAAGTATTTGTGCAATAACTCATGCAACGACACAGTAAATACCCTGCAAAAAGACTCCACGATAGTTTAGGAAAACAGAGAATATCTGAGTAAAACAAGGCCCAAACAGTCTAAATCCATCAAGTAGAAGTTGAGATATTTAAGGTTGCCGAAATAAATCCAATAAAGCGCTCCGAAACAGGGAGTGCAAAAAAAGTTACTTCAGGTCGCAATTAACCAGGTCAAATCCAAAGTTGAGGCCGACTGCGATGGAGCGCTGGCCATCTACAGGGACCCACTTGGGCCCTCTGAACACAGTACCTTGAATCCTGGGCCCAGTCTGCACAGCGAGGCTGGTGTTGTTCAGTGTTGATTCGTAGAGGCTCTGTGGCAGCACTGCTTCACTTCGGACTTTGCAGGAACTCCGCTTCAGAAACCACTTCTGAGGCCCAGAACTTGTAGGGGAACCTCCTGTGATTCTGGGCAAATCACTTAATCTCCCCGTGCCTAAAAATGAAAGTGTGTCCTCATGTAAAAAAAAAAAAACGTAACGTGGGCTATGTAAAGCGCTCTGATACCTGATTCGGTTTGGGTCTAGTTCGCGCTATATAAAACTCCACAAAAAAAAATAAAAAAAGAACCTCAGGCACAAGGAGGACTCACGGAAGGCAGAGTCCGGCAGCACCTACAAAACTGCAGGAAGTCTTTTGAGTCCCTGAGACTTCAGAAACAGGAGGCTAGCGAACGAGCCCTTGGGGATCACTTTCGAGGGATGGCGGAGCCCATCTCTCCTTCCAGCAGAATCAGAGAGCAGCAGGCCGCAGGGCAACAAGCAGGGCAACAAGCAGTCCTTCCAGAAAAACAGTCCAGTTGAGTCCTTTTAGCAGCACCACAGTTCTTCCGACAGAGATTCGGTGCATGTCCAGAAGTGTCTGATTTGATACGGCCAGAAACCCAGCACTTATGCGCAAATGTGCCCTTGATGTGAGGGAAACTTGAAAGAGTGGTTTTGAAGTGCACCAGTATCTCTTTTAGTCCTAGCCCTCGCTCCAGACTACCAGTGGGGGGTTATCAGTCCTTTCTATGGGGTGGGCCACTACCCTTTGAAGGGTAAGGGTGAGCCCCTTTCTCCCAGGAACACCCATCAGAATGCAGATGGTTGCTAAATCACACCCAGCCCTTTCCTGTTTCTATGGCTGTCTAGAAGGAATGCACAAAGGGGTCTGTCACATAGCCCTGACATGTATTGGAGACAGATGTAAGCACACAGAGCAGAACGAGCAGAGAAATGTCCACTTACTAAAAGTGGCATTTCTAAAATAGTAATGTTGAATCCGACCTTACCAGTAAAGAGGATTTATCATTACCATTCCAGAGATATGAAACATGAAAAGGCTACTCCTTTCCTCTCTGGAATTACAGCTTAAAGGTATTCTAACGAATTCCCAATTCTAGCCAGTGAGACGAGTAAGGCCCCACAGCGGGGGGGAAACTACATTAGCTATTTGTCACTACCAGGACATGTAAAACATAGAAGTACATGCCCCGCTTTTATAGCATGGGACCCACGTCTGGGCATACCCTTCCCACTTTAGGTCAAAATGCAACACAAAAAGATGATTGACTGAATGTTGAACATTGTCAAACATTCACCCCCAGTCACAGGTCTGGGTTTAATCCATTGTTATTTTGATCGCCAAGCTATTCTAGTTTGGACCCTGGGGCTCACGGTTCGATCCCCGGTGCCGGCGGCAGCTCAGCACCATGTGACTCTGGCGGTAGCTCACTTAATCTTCCCGACTGCCCCCAGTGCCTTGAAACCTTAAGGGGTAATATGTTTGCGCTTTACAAATATGGATGATCTACGCACATGATGTTGCTTCAGTTGCATGCCAGGAGCTCCATGGCTATAGCAAACAAGCATTGGCATAGCCAATAGGTCTCGCTTTTGGGACCTTATAAGTGTTTACCCATGCAACAGTTGATATTGTTGCACCAAGGCTATTGTGCTGCATAACTAAATACTTAAAAGGTCCCAAAAGCGAGACCTATTGGCTATGCCAATGCTTGCTTTTTTTTACCAGGGTCGTGTTTCTTTGCAGAATATCCTGCATCTCTCAACTTTTAAACCAGGACCTCTGTATCTTTATTCGCCCTTTCATGATCCGAATCTGACTTTCTTATTCCCTCCATGCTTCTTTGGCGCTATTCTCACGAGCACAGTGCTAACACTCCAGTTTATATGACTGTCTCGCACATAACACACTAATCAAAAATACAACGCTAAAATAACTTCAATACAAGGAAAACGAAAAAGAATAGAAACCAGAGGAGAGGATAAACAAGATGGGCAACTAAACAGCATCCATACACGAAGCACAGGCAACCCAACAACAAATTGAATGTCTTCCCGAAAGTCGTAGCAGTTCCAGTAAAAGACGGGCCTCTGTTGGTAAGGAAAAAGCTGTGGAACGTGAACGAGATGCATTTTGACTTCCATCTTGACGTGTAATGATGTCTGCTGCGTCAGGGCACTCAGCCCACTGTCCATCACAACGCGGCCTTCTGCTACAGAGGTCATTATGAGAGGGCTCCTCGGAGCAAATGCTGTTCATTAATGGCCTGAGCCGCAAATGGAAGCCGGTCACATTCAGTTCAGGTGTTAGGACTTAAAAATGAATATAAGGGGATGTAAATGGGCCAGTGGGGGGATTGGTCAAGATTACGGCGCCCGGGCCTCATTTTGAAGTCGGAGAGGAGCATTTGGCCACAAGTAACCGTCTCACCTGCCCAAACCTCACAGATGAAAGGCTCAAGGAGGAATTAACTGTCAACTCAAAGGCTTTGCGCTGATCCTTGGTGTCACAACGCTGTCTTTTGGGCTTGTGACCCGTGAGGACATTCTGTTTGTCCTGGCAGCCCGAGATGTACTAAAACACAATAAATCTATTTTCTAGTAATTAACACATATGGTCAAACTAATCCCTCAATATGGCGGCACGGGCCCAGTCCTTACTTAAAAAGTACATTAACAGCGGTGAAAGATGTTGCGGCCGTGACTTGTCTCTTGTCTAATGTGATGTACACTGGAAGACAATTCCAGGCAATGTCAGAAAGTAGGTTACTGTCTGCTGGCATCAGGCAGCTATTACAATATGTTTTCCAGTTTGAAGATCTGAGAGTTAGTAGGGATTAGTAAAGTAGATAAGTATAATCGAAAAACTAGATATGACCTCTGACCCTTTTACAATACTGTGTACTGATAAGCACCACTGCGAGGCTACATTAATGGAAGACATTCCCTACACAAAACTGTGTAACATAACATACCGTAACATAACACAACAAAACACATTACTGCCTATGTCGGTACACAAAAATAAACAGAAGTCCATACATTCACACATAAAACGATACACAAAAGTCTGAGAGGTGTGGCGCCGCGGCCAGGGCGACTGACGCTGGAATCTGGGGACCACGGTTCGATCCCCGGCTCCGGCGGCAGGTTAGCTTAGCACCATGTGACTCTGGGCAATAGCTCGCTTAATCTTCCCGACGGCCCCCAGCGCCTAGAGACCCTTACGGGTGATTGTGCGCTTTACAAATGTGGACTTTACTTTACTATTGCGTGCTGATCAACTGTGTTGTCATAATGTACACACTTTTATTTTACTGAACTATGGTTCACTCAAACTAATCATTTTTCGTGTTAAATTAGAACTCGGAGTACATTGTTTGCAACAACAGTTCTCATGTCGATAAAATCATTCAATAGGGCATTGCGAATGTTTCAGAACCGGACTGTGTGCATCACAAAATTACTTCAATTTATTACACAATTGTTAAGTAACAAAGAGAGGCAGGCACATTTCAACCGAAAGACGGACAGCTGAAAACGGAAGTACTTGTGAGGAAAAGTCTTGCATACTTGCACACATGGTCAAATAAGTTTTTTTTCGTGCCTTATTTTATGTATATGTGAGGATAGCAACTTTGATATGGTGATACAAAACCAGAAGGGATGTAAGAAGGCGCTTTGTTATCTGCCTCATCTCTTGCTGGATGATTAGCTCAAAGAACGTGTCTTGAGTTGCTTTTAATGAGTCGGTAAAGTGCATTCTTTGTCTTCGGATTAAGAGATGTCTCAAAATGCCTGCACCACCCCTGGCAAATGGACTTAAATATCAAGGCTCAGTGCACCTTTTGTCAAGCTTCACAGGTATGACGTGTGGGAGGCGCAAGGAACGGCTACACTACGTCACCTCACATTCACTTCCTTTTCTTTGAATCGAACGTTCACGCCAAGACAGCCCTGGTAAAACAAGTGCGCGCGGCAGCAGGGGGAGGCGCGCACGCGCCTCTGGCGGAAGCAGGGGGGAGGAGGGGGGCCTGCGCGATTCACTTGCTGGAGCGATAAATGCTACCATATGGTAGCGCTCGCTCCCGCAAGTAAATCGCCACACGTGCACGCGTTGCCATTGAAGGCAATGGAACGCGTGCACGTGTTTGGCTCAAAAGCCGAAGCCATGGCTTCAGGTCTTCGCATGCGCGCTGCTAGGCGAGACCTAAAAAGGAGCAGAGACGAGAGCTTCCCTGTCCCGTAGCTCTCATGAGAGCTACAGGAACCAGTTAGTGATCAGGATTCTGGCAGTTAGAAAAGTATACAATAATGAGATCACGTATAGGAGGCCGTTCCAGCGAATTGGAAGCATCTTTGCTGCCAAAAAGAAGCTGATTGTAGGGAGCTCTGGTTTAAGCTGATGCATCAATGCGAGCAATAATTGTATGTTGTGAGCAGTAGACCAAGCCATGATAAAGCCTGCTGCAGCTATTTTAGAAGGAAAACTGACACTACCTCTTTAAGGGCTCCCAGCTCTCCAGAATCCTATCATGCCATGTGAGTGGCAGATACCTTAATTATTTTATCCAGCTCCTGGAGACAAGATCTTGGAGCAATGAGCTTAGTTTTGTTTGGCTCTTTAAACGGCATGAAAAATCTCTTCAGAACGTGTTTAAAACAACTTCCCTCAACATCTTTTGACCTCTAGAGTGTTTCTATGGTATTTTATTGTCTTTGCAAAATGACTTCTCTATTTCAGCGTTTCCTGCCTTTGGGAGAAGAAAGGCAAAATCAGATATCCGTGATATGTGAATACTGTTCTTGACAGCCACATTCCAGAAGGGTGCAAACACTGCAGCACCATTTGCAGGCAGACCCTGAAAGACAAGGATAAGGTTTGGCTGCATGGAAAAAGGAGTTGTGCAGATAGCGTTGGGCACTGTCAGAAAGAGCCGGGGCATTGCACCAGTGAAGAGAAGCACCGTCCTCTACTTCCATCTTCTAAGAACTCTGCCAGAGGGGCCTCCAAAAGGAGACACCGCCTTGGAAGAAGGCATCGCTCCTGGTCGCCTTCAAGACGAGGTGCAGTGCCAGCATGTTCGCTGTCAAGGACTGGGTCAGCTCCAAAAAGATGGAGGGATCTATGCAATCCACAGACTTGTTAAGAAAGATGAAGGGCAGAAACGTACCCAGCTATATCGGATTCAGAGTATTCAAGGGCGTATTCACCATTCAGATGGTCATTCTCAGTGGTAATACAGGACTCTCCAGCTCTGGCTGCCCAGCTTTCTTTGCAACCACATCCATTGTTATCTCTTCCATGGTCTCCTCTTCCATTAGGTCCTTTAGGAACTCAAGCTCTCTCAAGACCTCAGGTGTCACTTAGGAGAACCACGACTTCTCCCCATAGATCTAGCTCGCATTCAGGTCAAACTCTTGTCAGTTAAGACATACCTCCTCTTCCAAACCATTTTTCGAGGCGTGAACATCACTCCAGAAATATGTTCTGTCTCTTCTTGATCACCATCATCATCTGGCACAATAAGGGTTTTGCCTTACTTAACAGATTTTCTGCCAGCAAGAATCTCCCCAGTTGATATTTTCATTTTCCAGGCGGTGCTCATCCGAGAAGATAACAAACTCAATATCTCCTACCAGCTCCAGCAGCGAACGCTTAGGTGATTTTTTAAAACATGTTACCAGCATTTATTCACGAGGCCTCTGCTCCCAAATGGCTTGCGTCTGTTGCAACTAGCTGCGGAATTATCGCTCACTCCATCCTCAGCTAAAGCTGTGCGGCTTGGATTGTTAAAAGAAAAGGAAAATACAATCTACCTGATCAGGAACCTCTTTACCTGCTTTCAGACCGCTCTTCTGGCTCAGTAGTGGTATCAGTTGGTGAAGACCTTTCATGTCCCTGCTCCTGAAATGTAGACTTTGAATGCTGTAATTCTGGGAAAAGATAGAAGAAAAGAAGAAACTGTTGTACATACCTTATGATAATCAATACTATGCACAAAGGGTTCAAACCCCTCAGTGGCCTCAAGGTCTTAAATAACAGTAACACAGAACTTTCCACCGACCCTAGGTTTAGAGGCGGTCACCAATCAGCTGCTGCAGCGGGTAAACCTCCTGCATGCTTCTCTACTTTCCCCTCTTCTGTTGCCCACACTGGCAGGGAGGGAAGAATTTCAAACGTTCTGGAGTGAAGTGCCATAATAATCAATCAATCCGGGATTTGTGAAGCACAATACTCACCCGCGAGGGTCTCAATGCACTGGGGGAGGGCGGGTTAGCACGCCGCTTTGTCTCATCCGAAGAGCCAGGTCTTGAGGCTCTTCCTGAAGGCTTGCAGTGTGGGGGTGTGTCTGATGCTGAGAGGGTGTTTGTTCGAGTCTTGGCTGCGATGTAGGAGAAGGATCAACCCCCTGCTCAGGCTCTGCGGAAGCATGGGATTTCGGCTATGGCAAGATAGGCGGATCGGAGGCTTCTCTTGGGTGCGTAGAAGGAGAGTCTCTTGTTGAGGTATTGGGGTCCGGTGTTGTGGAGGTATTTGTGGGCGTGAGTGAGGAGCTTGAAGGTCACTATCTTTTCTACGGGGAGCCAGTGGAGTTCTCGTAGGTGTTGGGTGATGTGGTGTTGTCGTGGGATGCCGAGCACCAGTCTAGCTGCGGCGTTCTGGATTGTCTGGAGTTTGAGAAGTAGAGATTTGTTTATTGCGGTGTAGAGGGCTTTCCCGGAGTCCAGTCTGCTGGTTATGAGTGTGCGGGTGATGATCCTTTTGGATTCAGGGGAATCCATTTGAAGGTCTTGCGGAAGGTGTTGAAGCATGTGGAGGATACAGCATTGACCTGTCGGTGCAGGATGAGGAAGGAGTCGAGTATGAGTTTGCGGGCATGGTCTTTGGGTGTGGGAGGTTCGCCGAGGGTGCTGGACCACCAGGTGTTGTCCCATGCTGAGGGGGTGGATCCTAGGACGAGGACTTCCGTTTTCTCTGAGTTCAGCTTTAGGCAGTTGTGCTCATCTAAGAGGCGACGTCTTTCATTCCTTCCTGTCGGGTTTGTTGGTGAGGGAGAGGATGAGCTGGGTGTCGTCGGCGTAGGATACTGAGCTGAGTCTGTGTTTTCTGACGATGGTGGCAAGAGGGGCCATTTAAATGTTGAAGAGCATGGGGCTGAGTGGGGATCCTTGGGGTACTCCGCAGCTGATCTCTGTGGGTTTGGAGCAGAAGGGTGGGAGTCTGATTCTTTGGGTTCGGCCAGTGAGGAAGCAGCAAATCCAGTCGAGGGCGGTACTCCGGATGCCGGCTTCGTGAAGTCTGGCAGTTAATGTGCGGTGGGAGACGGTGTCGAAGGCCGCTGAGAGGTATAGTAGCATTAGGGCTGCTGTGTGGCCCTGGTCCAGGATGATGCAGATGTTGACCGTGGCGGCTAGGAGGGCGGTCTCGGTGCTGTGGTTGCTGCGGAATCCGGATTGAGAAGAGTCGAGTTGACTTGTATGAAGTTAGTGAGCTGATTGTTGACGATCTTCTCTGTGACCTTGGCTGCGAAGGGAGATAGGTGGGTAGTTCTTGAGGAGGGGCTTGACCTCTGCGCGTTTCCAGTCGTCGGGGAAAGTGGCTGTTTCGAGGGAGCAGTTGATGGTACGTCATAGTTTGGGTGCGATGGCGAATGTGGCTCTGAGGAAGATGTGGAGTGGGCAGGGGTCGGTGGGTGCTCCTAAGTGTATTCTTCTCATGGTCATGGTGGTGTCTTCTCTGGTGACGGGGGTCCAGACGGTGATGGTCGGCTGGGTTGCGTTGTTGGTTCGAGGTGTCGGGTCAGTGTCTGGGTTCTGCTCATCAAAGTTGCTGTAGAGTTTTCTGATTTTGAGAAGGAAGTAGGACCCGAGTTTGTGCAGAGGTCCTGGGAGAGAGGGACATGAGAGGATTCGCTGGGGGTTTGGTGAATTCTTGAATGATGCTGAAGAATTTCTTAGAGTTGCGGGAGTTGGTGCGTATTCTGTTCTGGATAAAGTTCTTCTTCGTGGTTCTGATGAGTTGGTGGTGTTCTGTCATGGCTGCCTTGTAGGCGGAGCGTGATTCGGGGATTTTGCTGTTCCTCCAAGCTTTCTCGACTCATTGGCACATGCGCTTGGATTCTCGGAGGTCGGTGGTGGGCTATCTGTCAGAGTTCCGGAGGGGGGCGAGAGTGTCTGCACAGTCAGCGATCCATCTGTGGAGTGCGTTGGCTGCAGAGATGGCGTCGGTAGTGGTGGGGGCAGGAGAGTGGTTAAGGGCGGAGTTAAGGTGCTCCTCGGTGATAATGCTCCAGTTTATGCACGGGGCAAGGTGTGGGCCTGTGTGCGGGGGGGTTTGGAGAAGGAGAAGTTGACACAGTGGTGGTCCGTCCAGAGAGTTGCATGGTGTGACTGAAGTGAATATTGTGTCCTCCAGTGTAGATGGGGTCGGGGTATGTCCTGCCTTGTGGATGGGGGTGGTGACAAGCTGTCTCAGTACTATGTTGGCACGGTTGTCCAGGAGGATGGAAGAGTTGGGGTGGCTGGGTTGTCTAGGTGAAAATTCAGGTCTCTGAGGAATACGTAGTCCGTGGATGTGATGGAGTGGGGAGTGATGATATCTGCGATGGTGTTGGTGAACGTGGCGCGCGGTCCGGGAAGACCGAAAAGAAGCAGGAGTGCTGAGTATTGGTCAGAATGTCTGCTGGCTCAGATCCACCTATCTGCCTTATAAAATACCACCAAAGAAGTCATCCTCGCAACATCTAGAGATGCTTAATCAAGAAGTAAACATACACTTGAGTAAAACAAGCGTTAAGGACTGTTCCTCCTTTCAAGAAAGCAATTAGAATTATTTCCTTTATTTTCTGGTAAAAAGGAAAGGGCCAAAGAATGAATTCAGACCTATTCTGGATCTATAACTGGCAAACAAACAACTTTGTAAAGACAATTTCAGGAAGTTAGTCTTACATCAAATCTATCCATCAAGGGGATTGGCAATTGTAGGAAAATGGCTCTCTATATACTATACCAAAATGAAGTTTAGTGTGCACAGAGTGCAGAGGAACCTCAAAAGTAGGCAGAGGTAAAAGTAGATAGCAATGTACTCTCTATTTGTGGTAGTGAGGGCGAGCATAGGATATGATACCTAGCCCATGGGTTTTGATAATGTTGGCCAAGGGGGTCATTTAGGTGTTGAACAGTGTGGGGCTGAAGGGCGTGCCTTAAGGGACGTCGCAGATGATGTACTTGTGTTCCGCGGTAAGCAATGGTAGGTGGACTTTTTGGGTTCTTCTGGTGAGTTAGGAGGCAATCCATATCAGGGCGTCTCCTTGGATTCCGATTTGATAATGTCTCTTGATAAGGGTGTGGTGGGATGCAGTGTCGAACACTGCTGAGAAGTCGAGGAGGATCAAGGCCACTGTTTTTCCCCGGTCAGGGAGTATTCGGAGGTCGTTGTTGGCAACGATCAGGACGGTTACAGTGCTATGGTTGATGCGGAATCTGGATTACGAGGTGTCCAGAAGACGTTTGTTCTTCAAGTGTTATGTGAGTTGGCAGTTGATGACTTTATCAAGGACTTTGGTCGAAAAGGGGAGCAGAGAGATGGGACGGTTGTTCTTGAGTTAGCTGGGGTCCACCTCTGCATGTTTCCACTCTTCGGGAAGGTGGCTCTGGTGATGGATGCATTCAAAATGGCAGTGAGCTCATTACTGATCTTTCTTCTGAGGTTGAAAATGTGGTGTGGACAAAGGTCCAACGGTGCTCCCTAATGGATGGAGTTCATGATGACTGTGGTGTTCTGCATGGTGAGCTGGTCCGAGGTGGTGAGTAGGTGGTCGGGTTAGCATCTGTGGGAGTGAGGAGGCTGTAGAGGTCCAAGGTGGTGGGTTGGAGTTCGTAGTTCTTGTAGATGGTGAAGGTCTTGTTGTGGAAGAAGTCTGCCAGAGTTTCACAAAGTTCATAGGAAGAGGTGATTATGTTTTCAGTTGCTGGGGGTTGGAGAATTCTCTGACGATGTTGAAGAGTTATTTGCTGTGGTTAGAACTGGCTTTGATGCGGTCATCCGGTCGCACATTTTCATCTATTTTAGGAGTTAGTGGTATTTGTTAAGAGATGTCTTGAAGGTGGCTCGGTCTATGGGCTCCCTGCTGGTGTGCCTTTTCCTTTCTAGTAGTTTGAAGTTGTGTTTCATGGTTCTCAGTTCCATGGTGTAACAACTGGCCTGTTTGGTGGATCACTTGAGTTTGCTTGCTTGCTTGATGGGGCTGACTCTTTCTGCGCATCTGTTATCCAAGCGGTGAAGTTTTTTGACAAGCGATTCTAGGTTGTTTGGGATGTCCGTTTGGGAGGTGTTGAGGGTGTTGGTCCACTGGCTTTCTTATACTTTGTTCCAGCTGTGGTGTGAGGAACCGGGTGGGTTGGTGGTGGTGCCAGAGGATCCTGTGATGTTGAAGTGGGCATTGACGTGCTCTGTCCCGGTGAGCTCGGTGACTGCGTAGCTGGCCATAAAGATGGGTTCAGTCGTGTGTCCTGCATTGTGTGTAGGGTTGGGTGAGGCCAATGTTGTTCATGATCTCTAGGAGGTTGACTTGGTGGTGTTGAGATTGTCGAAGTTAAAATTGAGGTCTCCGAGGAAGATATAGTGTTTGGAGTCTATGCAGCGCGGGGCGATTAAGTCAGAGATGGTTAACAGCGTGGGTGTGGTCCTGGAGGTTTGTAGGTGAGTGTGCCTCTAACTGTGGTTTTACCATCGGTTTGGAGTTGGAAATTTAGGTGTTCCTTAATTGGGGTTTTGTCATCTGCAGTGGAAGGTTTCTTTTTGGATAATGACGACGACTCACTCCATGTTTGTCGATGCAGTCTCGGGGTGCTATCTTGTAACCGTCTGGAGTTGCTTCAGCGATGTCAGGAGTGGATGTGGGATTGAGCCAGGTCTCAGTGAGGAAGATGACGGGTTAAGCGAATTGGTGATGTCCCAGATCTCGGTGGCATGCTTGCAGAGTGATTGTGCGTTGAGCAGCTGGCAGTGTAGCTGTTCTGAAGCAGTTGTGGTCGGCGTAGTATTGGTCATTGTGCATGCAGGTGCTCCAATTTTGCAAGAGAAGAGATAGTGTCAGCAGGTAACGGGTCTAACCGTAGATTGTGGAGAAGCGTGGCAGCAGTTGTTTGCGGAGTCTGGGGTTCAGGTCTCCGAGCTCGACAGCAGTGTATCTATGTGTAGAGGGAGAGCCAGAATACCTGGCACTGGGTTTGTTTTTGGTACGCTGGTGGCGCACTGACGGCCTTCTTTAAGTAGGTACTGGGATGAGGAAGGGGCACTGGGTGGTGGTGGGTGGGGTAGGTGGGAAGAGAGCAGCAAAGCAAGAACCGGCACAAAACTCAAAAAACAAGGAGGAAAATACAACTATTGAAATATAATAGCAATAGAATGCAGAAAGTACTAAAGTCTAAAAGTGGCTAATAAGGCAAAAAACAAGCAAGGCAGTGAGGAAGGAGGCAAAAGGTATAAACGGCTGTTCATGCAGCAGCATGGGGAAGTTGGTTCGGGGACCTGCTCAAAGGGGTCACGATGCAGAGGGAGCGGCGCTTGGTGGTGGTGGGCGGGGCAGGTGGAAGGGAAATGGCGGGCGAGAGAGCGGTGAAGCAAAAACTGGCTTAAAGTACAAAAAACAAATGAGAAAATACAACTATGGAAATGCAAAAGCGATTCAATACAGAAAGTACTAAAGTTTAAACAGTGGCTCTAATATGACGCAGTGTACAAAAACAAGGAGCTGTCGACTTTGGAGCAGGTTCAAGTCTCTGCATCGGCTCAATATCCTGTGATTCTGGACAAATCACTTAATCTCCCTGTGCCTACAAAAAATGAATGTGTCCTTCTGTAATCTAACTGTTGCTCATGTAAAGCTCTTCAATACCTTTTGTTGAAGATCGTGCTAGATTTAAAACCAAAATGGATAAAAGAAATACATACATAATCGACAGGGGCTAGCTGTATCCAAACAGTCTATTGCAAGGTGGACTGTGGCATGAAAATTCTAATGTTACCAATTAGTTTAGAAACCAGGAAGAAGTAGAACTTATTCTACTAGGAATAAGACGGCCATCATAGCTTGCCTCAGGAATGTACCACTGGCAGATATTTGTAAAGCTGTCACGTACAGATCAGTGTATACTTTCACTAGGCATTACTGCCTAGATTAACATAAAGGCTGACTCTAAAGTGGGCCAAGCCACTTTTTGAAATCTGTTTAGTTAGCAGTATAATATTCTCAATTAGTCTAAAACTTTCACGTAACTTACGATTCGTAGCATAGCTAGACATGCTTAGCTTATTTCTGCCATCTAGTGTTGGCCTTGAACGTTTACAAGTTGCTTTTCTTTGAAGAAGTCTTTCGAGTCATGATGTATAGGGATGTCTCCTATAGTCTGAATTGTGTATGATCATCTGCACCTTTGTTAAATTGTTTTTTTCCGCCATTGGGTTTGGATGTCGACCTTGGAGCTCTGTGACTAAAGCTTCGATTCCAGCCACGAGGCCTTACCAGCACCCTGGTTGATCAGCCTTCGATGGAAAATTGAACAACAACCAATACCTACTGGTTTCCTTATACTATTTAGATCTGCTGACCTGGGCTCAGGCTCGATTCGACTTCGGTTTTCTTTTCTACTACAGCCTTCTTCCACTCGACGACTCAAAGGGATTGGAAAAGACTCCTTTCAGCTTTTGCCCCCAGTGCCATGCCAAGTACTCCAGCCAGGATCAGAACGCGGTCTGCAATCTTTGCTTATCCCCGGAGTACAATGAGATGTTGTGTGAGGCGTACCTGGCCTTTCAGTCCAAGAAGACGCTTCGGCAACGGAGGGAATGTTGTTGGGTCCACTCCACTATTCAGGCGAGTTAAGTCAATGATATGCCTGACATCTTTGGGGAGCAGTCGATGGAGCTGGAGGAAAAACTTGAGGATGCTGAGGCACAGGTTGTGCCTATGGACATCTCCATAGTGCTTGTTAGCAGCGGCAACGACTCTGATGATGATGATAATCCGTCAACATCAGAAGGGCACATGAGCATGCTGGCAAAAGCCATATTCACTTCCTCTCAAACATACAAGATGCCTCATGGAACCCCATTGTTCATGGGCCATGATGATTTCTGAAAGTAGGCAAAGGAGCAGACTTGCGTCCCTCTGTCTAGAAAGCCTTCGACAGATGTCGAAATGCCAAAGGCATTGAAAGTTGCCTTGTGGGCCAGTGTCAAAGACGGCAGCTTCGACACTGGGAAAGCATCACGGGATATCAGAACCGAAAATATTGGGCCCGATTCACAAATGCAATCTGAGACAAAAGTCTAACTTTTCGACTTTTAGTATTCACAGAGGTCATTTACGAGTTTCACCTTTAGGTCTGCAGTCAGGCCGTACTCTCCGGTTCGGGCCAGATGAAGTGTAATCAATGGGCCAGAACGCAACGTTCCTCTTAGTGTTGACTGTAGTGTTGACACTACAGTCAACACTGAGGGGAGCCTAAATTGTGCACTGCATGTAACATGATGCAAAGGAGCAAGCTTTTCTGGCATGTGATGTAGTGTCTGGCCACACCCTTTTACCTGCCCAAAGTGATTTTCTTGACCTCCCTACCATTTAGTACACTTTGCTAATGTTCCTTTTTGTTAAAATTGCATTCCGGTCCATTGATTACACTTCATCTGACACGAGCGGGAGAGTACGGCCCAGGTGTGTAGAGTACAGCCCAAGCCAGAGATTCTGGCCCGACTGCGGATGTAAAGATACGACTTGAAATTACCTCTGTGAATTCAAAAAGTCGTAAAGTCAGACTTTTGTCTCGGATTGCTATTGTGAATCGAGCCCTTTATCTTCGAATCCGAAGACACCTTTGGCACTGAAACACGCTCAAATGCAAAAAACACCATCAACATTCAAAATCCTGTCAGTGCCAAAAATACCTGTGGTGTCAAACGCCCAAAACATCATCGAAGCCTAACAGCGGCTTAGGGAGCCAATATTTGAAAAACTCCAAGACAGACACGATAAAAAACAAAAGTCTTTGTTTACTACCCCAGACACTGGCAAGGTAGTGGCAAAACTACCACTCCCATCAACGGACACACTTCCTAAAAGGAAGAGGACTTTTGAGGAATAGATCATGGGGCCTGATCCACTCAAAGTTCCAAAGTAGAGGTTTAAAGAAAGGAGCACTCACCCTATCCATTGTTTTCCTCTATCTCTACCTCCTCCACCCTCCTCAATACCTATATAATCTCCTCCACCTCTCCCTTCTGTATTGCCACCACTTGCAACATCACCAGTTCATACACGATCACCTGAACCCCTTTCTTCAGAACAACCGCACACACCCTCACAGTCATCAACTGGTGACCTGATATTCAACGATATGACACTCCTTACTCTCCTGACGCACAGGAGGATCCTGATATTGTCTACGACCCATGGGATCAATATGACAAAGGCCCTGTGGATGATACTAATCCCGATTTATAACCCTCTAAACCCTTGCCGCCAGATGATACTGAACTGGGGTGGCAGAGTGGGCTAAAGAACGGTGATGGATTAAACCCAGATCTGTTGACTGGGTGTGAGTGTTTGATTGGTTCAGATGCTCTGTCCATCGCCACCCCCTTTTGTACCGCTTTGTTCGCCATAAGTTGGCATGGTATGCTCAGAAGTGAGTCCCTTGCTCACTTTGCCACTGGATTCAAGCAAGCTCGGCTGAAGACGGCTGAAATACCAGAAACCGGTCCTCGGAAGCTTTCTCGGGCTGGACTGTTCCCATGAGGCACAGGGTCAGACTGATTTGCATATGGCCATGTCTGAACTGGGGTGGCAGAGTGGGCTAAAGAACGGTGATGGATTAAACCCAGATCTGTTGACTGGGTGTGAGTGTTTGATTGGTTCAGATGCTCCGTCCATCACCAACCCCTTTTGTACCACTTTGTTCGCCAGATGATACAACAGCCTCCCATGAGGTCTTCAGTAGGGCTGTACATTATTGTAAGGTGGATTTCCACACGTTAGAGGACGAGGAAGATTTCTTGGTGGAAACTCTAAGTAGTTCTCATAGGGCAGTCCAATTCGTGCTCGTGCTAAAGGGGATGCTTAAGTCCACAGGGTAAATTGTTAAACAACTGGTCAATTCCAAAGTAATAACACCAAAACTGGACAAGAATTACAAGCCATGTCCCTCTGATCCTACCTACATCAAGGGTCAAGTTCCCCTGACGTTTTAGTGCTTCTCACTGCCAGAAAATGGGCCAATTCTCAGGCACTAGATCTGCAGCTCCAGCGGATAAAGAAAGCAAAACATATGATGCGGCAGGAAAATGTGTAGCCGCAGAACCAGCCTACCACCTCCGTATAGCCAATCCTGTAGGCTTACTTTCTCGCATCAATAGAGCCCCAGTGGGATGAGATGCAAGAGTCACTCCTGCATCTCCCAGAGCAATAGACGCAAAGTATGAACAGGCGCCAAAGGCATCTACCCATTGCAGAGACTTGCAAGGCAGCCATGCAGCTGTCTCACATATATTTTGTGTGGTTTTGCCTCAAACTTGAAAAGAACACTCCCCCAAACTTGAAAAGAATGCTCCCCCATTACTAATTCTAAATATCAATACTTTGAAAAGGGAACACTTACCAAAAATGTTTGTCCTCAAAATATTGGAAGTAAGGACAATGTGAAAGGGGAGAAAGGCTTAATGGTTATGAGTTCAGGGATATAGCCTATTAGGGATAATAGTATTGGGTTCAGTGTTTGGCCTAAATAGGTATGGTTTGGGGTACAGAGTATAGTGGTACGTGGTTGGGAATTATGGGAGTTATGAGCCATGATTTTGGGAGTCTAGAGTTGAGGGTATAGCTGTTAAGGGTAAGGGTTAAATGGTTAAGGTTTTGGGTTATAGGTGCTATTGGAAGGGCTTAATAATCAGTAGTATTAATAGTATGGAGGTTAAAGGTATGAGCTTATCAGCTGGGGGTTAGGGGATTGGGTATAGGGTTGAAGGTATGTTGTAAAGGGGTCAAAGGTGTCGGGTTACTGTTGTATGGTTTAGGGTATGGGGTGAAGTCAGAAGGTTATGGTTAAGGTTGATAGGCTAATGGTAAAGAGTTGAGAATATCGGGTTAGGGGAGTGGGGTGCAGGCATACAGTTTTGTTGTAAATGGTTAACCATCTATGATAAAAATGAGTTTAATGTCACCATTAGAAATGAGTTTATTTTAAGGTGTGTTGATGATTGTTAGTTATTTTTCGTTTATCTCTAAAAAATATTGAAGTGTTGCTTTTCACAGTAAGACTCCATTTAATTTCAGCCAAATGGACTAAAATTTCAAAATTGTTATTAGATGTGTCAAAAACTGACTGCTGCTTTTTAATTAGTTAAAGCAAAATCGAATTAACCAGATATAGCCTTTTGTATTAGCATTCAATAAATGCATCTTAGCACAAACTTGCAGCCTTCAGCCAGTGTTCTGCATGGATTACTTGTGTGATACAGGGCCTGGCATATACTCTCCCCTCAACAGATTGTGGGCCTCAGAAGTTAGCTCACCAGCCACTTTGGCATGGTAAGAACAGGAACAACTACGTAAAACCAGTTACCTTGTTGCTGAATATTGGTTTATAGTAATTGTGTAGTGCGGTCCTACCCATAGTGGAAACAGCATGTTTTACAAGAAGCAAAACTTGTTCAGTAAAAATTAGAGCAAGGTGCCGACAAGTATCATGTCAGTATTGTATGATAGAGAAGACAGTACAGACGACTACATAGAACATCGCTACAGTAAAACTGAGGCGGGAAGAGATGAGCCAACAGGAAGAAGTGAATATGATGGGCCAACTAGGGACTCCCAGTCCCAGAACACGATTTCTCCAGGAAGGAGGATCTAAGGAGGAGGCGGCCCCACATCGCTACATAGCGCGCTGCAACACCCACTGCATAGGACGCGTCAACTGGGGACTCCAGGTCCCAGAACTACATCGCTGCAGGAAGGAGGAGCTAAGGAGGAGGAGGGCCCTACAGCGCTATATAGCGCTGCAGCCCCCGTTGCGCGGGATGTGCCAAGGCAGGCCCCTCATGGCACAAAGACCCCCCCCCCCCCACCCCCTTGGCTCTTCTTCCCTTTGAGCGTACTGAAGTATTTGTGCGATCCCTACTAGCTCTTGGTATTTTGTTTACTCCTTCAGAGTCAATCTAGCCGCCTCAATCACCAATTGAACCTACTTCTTGTAAGTTGGGTCTACCTTCTTTGGATCATTGCTAGCTAGTTGTTTCTCCTCCGGTGCCGAGGGCAAACGCAAAGAACACGAGCCGCTAACTGGAGACCACAGACTGCCTAAGGCATGCAGCGGAAAATTGGGATCGAAGTGAAATTAACAAACTAACCACATTCTTGCCTCGTGAAGGGATTTCACATAAAGGGCCAAATGACCTACAAAAATGTCTTGTTCCTATCAGCAGAAGACTTAGGGTTCTTGTATTAATCCTGTTTCAGACAATGTTGACCCTGACCCTGCCTTAACTCAAACAGTCTCCACTAATCCATCAAATTTAACCTGACTTAGTGGTGCCAGCCCAGGATACACCCTCCCCACTGAAACAATCTTCAAACAAGGATTTGATCATTTCAATGATTCCTTGTTCGAATAAGTGTGTACCCCTTGTTGATCTCCGGTCTGCTGGCGACTCTACTTCTAATTCAGTATTGAACGTAGAAGGAAACAGAAAGGTTACTTACTATATGTGCTCCTACTCCTATAAACTCTTAACTTGATGCCCTAACACACAATTTAAAGAAACTTAAGCTACTGACAAAGCAGCTACTAGAAAGCATGCAGGACAATACACCATGTCAGCCTCGACAGCAGTCAGAACACCCCATTTTAATCATTGATCTCACTCTAGTTTGGCCATAAGCTATTCTGAAAGTTTGTATGAGTCTCGATCGAATCCACCCGATTCTATAATGCGCTCCCAGAAAGGAAAAGAGGAATATCTCTCATCTGGAGCTCCGAAAGGTCCCATCGTCTCTGCTAGTAGCTTGTCTGGAAAGATGAGCCCCCCAAACTATTCGCATTATAATCAGCTACTAAAGACCCCGCAACACTATATATAGGAGGTAACCCGCATTGGGATTGGTCTGTTAGAAGGGACCAAGCTGAAAGAGTACTTGCTGTTTATAGGGCTATGGCCTAAGTTGGGAGGGTTCATACGTGAAGACAGTGATTCTCTGCTTATTATGTAGATCTTGAAGATTTTTACTTAAGTCGAGAAATTCAGTGTAATGGTTGCAGGGGTACGGGCCCGAAGACTGGGATCAAAACAGGAGATGAATTGATTCGCAGGTTTGTTTATCTAACACTTGGGGCTCTCTAGAAAAAGCAGAGATTGGCTCCTGTTCACCTTCCTCCTCCAGCGGTTTGTAGTTTGTCCTTGAGCTTTGGCAGTAGTTAGGAGTGTATGTGGTATGCAGGCTCCTTCGAAGTTGATGCAAGTTGTTAGAGGTAACCAGAGGAGTTGTTGTAGAGGTGCAGTGATGGGAGCAGATTTGCTTGCATTGGAAACAGCCATGACGCAGCGTGTAATGTGGTCTTCCTAAACACTGCTGTATTGAGTAGTTCCTGCTCTCCCTCCGTCCCACCAAGCACATGCCTTGCTCCTCCAACAGAGGAATTGAAAAGAAAAGGGGCTTGTGCATGAGGAGGGAATGCTTGCACTGTTGCTCTGGACAGCACTGTACAATGACATCATCTTGGACAGTGAAGGGTGGAGAGCAGGGTGAAGAGTCCTGCCCTCAGAAGCAAGTCCCAGGTGACTGAGGCCCACACAGCAGATGTCTGTGAGAGGGACAGCACTGTACAATGACATCATCTTGGACAGTGTGAAGGGTAGAGAGCAGGGTGAAGAGTCCTGCCCTCAGAAGCAAGTCCCAGGTGACTGAGGCCCACAGCAGATGTCTGTGAGAGGGACAGCACTGTACAATGACATCATCTTGGACAGTGTGAAGGGTGGAGAGCAGGGTGAAGAGTCCTGCCCTCAGAAGCAAGTCCCAGGTGACTGAGGCCCACAGCAGATGTCTGTGAGAGAAGGGCTGCACTGCTGGGGTGTGTGGCACACTCCTCTTAGCTGGTAGAGTCATTCAAGTGGAGGCACCAGTCAACCATGCTCTTCGGGCTACAAGAGGGTGCCACATCTGCCGGCCAGCGGTTCAGTACAGCACCGTTGTCTTCAGCAGCCAGTGAGTGCTGCAAACACACCTAAAGACAAAATAGCATTAGGCCTCGGAACATGGTTGGTAAATAATATTTCTTAAAACAAGATTTTTAACATGAATTTGATTGTTTTCATTGTATGAAACGTTTTTATTACGTAATCTTTTATGGTTGATTTGCAGCCGAGAAAAAGTTTTATTGAATTGAGCATTAGGCCTAGTTGCTTATTCTGTATTACTTATTTTTTATGTTACTATCTTTACTAAACTGTTCAAATATTTAAATAGCAAATGAAAAATGGATTCTTTTGCATTTGTCTTTTTTTTTTGTTCCTTCAGAGGTCCCTTTCTGACCAAGAAACAGGACCAGGCAGCCCGTAAAATCATGCGCTTCCTGCGACGCTGCCGGCACAGGTAGAGTGCCAGCATTTCTGGTTCTTGAATCTCTCCAGTTAGATGTTTTGCCTCATAATCTGCATTGCATTCTGTGTAAAAGGTTCAGTGTTTGGGATAGCAGCGTATTATCAACTGGGCAGAGATGTTCTTTAAACACCTTTATTCCTTGCTATTGTTCTGTGCCTCTCACCTACTTATCCTCCAAGTCAGATCAGTTCTCACTTCAAGAAACGCCGTGCCTTATACTTGTTCTTTTTGTACTGTAACTGCAACCCACATGTCTTTCCCTGCACCCCCTTGCATCCATCTCTATATCCATCCCCCACGTCTGCTCCTTCACCACCCCACTTCTTCCTCAGAACTCCTCTGGTATTCATCTGTTTATTCCCTCCCAAGGACTTGTTCCTTCACATTCAGCAGCATCTCCTTCCCTGCCCAGTGTCCGTCCCTTCACTGTCACGGCTGTGCCCTTCACTGTCCATTCTGTCACTTCAACACCTGCACTCTCCCTGCGCCATCTTAAATCTGCGTGTTCACTGTCCCCACACATCCCTTCAATATCTGTCTCTTCAGTCCTGACCCACCCCCACTGGTGCCTTGACGCACCCTCATGTGTTCCTTCACAGGCCCATTCTTCTTTCCTGTTATCAGACTTTTCAACATACTTATTATTATTATTATTATTAGGGTTTTGTAGAGCGCATAGTAACCCCGAAGCATCCCAGCGCTGAGACCAGGACAGTCAAGAGGGTGGATTGTCAGGGAGAAAGGGGAGGGGATCAGGGGAAGAGGTGTGTTTTCAGTAGTTTCCTGAACCGGAGGTGATCTGATTCCGTCCTTAGTTTATGGGGGAGGGTGTGCCCTGAACGGTGAGAGACAGCTCTGGGTGCTTGTTTGACACCGGGCTCCTTCTGGCATTGCCATAGAGTCTCCCTGTCTACGCCTCGTGCCTCCAAGTGTGTGATGCTAGTATTCAGCAGGCTCTTTTGCTGGTATCGATGGTCTTTGGGCACTGGAGGTGCAATGGCGGCCTGCAGATGAGATCCATCCACTAAAAGATGTGTGGCCACAGCTCTGTGGGTTTGAACAGCAGGGGTTTCCTTTGGTCAGGATTGCGGACCATCGTCAAGATGTCTTAAGCCCACTTCTGGAATAGCTCAAAAGTGCACTGGGATATGGTCGATATTCTTGTCGGAGCTTTCTGTTGCCTGCTAGAATCATATTTGCAGGGTTTCTGAATTTCAGACGCGAAGTGCAAGTGCAGACCGCAGTTGTCTCGCTTTCTAGTTGACAGTTGAGTTGGCTGCAGGTCGCACGAAAGATGCATTTTCCAACCTTCTCTGGGAGTAGTAGGGTTTGCTGGTTGTCTGGTTCGTGTCCTGGAATTGGCATCAGGCCAGGAGTGGTTGAGTCGCGGGGATCTGGGGCTGCACGGCCACCATTGTCACCTAATGTAAGCAGTGTTGAACTAGCACAGCGTAAGTGGGTTCAAATTCTTTCTGTTTTTCTCTCCTTGTAGAATGAAGGAACTGAAGCAGAGCAAGGAGCTGGAGAGTTTACAGAAGCGAGGACTGGCCACTTAAACCCCACCCTCATCCTGAGAATCTACTCCAACCATTGCAAGGCAGCTCATAGGAACTTGAAAGTATCTCCCCGTGGCCACCACCTTCCCTCCTGTCCCTGAGCGGGGAGCTGGGAGGTGCTGTGGAAACTCGCTCCGCTCCTCAACATTCAAACCTTTGAGCAGAAGCGACACCAACTGGGAGCCTTGACT
Source organism: Lissotriton helveticus (assembly GCF_964261635.1). Classification (NCBI taxonomy): domain Eukaryota; kingdom Metazoa; phylum Chordata; class Amphibia; order Caudata; family Salamandridae; genus Lissotriton; species Lissotriton helveticus. The sequence goes on from NC_136073.1 coordinate 900,403,852, forward strand.
AAGTCTTAAAGTAGACGGGACCCACCAGGGAGGGGCGGGAAGCTTGCGGGCTGCACAAAGACACATGACTTACCTACTCCTCTGACTGAGACCCCGCTTCAGGACTTGTATTGAGCGAAGCACATCTGCACTGATTCTTCCAGGGATCGCGAGGCGCAAAGCACGGCAGCTGGCTGGTACCAGCTCACGATCGTTTCTGGGGTGGGAGATGGGGTGGGGGGTCCGGAGGAAAAGGAACTGCGGGTCTTTACTTACAAACTCTTCATTTGAAGCAGAGTTCTTCAGACATATTGTTGTTGGAGTGCTGCATGCTTGCTTACTTTTTGTTTGACATGGCCAGTCTTTCTGCCAGGAGTTTTTCCAATCTTGCATCCCACGGCCTGTGAACAGACTCTCAATGCATGACTAGCAGCATGCGAGGGCCACGGAAACCACGTGGATCCTTCACTCTGGAGAACAGCCTCTCGTGTCTCGTCACGAGAAGGCTTGGCTGTACCCAGAGATTGCGTCACCGTAGCATGGTATTCGTAAAGAACTCTGTACACGCACATCAGCAGCTCTCTTTCAGGAACTTCTTTACCTTTAAACTAAACGCACCAGGTCACAAAGCCGTAGGTTTCATGGTCATTTGGAAGCATTCGCCTCTTTACTTCGAGAGATCCGGGGACCAAGGTACAACTGTAGCTGTCGCACCATTGAAACATTTCCACCGAGATGCTAACGTTTACCTGAGCTGATGAGTTTGTGTTCTCTTGACTGGTGTATCCTACATCAGTAGGGGAGCGTGAAGATCTTCTTTCGAAGTATTCTCGTCTCCAACTGCCACTTCAAGGCCCAGCACATGTTGGGAAATCATTGCCTTATGGGCCATTGGAGCATGAATGTGATTGCGGCTTGCGCCAGAAGACAGAAGCCGATTGTGAAAACCAACACACCTTGAATGAGATGGGCTGAATGGCAATGTCACTTCCGTGGGAAGTGGTCCAGGAGGGGAGACAAGGGGAGTATATAGTTGGCAGCAGGGAAGGAGGTCACAAATCCAGGCCTAGCCAGTCCAATAATCACACACGTCTTTGGAAGGAAGGGGCAGAGTAGACCTTCAGTTAGCATTTTGGTGAAACATTGAGACAGTTGTAAACCCTACAATGCTATACTAGCTCTATCACTCATGTGGGAGCTTTCTTGTGCTGCATCATCCCAGCTAGCTTGTCTGATGAAATGGTTTTCATTTGCTCCTTCTCCAGAATTCACATTCTTGGGTGAACATGTTTTCTTTCATTAACTGGTTTAGTAACACTGCACTCAGTCATTGAGCTTCAAACTTCCAACACCCCTCATAATGAGACACGTCCATGGCCAGCCAAGAATGTGCTCTGTGGAGAGAAACTCACTGGAGAACCATTCCTCCAGATTTGCCGAAATTAAAACTGATGCGCCTTTTAAACCGTTTAAAGAAGGCTCCTGCCACTGATCATTTTACCTTCTTGTTTCAGCTCTCCTCTCCATACACAACTATTTTACATTGTTTGTGGTATGGAAAAGCCGTCGGCGAAGAAATCTGTTAGACATTGTATGTAGGTGCTGACATCACTCGAGGTGTTCGTTTTGAGTGTTGAAAGGGAGTTGTATCCCAAAGAGGTTGGGTGCCTTGTAAACAGGTGAATGATGAAAGAGGAGGAACCGTGGTTTGATGGGTTGGAAGAGTTTGCGTACCATTGAGGCAGTAGAGCTAGTCGAACATCTAATCGAAGTATTCAGAGGGACATAAGTGTCTGAATTCATTTGGCAGTGAGGGCATAGCATTATCAACTGATTTGAAAGATTTTGCCAGAAGCCCACACTGCATCCTGGGATGTATCCTACCAGTTGTTGACTGTATCTTTGCCTTTCACCCTGTACTGCGCCCCGCTGCCTTTCAGCTACATTTGTTCTATACAAATAGCACATATACATAAAAGTAGACGACATCCATGTATGCCCAGGAATCACAAGATCACACACATGCATAGAGATGGTATAATGTGGTTAAATTAGAGCTACAACAATGAAACCCTGGCTTTCTACACACCACCTACAAAATAAATGTTGTTGAGGGAGGAATTCACAGTTCTGTGAAGGCTGCTTTGAAAGAGTGACCTCAGACGATTCAACCAGCGCTGGCTGCTAGACTGCGTCTTGAGTTGATGGTTACAGTTAAGAATTCATTGCAGACGTGTCCTGCACTCTCCGCCGTGCGAGTTAAGGCCTGAAGCCAGCATCAGCTTTAAGTACCAGTCGACATCGAATTTTAGATTACTGGTAGAAGGTCTAGACTTTGGCAAGTATGTATTGGTTGCAAAAGATTGCCTGGCTGTGGGTTCCATGTGCCCTGTGGCCTGTTCTGGGGTACATGGGGGTTTTATTAATGTATTATTCACTAGAATATTTGCCACAGAATACTTCTAAAACATATAATTGATTTAGAAAATATCAAAAACAGCAAAGAAAAAAAAATGAATCTAAAACCCTAATGTAGTGTTAAAATAGCAGGGAGCATTAGGGGCAAATTAGGTTGATATTCTTTCAAAAGTACCAGCCCTGCTGCACCACAAAGCCCTGCCCCAGCCTCGGTCTCCCTATTGCGCATTCCCACTTGCACAGAGAGGGGAATAGAAACGCGGTGGTCCATTTTTTTCAATGATCTGACGTGTATCCATTTTCTACACTTGTCTGCTATTTTTTTCTTCACTCAATCTTGAACCCTTGCAGTTTACTCTTTGGAATTTCAAGATGTCTGTTGGAGCATCATTCCAGTGGCCAAGACTAAGGTAAGCAAGAGGGTGACCATCCCAGATCTCTTTTTCACTGAGCCCAGACCACCCTTTTCTGTTTGCTCTGCCAGATTTGCACTTCATCTAGAGAAATGAAGGGGGAAATGACTGAGTATTAGCCTCTTCTGAGAAACAGGATATATTCTGTTTGCCTTCTTCCCCCAGTGGGTCCCACTCAGGTGCCAGGATCCCACTGGATATCCCAGCGTCACACACTGCCAGTATGGTGACTAGGACACCGTGGATGTCAAAGGAACTTTCAGCACCTGCTTAGCTCAGAGTACCCCATTCATGTCAAACAAATCATCACTGAGGAATCTCTCTACACTGACTTAGAGTGGGCATGGTCACTTATGTCACCACAGCTGCTTCCTACAGTCACTCCATCAGCCCCAGAGAGGTTCCTGCAGACATCTGGTGGCTCAGCGGAGCCGGGTCTGGTGGCTCAGTGGACTAACGCTCCACTGCAGGGACCTGTGTTCAACCTCATGGTCACAGGTTCGAAACCCGGCGGGTCCACTCAGCCTTTCATCCATCTGAGGTCGATATAACGAGTACCATTGAGTTGGGTAACAATAAACATCTGTTATTCAGCGCCAAGATGCCCACTGGTGAATGTGCGCTTTACAAATACACGTTATGTTATCAGAAGACATAGTATATGCTTCTCCAGAACTCCTTTTCGGGTAGCCAGCTCTTTTTCTAAGCACAAAGATTCATGCAGGTCTTCTGTTGCAAAAGTCATTCTGCAGAGTGTCATGTTCTGTTCAGAGGGTAGTAGAAACCAAGTCCATGAAAGAGAGGCTCTGAATTGAATCTTCACCTCCAGCAAACGTTTGCTATGAATATCAGACACTCAGTATCTCCAGGCCAGGGAGCTACTAAATCCAAAACCACACTCGGACGTTTTTTCTCTTGCCGCATCATGATATAAATAATCTACGATTTTTCTCTTGCCACATCATGATATAAATAATCTACGATTTTTCTCTTGCCGCATCATGATATAAATAATCTACTAAATTGTCCCGTCTGATTACATTACACCTTTCTCCAAGATGTTTACAATCTTCATGTTTGCTTGTTTGAAACAGTTAGCACTCTGGGCATCCACATCACCAGGCATGGAACCTACCGCAGCCTTTTACTCAGGACTTTCTTAAGCTGATGATGCAACATTTGTAAGTCTGTGTAAGCCGCCAGTGCTTTGTCTGTGCTGCGTCTACTTCCGAGGCTCTCTTTGGTAAAGATGGCAATCCCCTTGAAACAAGATGGGTAATTTCATGCAGCAGGTTCAAGATGCAGTTAGGCAACAAATGATGGAGGATTTTGCAGGAGGCCTCGTGCCTGCACATTTGCAGTCATGCTTGCATCCCACAGGATTTAACTGTTCAGTTTCTAAATCTAGACACTAGATTTAGAGCCCTTTTCAGACAATTCCCTGTGTGACGCGCAGATGGACAAAGTAATGATCCGGATGGAACTTGTGCATTTGAAAAGAACGCTCTTTTGAGTTGTTCCCGGCGGCATTTGATCTCCAGCAGCACCAAAGATATTGAGGGCCCATACATGGTACAGATACATTGCCTCACCATCAGGTAGATCCTGATGGTGAGGCCTTCAAGAACCAGTGACTGCTTCCGCTGTGCAGAATCCCAGCGACAGGGAGAGTCATCAGTTGCCTATAGGTCTACAGAAATTACCCGGGGACCCTTACGTACTAGATTTTATCGACAATGGAGACCCACTACAGCTTCAGTCCTTACCACCAATGCTTCTATTAACAATCACATCTGCGGCACACTAAATGTGGCACGGAGACTGCAGAAAAAGTACTCCTTCAGGGGGGCTTTGCCTGTCATAAGCACTGATTTTCCCCACCACCGTGCAAATCCCAGAGCACTTTATTTTTTTATTTATTTTATTTCTTTATAGATTTTTGCAAATGAAACATAAGAGTGAAGCAAATAATACCAGAGCACTTTTAAAAAATATATATATATATATCAGCACAAATCCACAATTTAGTCGATAGAAATGGCGAGCACACGGGTATCCAGTTGCTAAATCAGTTTATTACAAACCCCCTTTCACCCCTTGACAAAAAAAAACATATATATATATATATATATATGCACATATACATGTGTGCAGAGCTTTTCAGGAGAAAAAAGTGTGCTTTAAACAGACAAAATATTCTGCCTCTTAACTGAATCCTATTGGCCAAATTTCACATATTTTCCCATTTTTTAAAACCCTGCTAAACCTAATTCTCACTAATTTAGCAAAACGTGACTGGAAATGTATTTTACAAACATTTTTTAAAAATGAAAGGATGGGCAGTGTTAGCATATAGGCTGCCATAGACATGAAACTAAACTGACACTGCCTTTAAGGGCCTCACCTTTCCTCCTGTGTGCCATCATTCCCCATAGGTAATGCTGAAGTCCGTTCTTTTTTTCTAGCTCTCGGACACAGGATCCTGTTGCATGGAGTTCGGACCTCTACCAACCATTCACAAATGCATTCAATTGAGGTGGCTAGGAGTATTTTCCTATCATTTTCTGACAGAAATTTGTTACACAATGTCTTTTGTTTATTTGTGGCAAACAAAGGGGCTGATCAGACCCTCTCCTCCTCTAATGACCTCTGTATTGGGAGCCTGCCTGAAGGCTAAACAACCGTTGACACTTGGATCTTCATGTCATCCTAAAAATGTCTACTGACAGTTTAGTTCAAAAGAATTGGGGGGGGATTTTGGACTCTCGGGTCACAAACGTGTATCCTCATAGGAGAAACTATCTTCCATCCGTCTGAAGTGCTGCAGTTTATTATAAACACCTCATCTGACGGCAGTCTAGATATGATCACAGCTAGGATCAGTGGCCTCTTGAATTCTTCTGGCTCCTTATGCCATGCTTCACCTAAGATCACTACAGCAAGGTTTGGAGGAACAGTATTGTACGCTTATGGGCAGCTGGGAAAACGAGCTCCGGCTGTCCCGGTCAGTGATCCATTATTTCCCTGGTGGTGCCAGTTGAAGAGTGTGCCGAAGGAGTTCACTTTCCCCAAGACCTCCCAACACAGAGTGGCGCCGCGGCCAGGGCGACTGACGCTGGAATCTGGGGACCACGGTTCGATCCCCGGCTCCGGCGGCAGGTCAGCCCAGCACCATGTGACTCTGGGCAATAGCTCGCTTAATCTTCCCGACGGCCCCCCAGCGCCTAGAGACCCTTACGGGTGATTGTGCGCTTTACAAATGTGGACTTTACTTTACTTTACTTTCTTCCATTCAAGGATGGGGTTTACACATGGGCCTTCTGCACGTTCAAGGCATGTGGTAAAAAAAGCCAAAACAAGACCTATCATAGCGACTTGTTGGAATTTAGAGTACTCCGTCTAACTCTAAAGTTGTTCCTATGTTCTTTCAGAACAAAGTTCCTGCTTGCTTAGACTGACAACACAACTATGATGCATTATCTCGACCACTGTCTCCGGAATCCCAATCTGAAAATGCCTTCTAGCACATCACATTGGCTCATCGGCCATGATCCAGAATGCTGAAGCGTACTCCCTCAGCAGGTCATTCCAAGAAAACCGCAAGTGGGTTCTCAATGATAAAAAGTGCTGCAAAGCATCTTTCTGGTTTTGGGGACGCAGGAAATAAATGCCAAGACAACCTCCAGGCACCATCAACCATATTCAAGGGGAAAAGCCACTTTATTATACTGGTCAATGGGTTTCTCTTCAACCTTCCTCCGATTAAGTTGATTCTGAATTTGCCAGTCAAGCCATATCATTGCAGAGCCTTTTTTCTTTAGAGTACATGTTGTGAAGCATTCATTGGGAGGGTATTGGTAAAGTATTTGCTCCTACTAGATCCCCTCCAAGATGAGAGCGACACATTATCCTTTCTCAGTTCATGGCTCCATCATTTGAGCCTGTGCATAAGGAATCCTTACAACATTTAACTTTGAAAGCTGCCTTTTTGGTAGCAGTTACCTCAGTTCACCGAACAAGTGAGATCCAGGCATTGCATTGTATGACACTGTGTCCTATGACAACAGGGTGCTGATGAGAACTCATCCGAGTTTATTTCCTACGGTTATTTTAGTTTTTCTTGTAAATCAGATCATTTTCTTACCAACTTTCTTTCCAAACCCTTCAGCTCCAATGGAAGGAGCCCGTCACATGTTATATGTGAAGAGGGTTTTTAACTTCTCTTTAGACGGGACAAAAGATGTTACCCAAGTTGATCACCTGTCTATAAATTATGATTCTGTAAACACTGGTCTAACCATGACAAAAGAGTTAGTCTCAAGATTAATAGTGTCTTGTATTTTACTTTACCAAATAGCAAACGCTTCTTTCCCTGTTAGGCCATTTGAGTTTTGCCAATGGATACAACAGCACTACCTTGACGCTCACTGGCACAAAGCAGTAGGAAGTTGGGAAGAATCTTTAGTTTAAAAAAAAAAGAAGCAAAGACTGCGTACGTTTGTTGTTTGTGTGAGAAAACATCTTTAAAATGATGATTTTTAGAAACCGGAATCTGCAATAAATAACATCTCAGTTGCATCCGGTCAGGGTTGGGGAGTTCGCCTAGAGGCCTCTGCAGTTTAAGGATCCTGGTCTCCAGTGCAGATGATGTTACAGGTACCCTTTTTGTAAATCAGACTAGACCATGGAGCTCCAAACATCTGCAATACCACACATCCGTTGAGCCAGGACAGACAGCCTGGCCATAATGTATCACATAAAGAAACTGGTCAACAAAAAGCCTCCTTTTCACAGATTCATGAAAGGGGGTGGTGATGGACAGAGTATCTGAATTAAGCAGAACACTCCTACCCATGTCAAAAGATCAGGGCTTGATCCTTCACCGTTTTTTAGCTCACTGCACCATCCCAGCTCAGAACCTGGCTACATGCAAATTAGTCTGACCCTGGCCCAGTGCATCATGGGAACAGGGCAGACCAAACTACCAAGCCAATTCTTTACTGGAAAGGAAACAAGCTTCCGGGGACCGGTTTCTGGCATTGCAGCCGTCTTCGGCCCGGCTTGCTTGAATCCTGATGGTGCAGTGAGCAAGGGACTCACATCTGAGTATACCCTTCCACACTTATGGTGGCCAAAACGATTCATGAAAGGGGGTGGTGATGGATCAAGCCCTGATCTGTTGACTGGGTAGGAGTGTTCTGATTAACTCAGATACTCTGTCCATCACCACCCCCTTTTTGTAATTACTCCTTTTCACAGAAGCGTAATCTCTGTACCATTAGGGTCTGCAGAAAGTCTTTATTTCTTAATAAGATATACCTTCCTGGATGGACGACTGAAGCGGTGCTCTAGGCTAAACATGTTTGCAGACTTCAAAGCAAGGTGCTATCAGGGAATACTGCACTTGATAGAGTTTCATTTGAGCTAATGTACGGATCAAACATAAAATATATTATTTGGAAGTTAGATTTTTAATTGTTATAATTTAGTTGCACACTTACTCACTCATCGTGCCTAATGTTTTTCCATTTCTGACAGGGTCTCAGATTTCTATACAAATCTATACAAATCAAGCAGGTTTTTGTTTGTGAATTCAACAGATTAGCCTAAATATCCGATGCCAGGTAGGTGCATGGTGTAGGCTGAAAACATAAGAGAGTTGACTCAGTCTCCTCCAGATTCAGAAACTCCTGATTCTGCGCTCAGTGCAGCGACAAGAATAGTTTCACGCACTGGTTTGTTACGCTGAGGATGAGCCATTCTCAGCTGTCAGATACCTTGGAGTCTGTCCTGCTGCCTCGTATTGATCTCTTCGAACATTATTGCGAAGATTCTGATTTTGAATATGGTGTATTTCCCCTTTTCACTTTCCTTTTTTTGAGGTGAGACCAATCCTAGTTCTGTTCAAGCGTTTATTAAAGGGTGACGGTTCCGTGAAAGAGAAGGAGCGCTTTCCTGACTGTAATTGTAGTGGTTCTCCGTCTTAGAAATCTTCTTGACCCATAACTGAACTTCCCAGCTTCCTTCATGTCGGAGTAGTTTGTGCTGTCGGGGATTGGCATTGTGGCAGGGCTTTGAGGTATTTCTTGTGCTGGTTGCCTTAAAGAGGTGTTATTCATTTCCCTCTCCGGCCTGTGGATTTTAAACAGTTTTAAAGTTAAAAATGCAAATGGTCTGGGCCTGCAGGGATGATGGTGGTTGTATTAATACTGGAGATGTACATCATGGAGCAGTGCGGTCATAGGTGAGAACCTTTTCTCCCCAGCGTACGCTTATGTGCAGCGTTTGTTGTATGCAAAGGGGGTACCTCTTGGAAACAGGCTGTACCTCTAACAGCCCATTGTAAATGTTGATACATGTTACATACACATGGTACATACACATGGAAAGAGGTACAGGAAAAGCTAGCCTTCGGGATCCACTGGCCTTGAGATTAAAACTATGTAGTAAATAAGACAACAGTAAATGATGCTTAATTAAATAGACTAATGGTACATAAACTCTCCTTGCAAGGGCCCATGTGCTTTCTTGGTAGAAATTGTGTTTGTCCCAGTGACTTGGCAGATGCAGATTAGTCACATGACTGCTGGCCATTTGACATCCAAAACTATAAATGACGTGGCCTTATAACTAAATTCCATGGGAAACCTGCATTATTTTGCAAATTTGCCAAACATTCTTTTACTTTGTGAGATACTTCACAAATCACAAAAGTCTCCATTATGTCTCATATCATCAAATGAATGGTCAGCTGCAGAGTGACTTTTAGTTCAGACTCTGCCTCCAAATCTTTAAAAATCCATCTGCAATGCTCCAGGTCAGGGGAGTTACCCTGACGTAGGCTGCAATATTATGGGGTTCTATTAAGCAATCACACATCCCTGCTGTGTCAAACCCAGGGGTCAATAGAACAGTCATCTCCTTGCGAGGGAGAGTTTAAGGTTCATTCAAGCCCCCAGTACCATCAATGTATGTATCAAAATTCTTAAAAATATAATGTTTTCATTGTTTTACCTGTTACGAATGCAGTTCAAGGGCTGAGCTTAAACTCTAAAAAGGTGTTCTGCTGAACGGGAATACTTTCATGGAAGGCGACACCCAAAAAACTCTCTTAGACTTTAAGGGATGGGTGCCTGTTGAACTTCTCAACTTGATGGGTTAGTTTCCTGGGTTCCAAAAATTGAAATGTTAAGTGCTAGTTCTAATCGTTGGCTTTACACAGAGGAAGATGTTGTTCGTGCAATAGTTGTTTTATTAATCAACAATTACATAACCTTGGAAGTGATACTCTTCCCCCAAAACCAGACCAAGTAGTTGAGCTGCTAAGCTACAGTAAAGCGTCATCATTAATGGTCTGTATTGCCAAAGCAGGCGGCCTCCCTGTGAAACTGCACATTCATGCACAGCCTACTTTGACCCAACTTAAATTCAGGGAATGAGGTTTCTTTCTCGGATTCCTTGCTTCAAAGTCCACCCCTCTTGAGAAGGGCGATCACTGATGACTTTCTTGCAGATCACCACGTGTGCATCTAATGATGCTACAGAACATATTAGTCTGAAGAATATACAGTCATACATCCAGCAAAGTTCAGAAGTACCATATAAAATTAGATCTGACCAAACTCTCAAGAACATTCACCCTTTATAAAACAGTATCCTCTTCCAACAACAAACCATAACACGCTAAACCAACACCCACAGCTCATCTAGTTAAAAGAGATATTGTGGACCCTAACAAGACGGCATACTTTTAAGTATCTCAGGCCAAGCTTATGCCAGACTTTGCATATACTACTCCTCCGTGATTGCACGCACCAGAACAGATAAAGACCTGTGGTTTCATAAACCCAACCAGTCATATACCTGAAAGCACCAGGCTAATGATGATCCAACAATGAAACAAACGACATTGTTTGACACCGTGCAGGAGCTGTGTAGTGATGGCACCAAACTCCAACAGCAGTGTGAGGCCCTACTAATGGCACCAGTGCTAAAGCATATGGGCAATGCAAGTAAAACCAAGTCCAAATGGGATTGGCCCTGACCTGTTCAAGCTCACTTTGCAGGCCCGGATTGGGCGGGGTTATGAATGGGAGGAACAAGCGCAGGAAGGAGTAGTTTGAGTGGCAGGTGCTTTACGAATATTCAGAGGGTGTGAAACTGGATGGGATATTTGTTGAATGAGATTTTTTGATACCTGAGCAGGCGGTGGCCGCAGAAAGAATGGAACCTACTGAAGAGAGCGGAATAAGGCAAGTCCAAGAACTGTGGCAAAGCAGAATTGGCTGAAAGTGAAGAAATTCATGTTAAAATAAACAGGTGCGTGTGTGCGAGAAATGTGCAGAACCTACAAAGGGGAGCCCGTAAGCAGGGAACGCAATGAGGGTGCAGAGCAGAGACCGCAGTATACCCCAGAGGGGCAAACCAAAGAAGCCGTGCGAAGAGGACAAGGACTTGATCGCATCAGATGTTTGCTGGCTTAACTAGATGGCTACTTGGGCAAACTCAACGTAACTAGAGTCACACTTTGAAGGAAGAAAGAGGGGCTTCTCTCTCCTATTTCACTCCATTCACGTCTCTTTCAATTCAATTGCACTTTGAATGTTTGTGTTCCACTGTAAGTACATGATTTAACAAACTTTTGTCACTTAACATGAAATGCTAAACATAACTTAATTGTTAAAAAAAGAAAAAATGGAGGGTGGAAGAAAAATTTACTAAAACACAGATGTAACACATCAGGTAATCTAGCATTATGCATCATATTGTACATATTGTAATATAAAAAATATACTTAAGATTATATTTAAGATTATCAGAGCTCGCTGAAAATTGTGGGGGTAAGGAGGGAAGGATGCATGACTTAAAAGCTACATTATGTGTAATATATTTAAGCTCTGGAAATGTCTGTTTACTATTTATACATTTGCATGAGTTTGTACAAATTCACATTAAAATAACACTACACCCGCCCAAACGTAGTGAAATATTTTTGCTGTCAGCCAGCGTGTTTTTTTATTGTGTGTAGATTAATGTAGTCCCTGCACCTTTCCAAATAATGCCACAAAAAATGACAAAACAAGCATTTACAAAGCCTAAAGTCTGTCAGGCAATGGCAGACTTATTGGCTTTGCCAATGCCTGTGTTCTTTTTCTGCCTGAATCTGCTGCACTTCTCATGGAAGAGCCAGGCAGGAAAAACCTCATCATCTGAGTTTCTGGTGGCACCAGCTAGCGGTTCTAGAGGTGGGGAGGGGAGGGGGGGAGAGGGTCCTAGAGATTTAGTTACCAGTGGGTGTACATTGGGGAATGGCCTGCTCTGGGGAGTCAAGGCTGGGATCATGTGATATCTGTCCTGGGGGCATGGGCCCTCCACCCAGGAATGGGGTGGTAAGGGGGCGCACCCTCTACCAGCAGTTAATTAGATGGTAAGTAAAGGGCCTTCTGACCAGAGTCAAGGACAGTGGCTGTTCCCTGCCATCCTCTCTGTGCAAAGCAGTTGCCTTGTCTTCCATCCAGCATACCAATGCGTCCCTCCAGACCGCACCACTGGGGGAGCCGCGTTCCTCCATCACAATCTCACAGCACCTTTCATCAAGTCTAGGGCCAGATCTGTAAAAGGAGCCGCCGTTTAGTATTTCTTCGGCATTTGTAGATGCCCAGTGCTCCTGGCTCCCAAATGTTTATAAGTGGGCGACCGGTGGTCGAGGATATCGTGGACTTGATTACATTCCAGTATTGGCTGGGGTAGTCCTACAAGATGTGTCTGAGATACGCTTTTGGGGGCCTGACACCGATAACATGTCCGGGCCATCAGAAAGATACTACGGATGCACTGTGGCTAGAGATAGGTTCTGTAAACTATAGAATTGGATCAATTGTAATCATGCATTGCAAGAGATCCTGTGTCTGTGCTAGTGTCCTTACCCATTCCTGGTCATGTAAAGCCCTGCCAAAGTCTGCTTCCCAGGCATGGCGAAGAGGTTGCAATGGGATTTGTGTGTATGTGTGTGATCATTGCCTTTGTGAGTCAGGTTACCAATCTCTTCACATCTCAGAGAGAGTGGATGCCATTTACGAGGGCATTAGAGGGCACTTTGGAGTTGCCAACCAGCCTACGCTCTTTCAAAAGGTTACAGGGGATGTAATATGTTAGAAACGTCCGGCTGTGGAGGTTATGTTGTTCCAACTGCTCTTCAAAGGAGAGTAGTTGGCCATTGGTAAAGGTAAAATTGTAACGAGATGGCTAAGTGTCAAGAAGTCGACCTGCCTTCCGGCCTGAGGTCGCGTGTGGACAGTCAGAAGCAGTGCCTCATAAAGCAGTTCAATAACATTGAAAATAGCCGTACACAAGAGATCGCTTAAGTCTTTTAAGTCTGACCAATCGGTGGGCAGGCAGGCAACATTACTTCCCTCACATATTTCAACTTCTATATTTTCTACACAATAGTGAAAGGAATCCTGAGGAGCTCTGCTCCATTATTTTCTCAGTTTAGCCAGCAGTACATTGAAAGCTGTATTTCGGATGGATACTTCTAACCAAAGATTGCTCACCTTAGCAATATCCTCATGCGCCACACTGGATACGAAGACTTTTCTTTGCAATGCGCCACGGTGACTACACACTGCTCTGGAAGTAACAAAGCATATCCACATATAAGCACCAATTGTGCACACTGAAGGCAGGCATTTTCTTTCCACGCCCTTTGACGGTGATCTGGAGTTCTGTTCCCAATGTTATCTATCTGATAGAGACTACTAGCCGCAGATTCCTTAACATAGAATTATCCCCAGGCATGAGACTGGATCCGGAACATTTTTCTTTTCCCAGCATCTCTGCGTGCCGGGGGGGGCGGTACCGCATGACTCCGCCCTGACGTCCGCGGGCGTGACGTCAGCGAGGTCACATAAGCCCCAACCCGGCGCGTTAACCTCAGTTTTTTCCTTTTACGCATGCAACGCGGATCCGGTTTGTCTTGTGGACGCTTGATGTCGGTGACGGACCCTCACCTCATTTATATGTGGTGTTTGGGGAAGATCACGGCTCCACTGACTGCAAGGCGTGTCAACGGTTGAAGCCGAAGTCGCGGCGGGAGCGCCGGATGAAACTTCTCTCAGCTCGCAGGTCAAGGGCGGCTTCTGCACCTCAATCAGCTTCTGCGGAAGGTTTTCGGAGCAGCCGTCACTGTCGTCGCCCTCATCCCTCTCCTGTGCTGCAAGAGTGTTGCTCCCCTGTCGGTAAGAGGCGCAGTTTGTCCCCTAGGGCTGGTTGCCAGCCTGTCGGGGGCGTGGGCTCTCCTCGGGTGATGCTGCTCCGCGTATCGTCCCCCTATCCACCGTTTCCCGGTGAGGGGGTGTTGAGAGCCTAGATGGAGACGTATGCGGCGGCTTTGCAGGCCTCGCTGGCTCCTCCTCCTCCTTCCCCTCCTGGGACGTCAGAGGTTCCCTTGCGCGGTGCGGGGCCTTCCGAGGCGTCACCGGCGCCGACTGGTTCTGACCCAGGCTTGGAGGATGGAGTGCGGCCCTTCAGGGGTCACTCCTGCGGGAGTCCCAGTGGTTTTGCGGGAGGTCACCGGGGCTCAGATTGCATCCCAAGCCCCTCTCGACCCTTTGACAAGATGGTCCTGTCTAAAGCCAAGGTGACACTGCTACGGTGCCGGCAGCTACTGGCACTGGCGGGCCACAGGGGTCGGCGCACCCCCTCGTCCCGACATGGGTCGAGGCTGGTGGGGGACCCCTCGTCCCTCCGCGCAGGCGGCTGCCTCGTCGGAGGTCGAGTCGTCCTTGGCGGGGCCACAACAGTCGGCAGACCCCTCTCGTGCCCTCGTGGGTCGAAGTTGGCGGGGGTCTCCCTGTCACTCCCCGGGCCACTCCCGCCCCTCCGCACAGGCCTCGCCGGAGGTCGAGTCGGCCCTGGTGCCGCCATGGGGGTCAGCGGGCCCTCCTTGTTCACTAATGGGTCGAGGCTGGCGAGGGACTCATTCCCACTCCCCGGGTGGCTCTCGTCCCTCCATGCAGGCAGCTGCCTTGTTGGAGGCCAAGCTGGTGCCAGACCTTAGCCTCCTCGGCTCCTGCCCCGCCCTGGTCTCCGGCACTGTGTGATGTGGCGGAGGCCTGTCCGGCGTCTCCGGTGGCGCTGGACGACGACGACGCCCTGCTCCAGGATGCAGATTTTCGGCACCGGACAGGTGTCAGGTCGTGGACTCATCTTCGGTCGTCCCCTCTTCCCTGGAGGTTGGGCGCCTGCTGGTGTCGTCCTCGACGGAGACGGGCTGCCGCGTCGTGGCTTTTTCCCCGATGCCATCAAAGGCCAGCTCCTCACAGTAACCGCAGCTGCGGTTTTCGCCAGAGGAACCACAGATCCCCCACTCCTCGGCGCCTCTTTCTCCCTTCCGGCACTGGCCTTTCCCCACTCCGATTGGGTTAGGGGATGGCCACCTTAGCTTGCAGCCGTCGCCAACAAAGGAGCTGCTTTCCCCACCACGGGGCCCTACTGAGGCGGGTGCGGCCTTCGCCTGCGCTGTTTCCACGGCTGTGTGATCCGTCTGCTCATTTCCCCGCAGATCATCTTTTGAAGGTTCTCCTCCAGGGCTCTGGTGGGAGGGAGCTGCTGCTCCCCTTTGAGGGTTCGCTCAGTTCTTCCCAGATGGGGACTTGGGAGCGCCCCGCCACTGGGTATCCGGTACCCCAACACCTTCTGCACCGGAACCTTCTAGGACCACGTGACCCGGTGTGCCTTTCCCTCCACCCTTCTGCCAGTTTGCCCCTTTTGCAGACTGCCTTCCCCTCCCTGCCGTCGCTGTTGTCTCCACCATCACGGGAGGCCGGTTGGCTGGATTCTTGGGGGCGCAATATGTTTGCTTCGACCAGTGCAGCTCTGCAGTCCCTTAACACTTTGTGTGTGTTGGTTAGGGCCACCTCTTGTTTGTGGGACTCGGCGGAGTCCCTTGGATCTGCAGCTTCTCAGGAGGGTGCTGGTGTTGACCAGTGGCAGCACGCGTTAGATGGCCAGGAGCTGGCGGCATTTATTCTCCGCTCTGCTCTGGACATCTCGGAGGTGCTGGGTCGTGCCATGGCGTCTTCGGTTGCCCTTCGCCGCCATGCCTGGCTTTGGTACAGTGTGTTCCCGGAAAATGTTCAGGAACGGCGAGTGGATCTTCCCTTCAATGGCACACTCTTGTTCCACACCCCGACAGACTCAGCCATCCGGAGGTTCTTGGTGGGGCTTCCTCCTCCTCCTCCTCCTCCTCCTTCTCCTCCTCCCCCTCAGTGACCTGTAGGTTGATCTGGTTCTTGGGACCTGTTCTTTCGTTGAGGCGGGTCGCCCCAGTTGTGTGATCTATGTGATTCATGTGCCTACGAGTCCTCTTTTATTGGGACTGTGGCTCTGTTGGCTGCTGGCCGGCTCTTTTTGCTGTCTGTTTTTTGCTTGGATTATCTGCACCAGGTTGGCCCTGAGATTAGGCCTTCTGTTGTTTGCTTTTGGCTGCATGTCAAGCCTTCTACGGGGCTTTTCTCCCGTGGTTCTTTCTGTTGTCCTCTGCTGCAGAAGTTTCTTCCTAAGAGGGTTCCCATGTCTTGGGACTAACATACCCTAGGTGGGGTAATGGTAGCTATTATATAGCTTGTTCTGTGCTTGGAGGTTGTAGTCGCCTTCGGGCCTCTGCTCTCCCTGGCGTTTAAGTACGTTGCATGTGCAATTTCCTTCTTGGTGGTTGGAATGCCTTTGGCGGCGTCCCAGGGTATCCTTCTCCGGGGTCGCTACATTGTTAGCCTGGTCTGCCCTGCCATCTGCGACCTGGCGTCATGACTCTGGTTACACGTCTTTTTGTGTTGTGTGTGCAGGGCCTTTTCTGGGGCGTGTCCGGGGCCTTCTTTGCCTTCTAGCTCTCTGTCTTGGGGGCTGGGATGAATTTCTGTTCCTTCTTCTTTCAGGCGCACCCTGCCCGGTCTTCCTGGGTGTCCCCGGGCTGCTCTTTTTGCCTCTGCCTGCTGCATTGCTGTAGGCGCTGTTCTGTCTGGTCTCTTGACTTTTATTTGTGGTGGGATCAGCTGCCCTCTACGCGGGATGTGTTCCTGGGTGGGGGTGGGACTTGCCTTCCTTCTGCTTCGCCCCTTTGGGGGTCTCTAGGTTGATCTTCTTCCTCTTCCTGACCTTGGCCCTGGATGGAGGTTTTTATTGCCTGATGTAGGCATGGGGTGCTTCGGCCTCCCCTTGCCTTGCCCTTCTTCCTCTGCGGAGTGTGAACGGGCTTCTTCTTCTTTCTGCATCCACCTTGGGATCTGTGGTGTTCTGACGATAGGGGTTTCTCCTTGCCTGGGGGGACAGGGTTCCTCGCCCTGTCCGTCGGACTCGTCCCCTATGGGACCCTTTGTTGTGTCCAGGCTGGTGGGGTCCTCTCGCAGACCCTCCTTCCCCGTGGGTATGGCTCGGATATCTATTCTACCTTAAGGAATCTGTGGATAGTAGTCTCTATCGGATGTACAAGTTACTTACCTTCAGTAACGATGTATCTGGTAGAGACGATTCTAGCCGCAGATTCCTTCACAACCCACCCTTCCTCCCCATTCTGCGAGAGCCCTTCGCTTGCTCTTCCGCACTCGCCTGCCTCTGTGTGCTTGGTCTCTGCGAGTAACTCTTTCACTCCTCCCTGGTGGGATGCTTGTTTGGTGGGGTGGCATCCATTCCTCCCTTCTGGTACGTGACTGGTAGGTTGATGGGTGCTCCGGCGTCCCTTCACTCTGGTGCTTCCAGTGTGGGGCCTTCTCATATTGCCCCTTCCTTGTTCCTTGTTTGGAGTTTCTGACTCATGTGCAGTCCTCTGAGTTGGAGTCTGGCTGGGCCTCAGCCGTGGCTCCTTTCAGGGGACGTGACTCTCCCTGGTGGTGTTGTCTTGGGGTAAATTTTCGTTACTCTTCTGTCTTTCCTGTTAATGGACTGTGGTTGCAGGCTCCTTCGTTTGCTGCACAGATTTTTCATATGCTTTTCCTGTCTCCAGGGAGAATGTTGTATTTGTTGCAGGGTTGCTTTGCAGTGGCTGTCACTGCTCTTCCCTTCTATGACTTTCGGTGCCACGGTGTCTGGCACTTTTCCGAATGAGCTGTTCCCCTCCATTCGCTTCTTTCCTTTCTGGTTATCTGCTGTTTCGCACACTGTTCCCATATTCTCACAGTTTTGTTTGTGATGGCTCCGCGTTGTGGCGCGGAAAAGTTCTCCGAGGAAAACTGATGTCAGCGCACCGGGGTGGGGCTTATGTGACCTCGCTGTCATCCCGCCCGCTGACTACTCAGGGCAGAGTCACGCGGTACCGCCCCCCGGCGCGCAGAGATGCTGGGAAAAGAAACAATTTCCGGATCCAGTCTCACGCCTGGGGATAATTCTACGTTAAGGAATCTGCGGCTAGAATCGTCTCTACCAGATACATCGTTACCTAAGGTAAGTAACTTGTACTTTTCCTCATGACTTCTAAATTGTGTCAGACTGTGTGCCAGTGATGATGTAGCCCCCTAAAAAGGACAGAATGTAATCTGTGCCGTGACTGCAGGAAACAGATGTCGATCCTGGACCTACATGACTTCTGCCTTTACTGCTTGGGCTGTAGTCACAAGAAAGTTATGCGATAAATGCACCTTCAGGCACCGTAAGACAATCTGGGAGCGGTAGCGAAACTACGTTGCCAAACAGAAGACGTCACTGTCAATACATAGATGTTGCTCACACAGCCACTCGTGATGTCAGTTGAAGTTGCCAGTAATTCAAAGTTGAAGATGTACCACAGGCCCAAGACGGCTAACTGCGTGTAAACATCATTCTGCCTCTCGAAAATGAGATGATAAAATGCAAATTGCTTCAGTCGAAAGATCATGCCCCAAAAATGTCTTCTGACTCCGATCCAGTCCTGCAGCTGGTCCCACCATGTCCTAAATCCTTCTTGCGTAGTCTACCGTGCAGGAAATTGAGGCCTTCCAGGATGCCATCCTGCAGCTCTTCCAGACACTTATGGCTCCTGTTGGTGAGTGTTTGGGGCCACGAAATGGCAAGTTACACCAACTGGCCCTTTCTGGTGCCGGTTAATACTTCCAATGCGGCCCTAAAGCCCATGCCAGTCTCTTTCGTATCAACACTAACTCCACTAGTCAAGTACCCCGTTCAGACAACTGTCTCCAACCCCAAACGATCTTTGGCTTACTCCAGACACAAGTCAAACTATGAAATTGCAGCTGAACTCTAATCGTCGGCCTTAGCCTTGATGTCAGTACTATCAAGGGCTAAAGGCCTTATGTGGCTACAGCTTTGTTCTAGTTCATGAAATGCAAAGTGTTCCACATGACAAGGACGAGGTGGACAACTTGCTCCCCCCTCACTAAACTGATGGGCTGTACCTGGATAAAACAAATTATGCCAATGGGCTGAATACATTTCGAGAGACTTCGCTAGACTTTCTGCCAGGGCCACCAATGGATGAACGTGCCTCTTCCTCAGTAGTTGCACGAAAGGTAGCAGCAGTTGTTGATTTGCAGTTGCCTACTGTTAAAACTAAGGCAAACTTGTGAACTGAGATCCTTCAACCGGTCCAAATTCTTATGAGCTACTTTTTTTTTTGTCCTCATACGCCATTAGATGTACCCAGAATCTGCTTTACTCTTTCTGCGGCCCCCCCATTCGGATGATTGGCTCCAACAGTGTATAGATGCTGATCTGATCTTAATGGAAGCTCTTCCCACAGATGCCCTCCTGAATAGTCAGTTCAGTTTTTCTAACTTGATGGCCCTTGCAACTGATCCGAGGGATACGTACTTCTGTGAAAAGGCCTAATCATTGGACAAATAGGTCTCTATTGTCGCAGCTTGTCAAGCCACCCCATACAAGGCAACCCAAAATATTTTTTCCTTTTACAATTAGCCCTATCCAGATTTAATGTGTATTTAATCGCATTTACCCAGTCTAAGACAGACAGTGCGATGCTTTTAAGCCAGCATTTGCAAATTTCTCTGCGAGCAAGTAGAATTAAATAAAAGGACAATTTACTTACATCTTGAGGTAGCAATTCATAATTCGAGAAGATACCAAAAAATACCAAAGTAATGCTCACCTGAATTTCGAAACTGAACATGGTTGTCATACCTTCAATAACCGCACCCCAAAATGTGTGTATCATTGGGCATCTTAAAAACATATGGATATCGTCAGCTTTTTCCTGCTGAAAGTTCGGGCAACTCGAGAATTTAGACATTCTAAGTGGGGACCAGTAAACTCTGTGGAGAGAAAAGATGATTTCTGTTTAAATTGGCAGCTGATACTGTAGAATGTAGTAAGTCGTAAGATACTTGTCAAATTGTCAAATTTCTTCTGGATTTTCGTCTGGCAAGTATTCTCCCCAAAGCTGGAAAGGTAAGGTGAAGTCTCCGTCCGCCATGTCCATCATTGTCCAGTATAAGTTCGCAATCTTTCTTGTTCCGCTTTCTCACATGTAGTGCCCTCTCCAGATCGTTTGAGACACCCACAACTGTGCCGATTGCCTGACTCCAGCTTCTTATTTGTAGATATTTGAATTTTGATAATTTGCTATCTGTGATGTTGTTCAGCTCATCCCATGATATCAAGGAGCCCTGCGGCATTAAATGAACCCAGCATTCCAACCCTGCTGATTTCAATGGAGCTGCCAATGCATCTTTGGTCCATTCTGGAGATCCTGGAGAATCCCATATGGGAGCCAGGGCACTATAGTAACTGATTTTGAAGAGCTTTCTGATTTTATACCAGATGGTCACTATATCTCTTAGCGACTTTAAGAGGACCTTCTTGAAGAAGCGTGGATCACCAAACGCATACATAAAGGCTTGGTCACCTCCTTTTATGTCCCATAGCATTTCTTTGAAAAAATTTCCTATATCTGAGTCATCTGGCTGATTCAAGAGCATCTTCCCTGCCCGTAATAAGAATACCCAAGCATAGAGCGTTAAGTCCGGTGCGCATAAACCCACTTTATTTTTCTTCCTTCCAGGCTAGGAGCTTGCCATTCGATTCCCCATATTCAGAGTGGGCCAGCTTGCTTGCCTCCCACCTTTTCTTCCACCTGGTATCTTAACTTGCATGATGACAAATTCTCCTGAATGTCCCTCTGGGGAGTGTAGCTCTGGGCAGAGAAATATTGCTCTAGGGTCCGAATTTTTGCCTCTATTCCTTCTATCTCTGCCCTGTATTTCCTTTGTCTGGCAATTTGTATAGATGTTATCTGGTTTCTCAGGAAGGCTTTATATGCATCCCATACAGTTTCCATTGAGGAGGTCTCTAAATTAGTCGAGAAGAAGTTCTCTGTTTCTACTATCAACTTTTGCACAACTTCATCCTCTAACAGAATAGTTCGGTCCAGGGGCCATCTTTTAGTACCATGCATGTTTGGGAGTTTTAAGGCAAGCAATACTGCCGAGTGATCTGATAGGTGACCTCCTATGTGATTCGAATCTATCACCCAGCGTTGCAACTCCATACTGATCAAGAAAAAAATCTAATCTAGATTTATGGCCATATTTGTTATTGTGGAATGTATACCGCCTTTTACTCCCCATTCTTCTTCTCCATACATCTACCCATCCCATTTGCTTCATTACGCTTATTAAAGAAGATCTCATTTTACAATTCTGTGCTGATCTACTCTTGTAGGTTCTGTCCAACAGGGGATCTAGCACCAGATTAAAATCTCCGGCCAGAATTAATGGATCCTGAAAAGTTAATAGCTCTGCCAACAGCTCCCGGAGCGGAGCTGGATCATCCAGGTTGGGTCCGTAATAGCCTGCCACTGTAAATTTGTACATATGATACCTGATCTTGGCTATGACCCACCTGCCCCACTTGTCTATTTTAAACCCTTCCACTGCTAGAGCGGAGTTGGTTTTGATGAGAATAGCCACTCCCTTTGTAGTGAGTTGCTGTGTGATACCTATTACTTCCTGGATCCATTTTTAGGTCTCGTCCTATTAATCGCGCAAGCAATAATAGGACAAGAGTATTGTGGGCCAAATTAGCTTTGAAACCATCGCGGATTTCGTCGAGTGCATGTGTTCATGCACGCGCTTTTTACCATTTGCTCCCGAGCCGCCTGCCTCCTACTTCAAAGGGATCCGCTCCCCCGCCCACTGCTTCACACTTCACGGCCGCCAGGCCGTGTCTCACATTTCTCCCCCCCCCCTCCCCACAGCAATGCCAAGAGCTTGTTTCCTTTAGTTTTTGTGGGAAGGGATATGTTGCATCGCGAGGATAGGTTTCTTTAAATCATTATTAGTTCTAATATAATGTGTGCTTCAGCCTAAGGATTCCACTGCTGTCGCTGAGCAACAGTTGACTTCTCAGCTCTTCGTTGCTATTTCACGTGGGCTTTTGTGCATATCATTGAAAGCGGATCGCGTTACCGGTTTTCCAGCTCCTGGATGTGCACGTTTTCCTGTGAGTAATGTCCGGCGTTTGTAGTCTCTTGTTATCTCACAAATGCTTATCTTGACCATGAAGAGCACTATGATGTTTCCTACAACGACCAGCCGAAAAAGGGTCAGGCAAACCTCTCAATTATTATGACCCGGAAACATTCCAGAAAAAAAAAAACTTGTACGGTAGATAATACGATTGCCTAATGTCGTAATTTATTTTGTACTTCTACGCATGCTCGTTCTTTCCTTTTCCTACATGTTAAATTTTAGCCGCCTGCCTCCCACTTCAAAGGCATCCGCTCCCCCGCCCACTGCTTCACACTTCACGGCCGCGCCAGGCCGTGTCTCGCATTTCTCCTCCCCACAGCAATGCCAAGAGCTTGTTTCCTTTAGTTTTTGTGGGAAGGGATATGTTGCATTGCGAGGATAGGTTTCTTTAAATCATTATTAGATCTAATATAATGTGTGCTTCCACTGCTGTCCGGGGTGTGACTCTCGTCTCGCTTGGAGTTGCTTGCTGAGCAACAGTTAACTTCTCAGCTCTTCGTTGCTATTTCACGTGGGCTTTTGTGCATATCATTGAAAGCGGAATAAAACCTTTTATCAACCACACCGCCACATTTGTTTCCATGAATGCGATAGCCAAACCTTTGAATCAGGACACGCTGAGAGCAGATGACAAGAACAGAACATGACTCACAATATTTTATCTTTTCCCGACTCTCGCTGTTAAGCTCACTCAACTTTCGTTTTTCACAGATCGCGTTACCTGTTTTCCAGCTCCTGGATGTGCATGTTTTCCTGTGAGTAATGTCCGGCGTTTGTAGTCTCTTGTTATCTCACAAATGCTTATCTTGACCATGAAGAGCACTATGATGTTTCCTACTACGACCAGCCGAAAAAGGGTCAGGCAAACTTCTCAATTATTATGACCCGGAAACATTCCAGAAAAAAAAAACTTGTACGATAGATAATACGATTGCCTAATGTTGTGATTTATTTTGTACTTCTACGCATGCTCGTTCTTTCCTTTTCCTACATGGCGTGCCGGTGTTGGGGCAGGGTGGGTCCCGCAAGTTCACTTACCTTCCTGCCGGGTCCCATGCATCTGCCCCATGCCTCAAGAATCAGGAAGCACATCACACACGGTACACCACCACATCACACACGGTACACCACCACATCACACACGGAACACCACCACATCACTCACGGAACACCACCACATCACTCACGGAACACCACCACATCACTCACGGAACACCACCACATCACTCACGGAACACCACCACATCACTCAAGGGACACCACCACATCACTCACAGACACCACCACATCACTCACAGACACCACCACATCACTCTGGGACACCACCACATCACTCTGGGACACCACCACATCACTCTAATACACCACCACATCACTCACGGAACACCACCACATCACTCAAGGGACACCACCACATCACTCACAGACACCACTACATCACTCTGGGACACCACCACATCACTCTGGGACACCACCACATCACTCAGGGGCACCACCACATCACTCAGGGACACCACCACATTACTTGGGGACACCACCACATCACTCTGGGACACCACCACATCACTCTGGGACACCACCACATCACTCTAATACACCACCACATCACTCAGCCCAACTACAACAGCATCACTCAGCATCACAACAGCAATGTCCTTGCTTGCTACCAACAAGCATTGCCATAGCCAATAGTGCTCGCATTAGGCAAGTGTAAGCTATTGGCTTTGTGAATAGCAATGCTATTAATTTATATATTTTCAAAGCCAACTCATATTAAAAAAAATTGTCATTTACAATACCAATAGCTCACACTTTCCTAATGCGAGACCTTTTGCATTGCAAATACTTGTTTAGTTTTGCACACATCTCTCATCTCTTTTTCTGTGAGGTGTGTCTCTTGAAGAATGAGAATTTGTTCAGGAGTATCCTTTAGGTATTGTAGAATTCTCTCCATTCTATATTTAACCCTCAGTCCGTTCAGGTTCCATGATAGAACATGATAGATGTCTTGTCAGGAGCATTAAATATATCGTCAGTTTTTGGGTTTCGCCTGCCGAAAGGCTGCGCTCTGCGCAGCCTTTCAGCGCAGGTGAAATCCTATGTCGACACTAAGCACTTCGGGAACGTCCCCCGGCTCTCATTGGCTAGCTCCATAAATGGAGGCTAGCCATTGAGTGCCGGATCTGTCCGTCAAGGCCGGACCAGATTCGGGGGCGTTCCCGAGATTTTTTCCCAGGGCGGAGTTACGTTTTTTCCCGTTCCCTCCCCTTTCACTGAAAGTGAATTCAGATGCGCTGTCCATTCCCGCCCCCTCCGTGTCCTCTCCCGCCCCCTCCCGCCGTCCGTCCCGCCCCCTCCGTGTGCCTTTCCGCCCCCCCCCTCGCTGTCCTGTGCACGTTTCCCGCCCCCTCCCGCCGTCCGTGTCCCCTCCCGCCCCCTCCCGCCGTCCGTGTCCCCTCCCGCCCCCTCCCGCCGTCCGTGTCCCCTCCCGCCCACTCCCGCCGTCCGTGTCCTCTGAGGCAGAAGTGGTGGTCGGTTTAAGTGAAGGAGTCTGTGATGGGAACCTATGGACAAGGTTGCGTTTGGAGAAGCTGAAGCGCATACCATAACTCGCATCTAGCAATCCAAGACAACGCCACCCGTCACCGCTCAGAAGTCGAGGCATTATGTGGGCCAGCAGTCACGCGGGAGAAAGGGCCATTTCCTGCAACAGAGTCCAATCCACGGTCAATGCAAACTACATTATTGCGTTTCACTTAGCTTGTTAAGGTACGCTTATAATTTCATATCCGATTCATTTTTATGTAATTAAGAAAACTGGAATCTGGTGGTACAATAGGAACGGAGGGTGAGATTTTGTACATTTTGCTCAGTCATCTAAGCACGTTTAATCTTGTTTTTCTTAATATGGGTTATAAATACTTTATGTACTATTACTAGTAAAAAGAATCTCAATGATAAATTTGTTCAAAACGAGAGCAGTAGATTAATTTATCATTTTTAGTGTTCTCTTTTCTCAAAAGAACACGCCGGTATGTTTTTACTCAGCAGCTGTTCCACTTTTACTATTTTTATGCATCTCTGAAAATGGCACCTGCTTATTATGCACGGCCCACTTACCCTCAATATGTTCTGCATACACTCAGCTACAGTGAGCAAAAGAATGTTGAAAACGCTCGGAAAATGTT
Organism: Lissotriton helveticus; assembly: GCF_964261635.1. Taxonomy (NCBI): domain Eukaryota; kingdom Metazoa; phylum Chordata; class Amphibia; order Caudata; family Salamandridae; genus Lissotriton; species Lissotriton helveticus. Next base: position 900,429,322 of record NC_136073.1, read on the forward strand.
GCTGGCCTTATATTATATGCGCTCTATTTCTTAAAGGGTAAGACTGACTGCAATATTCAGTTGTGAGCTTCATTCACTATCCTACTATTCCCGCCCCCTCCGTGTCCTCTCCCGCCCCCTCCCGCCGTCCGTCCCGCCCCCTCCGTGTGCCTTTCCGCCCCCCCCCCTCGCTGTCCTGTGCACGTTTCCCGTCCCCTCCCGCCCCCTCCCGCCGTCCGTGTCCCCTCCCGCCCCCTCCCGCCGTCCGTGTCCCCTCCCGCCCACTCCCGCCGTCCGTGTCCTCTCCCTTCAAGAATGCTTCGAAGGGCTCAGGTGCCGCGGCGTCAGGCAAGTCAGCAGAGTCCTGTGGGGCAAGGGAGGGGAAACGGGGGTCAGGGTGAAGCACCGTTGGCATGGTGCGTGGGAGAGAAGGCCGGAAGTCCCGCCCCCGCCCGGAGACGCATGGAGCCCCGGAGGAGAAGTGCTGGATGGTGCGGGGCTCCCGTGTGCTGAGGGAGCCCCGGGGGAAGAGACGGCAGGAGCGGAGTTGTGTTCCTCCAGCTGACGGAAGTCCCGCCCGGACACGCATGGAGCCCCGGAGGAGAAGTGCTGGAGTTGGGCTCAGCTGCCACACGAAGCCATTGGTCATCAGAATGAAGTATGTACCAGAGAGAGAGAGTGCCGGTATGTTTTAAAATTAAGACTTCTGTGCCATATGTGTGTTTTTAGACAGCCTGCATGACACGCACTGGTGCAAGTACTCTTAGGTAGAGGCGGTGACATACCAGTAAACCATGGCCAGGGCTGACGGGCGTGCAACTATTTATGAATATAACTGCTCACTCTCTCAAAAAGTGTATTTTTTTTGAGAATACAGCTTACAGTCGGGCTCTGAACTAGGCCATGTGTACTTCAGTCAGCCTCTCTCCCTGAGGCTTGCCCTGCCCCACCCCCCTCCCTCCGATGCCTTACTGTGTCGTATGGTAATGGCTTAGAATAGCAATAACATGTATTTTCAGCCTCGGGTAAATAATAAATAATGAGCGGGGCTGCGAACCCTGCTATAATCCGCAAATTGATTTTTTATTAAACTGCTCATTGTGTCTTTTTGAAATAAAGTACAGTCTGTGTCCGGGTTGTGACCCCTATGGGTGTAATGTCTGATATTTATGTTTCCCTCGTTCTAATTCCATGGTTTTGATTTGCGGAAAAAGTGTCACACCTAGTTTTTGAAATGTCACTCATAATTACGCTGAAATTATGAAAATGTCACACAAAGCAATCTGAAACCTTGGCAGCTATGAACCACTACTTTAAAATCCCTTAGTTAGGCATCGTCCACTTTACCACAGAGGGGGGAGAGAAGTAATATACCCATAATCCCTCCTATGCAGGCAACTTTTCTATTCACGAGGAAGGGTGGAAATATTGACACAATCTGGATCTCAGTGGTGGGCTTTTATGAGCTAGATTTGTGCAAGTCGTTCCCTGTCACCCTCCCTTTATATCTTAAAGGGCACAGTAATATTGTAGCTCATTCCAAAATCGCTTCACCTTACACCCTAGTTAGTGAACTCCGTGTGCCTATAAAACAGGACTGACTCATGGAAAGGTTACCAGTGTCACAATAACACCAGTCATCCAATCAAGGCTGCAACACTGCTTCCTGGTCTGTTGTTCTTTAATAATAAGATGGCTGGCACACAATGGCGGGGCCTGTTATTTTGTCTCTTAATTGTGCTCACCGTCCTTTTTCCCCAGCACCCTCCCCTCTTCCAAGGGGCGGCAACCTGAGGGATAGCCCCGGGCGCCACAAGCTCTAGCTACGCCCCTGACAGGTCTTGATGGTAATAGATATGAAGCTTGTAATCTAATAATCTAGGAGAATATTAGTATGAATATTTACCCCTTTGGTCATTTCAGAACCTGATTTTCGATCAAGTAATACAGATTCTCACATTACCTTGTACATAAATCGGAATCCTGGTTATGGTAAATACATTCTTTTTAGTCCTTAAAAGCCAAATATTAATATTCTGAGTGGGTGTGTGTGGCTCTGGGTGGGTGTGTGTGTGTGTGGCTCTGGGTGTGTGTGTGTGGTAGTAATTGCTGTCTGCTGAGCTCGTCCGTAGGGTACAATAGGTCTCACATTTGCAAAAGATTAAGCTAATGGCAATGTATATGACAATGCCATTTATTTATCTGTTTTCAAAACCAACACATAAATACAAAATTTGTCATTTACAATGCCAATAGCTCTAACTTTTCCAAAGGCGAAACCATTGCATTGTAAATTCTTGTTATATCATGTTTCCTATTTGTGCTTCCTAGAGCGTATCTAAGTGCTGGGGTCTCTTCTGTAGTACCCGCTATGCTCTTTTTCCTATACCTCCCTGAGGTTTCTCCCTCTATAGCCGCTCTGCCTTCCTGGTGGATATTCACCCTTTTTAGGCCAGAAGCTAATCCTTTCAACAGCTCACCTTTGCTTATTCTGAGCCATTCCTGGGGGATTCTGGGAAACTGAGTCCTGAGCTGCCCCAGCCTCCGCCACTATGGGAGAGTCTGACAGCTGCTCTACGCCCACCTCGAACTTCAAGAGCTGCCCGTGACCACTGTGTGACCCCTTCCTCCCGTGTAACGCGATTCTCCTCCCGGTCTCTTCTGCCCCACTCATTCACGGCAGTTGCCGCCCCCTGCGAAGTCAGCCCGCCAGTGCCTCTCCTTAGGGGATACACCACAAAAAGTAGAAAGTGTGATCCTGGAAAACCAAGACGAACCACTGTGAGGGTGCCGCTGCGAACGCTGCTGTGGCGCGTTCAAGCGCCTTCAGAGTCTCTAGTGCTTCGGTGTTCTCCCGGCGTTATCTTAGGATGAGAATTTTCACTAGGTTCCTTGAGTGTTGTGTGCCTTCTGGGGATGTACGCCTTTGTTCTATGGCACGTGGCTAGTGAGATCGTGGTAGCCCTCCCAGAACACCTCATGGCCGTGATTACTGATATGATACATGATGGCCAGGATGCTGTGAAGTTTGTCTTGAGTGCGGGTTTGGACACCACGGAGTGTGTGGGCAGAGCGAGTTGAAGCAGTGTAGTGCTTAGAAGGCAGACCTTGAGGCAGTCGTCAGGGTTTTCATGAGATGTCCAGGTGTCCTTTAGGGACATATGCTCGATGGCTCCTGATTGTTTGGAGAGAATGCGGATTTGGCTCTTGAATGATTTCAGGACAGCTGAGCCACCGTACAATCTTTGGAACTCGTCTCATTCCAAACAGTTCCATCAGCAGTACAGGAGGTTTAGGGGTTATTCCAAGAGACTAGTCTCCAGGCAAAGTCAGCCCTCCCAACCTGTGCAGCAGCAGGCCCAGTCCTTTTGGGGCAGAGGTGTGACAACAGCAGTGGCGATTGCATCGGCAAGGACAGCTCTCCCCTAACTCCCTTTCCGCTGCTTCAGTAGCTACAAGCTGCTTTAACTTGTCCTTACATGCACATAGAAGGTGCGATACAGCATTTCCTTAACTGACTTGAGATCAATCACGTGGGACAGGTGGGTCTTGCAAATACTCCAAAGGATCTGCCTCCTGCCCTTCATTTCCTCCCTGCAAAGCACTGTCAGCAGACATTCTGCAACCCTGCTGCATATAGTCAACCTTCTGTCGCTGCAGGTGCCTTCGAATGGGTGCTGGCGTTGGACAGAGTAGGGGGTTTCTTCTTCCTTGTCTTGCAGGAGGACAGCAGCCTCAGCCCTGTACTGGACCTCAGCCTACTGAATGCCTCTCTGTGGAATGACTTACTTAAGATGTTCTCCCTACCTCAGACCCTTTCTGCTCTGGATCCAGGGGACTGGATGAGATCCCTAAAGCAGTAGAACATGTCATATAACTGTCCTGCAGTGCCACGGATGATGTTTGCTGTGGTCCGCTTCGGCCTTATCCCTGCCCCTCGCATGGTCACAAAGCAATGGCAGTGGCCGCAGCACATCTTTGGAGGGAATGCTTGTGATATCATACTTCAACGAATGGCTGCTCATGGTGGGCTTGCCGCAGAGTTTTCCATTTGCTAGTCCCCCCTGAGCCCTGCACAGAAAATTGGGGCTGACCTGGGCATGGCAGCGGCGGCTCGTAACAATTAAAAGTGGTGAGGCGTAAAAGTTGGGAATAGGTGTGTTACATCGCTAGCGAGCCTGACTGACATAAGGGATGGGAGAGAGATCAGAAGGTTCCCCACTGAGAATTTTCTTTTAAAAAGAGTGGCAAATGGCGCAATGTAAAGCACATTTTGAGAAATAGCACCATAGAAATAATTACAATACCCATTGCAAAATCTTTCTTACAGCGCCATGTTAATACTGTTTGTAGTGTGTGCTGGTGATTTGCTTATTTAGCTGACGTTTGCAAGAGGCAAACAGTCTATACTAGCTCTTGCACGGGAGCTACCCACGCTCCTTGGTTTGCATGCCAATGCTTTTTAATGGAGGTGAAGCCGACCCTAGGTTTCCATCTAATCTGAAAGTGCCTTATGTTCAGAGAATAAACAACAGTGAGGAAAGTACTTTCTTAGCCGCAGATGGTAAAAACCATGTTTGATAATAAAATTACATGTAAAGATAAAAATGTTGGTTTTTGTTCACATGGCGGCAGAAGCTTCTGCAGGAACGTGCCATGCAATTTAGCTGCCGCTTTATTTAATTTCCTGCTATTCTGCTGCCTCGAAGTGCATTTGTATGTCATTTAAGGTAACTAAGCATATATGTACTTGAATGGGGTAGAACGGGAAAATAAAATGTGTCACAGGGCTCACAACTGCAAGAAGACCTAACTGTGAAGCAGTAAAAGCAGTCCTTGCAAAACTGCTTCAACCTACCCTGCTTCCTTCCTCTCCTCACTCGACCTCTTTCCATCCATCCGTTCTCTCCGTCTGATCCGTGTCCTCTCTCTCTGACCTCTTTCCATCCATCCGTCTGTGTTCTCTCTCTCTGCCCTCTTTCCATCCATCCGTCTGTGTCCTCTCTCTCAGACTTCTTTCCATCCATCCGTCTGTGTCCTCTCTCTGACCTCTTTCCATCCATCCATTCTCTCCGTCTGATCCGTGTCCTCTCTCTCTGACCTCTTTCCATCCATCCGTCTGTGTCCTCTCTCTCTGACTTCTTTCCATCCATCCGTCTGGTCTGTGCCCTCTCTCTCTGACCTCTTTCCATCCATCCATCCGTCTGGTCTGTGCCCTCTCTCTCTGACCTCTTTCCATCCATCCATCCGTCTGGTCTGTGTCCTCTCTCTCTGACCTCTTTCCATCCATCCATCCGTCTGGTCTGTGTCCTCTCTCTCTGACCTCTTTCCATCAATCCGTCTGGTCCGTGTCCTCTCTCTCCCTCTTTGACTTCTTTCCATCCATCCGTTCTCTCCGTCTGATCCGTGTCCTCTCTCTGACCTCTTTCCATCCATCCATCTGGTCTGTGTCCTCTCTTTCTGATAGATACATCTGCCAGTGGATTCCTCACCTTGTGAATATCCCTTTGTGTCAGCAACATTCGGAAATTCTTTTTGTAGCTTCGCGCCGATGTGGACGACGTCAGAGGCACGGCATCGCGCACGACTCGGCTGACGTCACCGACACCATAATAGGCCCACACCGGCGTGATGACATCAGTTCCCTTTTTTCCGCGTCGTCAGCGCTAACGGTTTTCAAGGGATCGTCTGTAGCTGTATAGTAACTTTGTTACTTTGTGTTTCTACTGGTGTTTTCTTTGTCTTCTGTCGTGATGTCTTCGAAGAAGACTGGAATTAAAGCATGCGGAGAATGTGGCAAGATGATGTCTATCACTGATCCACACGAGTGCTGCGTTTGGTGCTTGAGCTCCGATCATGACGTCGAAGATTGTCCTTCTTGTAAAACGATGACTCCGAAGGCACACCGGGAGAGGGAGACGAAACTCCTTGTAGCGAAGTTGAAAAGCAAAAAGGATAAAAAGAGTTCGAGGTCACGAACCCGGCGTTCGAGGTCGAGGTCTCGTTCGAGGTCGCACTCGGAGTCGTCTTCGGCGCATGCTTCGAGATCTTCGAGGAAGAAGCATAAGAAGAGGAGTCATGAGTCTCGCCATCACTCTGAGAAAGACTCGAGTTCAAGGCCGAAGTCACAGGTGAAGTTACTTCGAAAGGAGGCGGTGGCCTCTGCTTCGGAAGTACAGGTCTCCGATGGTGAGGCTTCGCGTGCGGTTTCGCCTGTGCCACCGAAGCAGTTGCTGAATGCTTCTCCGAATCCATCCCATCGTTCTGGTCAAGAAGATGAAGGTGATGAGGAAGAAGAAGAAGAGGGCGAGGCTTCGTTGCCTGCGGGTTCGTCGACCCCTGTGCGCCAGCCTGAGGTGGAGGCCGAGGTCAAGAAGACTCCGCTCCCTCAAGAGCAACCTGGGGGCTTTTATCCAGCCTTTCCGGCTCCAGGTCAGGATCCTACTCTGTTCCTCAATGCCATGTTTGGAGTTTACTCCAGGGCAATGTATCCCTCTGGTGCACGGGTTGGTCCTACGGGTCCATTAGCATTTAATCTGGGTTTCCCCCAGGCTTATGCTCCTGCGCCCTTTATGCCTTTCATGCCGGCTCCAACTTCGCATTGGCATTTTCCAGCGCCGCCGAAGCCTTCGACGCCGAATCCATCGACGCCAATACCCTCGACTCTGATGCTGAATCCAGTTCGTCCTCGGGTTAAGCTGCCTCTTCCGACTTCGAGTTCGGCATCGGCTCCGGCTCCGGTGGAGTCGGTCCCGGATACATCGACTTCGTTTATGAAGGAGAGGTCGAGGCGTGAGGCACAGAGGCTTCTGGAAGAGGAGAGGTATTGTGATGAAAATTTGGAGGAAGGTGAACTGCAGGATTCGGAGGATCCTTTTGATGACCTGAGAGAGGTTAGTGGTCTTGAGCTGTTTCCTGAGTGGGATTTGGCCTCTGTATCTGACGTACCTTCCAAGGATGTAACACCTTATCACGTTGTTATTAAGAAGGCTGCAGACTTGTTGAATATTACTCTGCCTACTGCTGAATACAAGTCTAACATTCTAACTGAGGTCCTTCACTCGCCTTCTTCTGTTATTGAACCAATGCTCCCATTTAATGACGCTTTGGCTGAGCCTATTTATGAGGTGTGGAAAAAACCTCTGACATCTCCTGCTGTTTCAAAGGCTGTTGCGAGAAGGTATAGAGTGGCACCTGGTGACCTGGACTTTTTGTCAACGCACCCCCTGCCAGAGAGCTTGGTTGTGCAGGCTGCCTGCTCAAAGAAGTCTACGGGTGCTTTTCTGCAGGTTCCTGGGGAAAAGGAAACAAGGAAGCAAGACCAGAAGGCAAAGAAAATCTTTTCCTCAGTCAGCATGGCGCTAAAGTCTACAAATGCAACTTGCCTGATGGGTAGATACATCCATGCTTTGATGGATTCCATCAAACAGTTGGTGACTAAAATTCCTGAGATCGATAGGAAGGATTTTCAGGAGGTGATTACTGACACTCAGGCTGCGGCAAGGCAGGTAATCCAGAGTGGGCTGGACACGGCTGATTCAGTGGCGAGAATGATGGGCTCTTCAGTGGCCACTAGGAGAGCTGTGTGGTTGAAATCTTAAGAATTTTCTGTGGATGTTCAGTCTGCTTTGATGGATTTTCCCTTTGGTGGGTCAGGGTTGTTTGGAAAGAAAGCTGACGCTGCTTTAGAGCGGTTTAAAGACAGCAGAGCGACAGCGAAGTCTTTGGGCCTTCAGACCAGGGGCTCTTTTGGAAAGCGATTCAGAGGATTTGGCAGATCTTCCTTTCGGGCCTAAAAACAATCACAGCAGCAGCCGCAGCAGCAGCAAAATACGCTGTACAAGTCGTACAGGGGCAGACAGAGAGCTCGTCCTAGAGGTCGCCAAGCCTCCTCCTCCTCCTCTTCCCCTTCCCAGCCTCCTGCCAACACAGCAAAGCAGCCCTAGGTCCGCCATTCCGGATCATGTGGGTCCAGTGGGGGGTCGGCTTACCCATTTTCTGCGAGATTGGGAATTGATTACATCAGATCATTGGGTTCTCAATCTCGTGGAGAATGGGTATGCTCTTCCCTTTCGGGAATTTCCCCCAGATTACCCTCCTTGCCAGGGTTATTGTTCGGAGGACCACCTGCTTCTCCTGCAGGAAGAAGTCCTGGCACTCTTCAGAAAGGGTGCGATAGAGGTGGTTCCGGAGCAGGAGAGGGGTCAGGGGTGCTACTCCCGGTATTTTCTGATCCCCAAGAAGGATGGCAGACTTTGTCCAATCCTAGATCTCAGGAACTTGAATCTTTACCTGAAGCAGGAGAAGTTCAAGATGCTCACCCTTGCACATGTTCTTCAAGCGCTGCTGGAAGAAGACTGGATGGTGTCGCTCGACTTGCAGGATGCGTATTTTCATATTCCCATCCTGAAGTCGCACAGGAAGTATCTCCGTTTCACGGTTGGATCGCAACACTACCCGTTTGCGGTCCTTCCGTTTGGTGTTACTACTGCACCTCGAGTCTTCACCAAGGTGATGGCTGTGGTGGCTGCACATCTCAGAAGATCGGGGATACCGGTATTCCCGTATCTGGACGATTGGCTGATCAAAGCAGAATCTCCAGAGATAGTGCTCCATCATCTGCAAGAGACAACTCAGTTGTTGCACAGGTTGGGTTTTTCGATAAACGTACCCAAATCTCACCTGGTGCCCTCCCAGCGCAACCTGTTCATAGGTGCGATACTGGACACTACTGTATGTCGTGCATTCCCTCCACCTCAAAGGATTCGCGACATACAGGAAATGATTCCTTTGTTCTACAATGGAGCGGTCGTTCCAGTCCTGAAGGTCCTTCGCCTGCTTGGTCTGATAGCTTCTTGCATTCTGTTGGTCAACCATGCACGCTGGCACATGAGGGCGCTCCAGTGGTGCCTCCGCAGGCAGTGGTATCAACACAACGGAGATCTCAGGGAGTCAGTGAGGATCTCCAGAGAAACTGCAGCGGATCTGTCTTGGTGGAGCGTGGAGGGCAATCTGTCACAAGGAAGGCCTTTTCAACTACCTCCATCGGTGGCCACAGTTGTAACGGATGCATCCACTCTAGGGTGGGGTGCTCATGTGGGGGATCTGGAGGTGAAAGGTCTTTGGTCTCCAGAGGAAAGGTTGCTTCACATCAACCTTCTAGATTTGCGGGCTATACGTTTAGCGCTCAAGGCCTTCCTCCCTTCCCTTCGCGGTCAGTCAGTTCAAGTCCTGACTGACAACACGACCTCGATGTGGTATGTCAACAAGCAGGGAGGGGTAGGGTCGCAGTGTCTCTGCAGAGAGGCTCTGCGTCTCTGGTCCTGGGTTCAGGACCATCAGATTTGTCTGATGGCAAATCATCTGGCCGGAGTTCTGAACGTTCATGCAGATAGTCTGTCGGCAGTTCTCCGCCGACCACAAGTGGAGGCTTCTTCCAGAGGTAGTTTGTTATGTCTTTCGGAAGTGGGGATCTCCTCAGGTGGACCTGTTTGCCACTCACAAGAATGCTCACTGCCCGTTGTTCTGCAGTCTCCGATGCAAGGAGCACTGGGGGATGTGTTTCAGTTGAGTTGGGACTCTCGACTCCTTTACGCGTTTCCTCCCATACCCTTGATTCCTCGGGTTCTGAGGAAGATTCGCCAAGACCGGGCGCAAGTTATTTTGATCGCCCCGGATTGGCCAAGAAGGGTTTGGTACACAGATCTTCTCCACCTCTCCTCGTGCCCTCTGCTCCGTCTCCCTCACAGGGCAGATCTCCTCTCCCAGATGGAGGGGCAGGTTCTACACCCCCACCTCCAGACCTTACACCTTCATGCCTGGAGATTGAGCGGGGCAACCTGATTTCCTTCTCTCTCCCACACGATGTGGTGGATGTCATCTTATCGGCCAGGCGTGACTCCACCAAGTCCATTTATTCTTATAGATGGTCTAAATTTGTTGCTTGGTGTGGGGAGAAGTCTGTTGACCCTTTAAGGGCTCATTTGTCCAATATACTTCAATTTGCACTTTCCTTGGCCCAGAAGGGTTTTGCGGTGGCAACTATCAAAGGTTATTTGTCGGCCTTATCGGCTTTCCTTTGTTTGCCGGACCAGCCCTCTTTGTTTAAATCTCCTATTGTATTACGATTCATTAAGGGCCTTAAACAATAAATTTCCTCCAACACCTTTTATTGTGCCTCAATGGGACTTTAACCTTGTTCTTACATTCTTGATGGGTTTGACTTTTGAACCTTTACACAAGTGTCCCTTGAGACTTTTGTCTTTTAAGACTATTTTTCTAGTGGCAATTACCTCGGCAAGGAGGGTAAGTGAGCTTCAAGCTCTTAGTTCAAAGCCCCCATTTTTGTCCATTCATGCTGAAAGAATGGTTCTCAGGACCACGGCTGCTTTTCTACCTAAGGTGGTAACTCCCTTCCATCTGGGGCAGTCCGTTACCCTCCCTACCTTCTATCCTCCCCCTCACTCTTCCAAGGAGGAGGAGAGACTTCACCGCTTGGATTCTAAGAGGGCGGTGAGCTTTTACCTGGATAGGACAAGAGAGTTCAGGTTGGATGACCAGCTGTTTGTTGGTTTTGCTGGCTGCAAGAAGGGGAAGGCGGTGCACAAGCGCACACTCTCGAGGTGGATTATCCTCTGCATTAAGATCTGCTACGCTCTGGCGGGTAAGGAGCCTCCAGAGGGTATAAGAGCTCACTCTACTAGGGCAAAGTCTTCTACATCTGCTTTGTCTAGGGGTGTACCTGTAGAGGACATTTGTAGAGCAGCGACTTGGGCCTCCCTCCACACTTTCGCGAAGCATTACTGCTTGGATACCGAGGTGAGGAGGGACGGCCATTTTGCGCGCTCTGTCCTCCAAGATTTTCTGGTATAGGAGAGTGGACACCCTCCTCCAGGAGTGGGGACTGCTGTGGGACTCTATTCACAAGGTGAGGAATCCACTGGCAGATGTATCCATCAAAAGAACAAGTTACTTACCTTCGGTAACGCTTTTTCTGGTAGATACAATATCTGCCTGTGGATTCCTCACTGACTCACTCGCCTCCCCGTTGTCCTCTCTTCTATGCTTGAGTTACTGTAATGTATATATTTTTCTTGTCAAAGGAAATGTTTATTGCAATTTGTTTTCCTGCATTGGTTTCACACTGTGTGTGTTATCTTGACATTTGTGTACTGTGTATACTGTGTATATATCTGCTGTCATCGTTCTGTGCAAGTGCCTCGAAGGCACGGAAAAAAGGGCGGAACTGATGTCATCACGCCGGCGTGGGCCTATTATTGTGTCAGTGACGTCAGCGGAGTCGCGCGCGGAGCCGTGCCTCTGTGACGTCGTCCACGTCAGCGTGAAGCTACAAAAAGAATTTCCGAATGTTGCTGACGCAAGGGGATATTCACAAGGTGAAGAATCCACAGGCAGATATTGTATCTACCAGAAAAAGCGTTACCAAAGGTAAGTAACTTGTTCCTCTGACCTCTTTCCATCCATCCGTCTGTGTCCTCTCTCTCTGACCTCTTTCCATCCATCCGTTCTCTCCGTCTGATCCGTGTCCTCTCTCTCTGACCTCTTCCCATCCATCTGGTCTGTGTCCTCTCTCTCTGACCTCTTTCCATCCATCCATCCGTCTGTGTCCTCTCTCTCTGACCTCTTTCCATCCATCCACCCGTCTGTGTCCTCTCTCTCTGACCTCTTTCCATCCATCCATCCGTCTGGTCTGTGTCCTCTCTCTCTCTGACCTCTTTCCATCTATCCATCCATCCGTCTGGTCTGTGTCCTCTCTCTCTGACCTCTTTCCATCCATCCACCCGTCTGTGTCCTCTCTCTCTGACCTCTTTCCATCCATCCGTCTGGTCTGTGTCCTCTCTCTCTGACCTCTTGCCATCCATCCATCCGTCTGGTCTGTGTCCTCTCTCTCTCTGACCTCCCTCCATCCGTCTGGTCTGTGTCCTCTCTCTCTGACCTCTTGCCATCCATCCGTTCTCTCCGTCTGGTCTGTGTCCTCTCTCTCTGACCTATTTCCATCCATCCGTTCTCTCCGTCTGGTCTGTGTCCTCTCTCTCTGACCTCTTTCCATCCATCCGTTCTCTCCGTCTGGTCTGTGTCCTCTCTCTCTCTCTCTGACCTCTTTCGATCTATCTGTTCTCTCCGTCTGGTCCGTGTCCTCTCTCTCTCTCTCTCTGACCTTCTCTCTCTGACCTCTTTCCATCCATCCGTTCTCTCCGTCTGGTCTGTGTCCTCTCTCTCTGACCTATTTCCATCCATCCGTTCTCTCCGTCTGGTCTGTGTCCTCTCTCTCTGACCTCTTTCCATCCATCCGTTCTCTCCGTCTGGTCTGTGTCCTCTCTCTCTCTCTCTGACCTCTTTCGATCTATCTGTTCTCTCCGTCTGGTCCGTGTCCTCTCTCTCTCTGACCTCTTTCCATCCATCCGTTCTCTCCGTCTGGTCTGTGTCCTCTCTCTCTCTCTCTCTGACCTTCTCTCTCTGACCTCTTTCCATCCATCTGTTCTCTCCGTCTGGTCTGTGTCCTCTCTCTCTGACCTCTTTCCATCCATCCGTCTGGTCTGTGTCCTCTCTCTCTCTCTCTGACCTCTTTCCATCCATCCGTCTGGTCTGTGCCCTCTCTCTCTGACCTCTTTCCATCCATCCGTCTGGTCTGTGTCCTCTCTCTCTGACCTCTTTCCATCCATCCGTTCTCTCCGTCTGGTCTGTGTCCTCTCTCTCGACCTCTTTCCATCCATCCGTCTGGTCTGTGTCCTCTCTCTCTGACCTCTTGCCATCCATCCGTTCTCTCCGTCTGATCCATGTTCTCTCTCTCTGACCTCTCCACCACCCTCCTTCAATCTGTGCCTACACTTATCCTCAGGGAGCTGAGGAGGTGCGACCCCCTGCCTGGGCTTTCAAAGTGATGATGAATTTATAAAGCGCGACTATTACCCTGGGGTGTCTAGGCGCTACCTACAGTGCAGTCGGTACAGAGGGGGGTTAACCAGATACACCGAAAACAGACAGGTTTTGAGGCTCTTCCTCAACTTGAAGAGTCACCTCTCTGACCAGCTTCCAGCCACAAGCGCCTGCCCATGGAAGTGGGGGTCCCAGGGCATTCAGACTATAACTCGGCATTCCATAGTACAGTCGCCCGCGTCTGCTCTGTGGTGGTGTTTCATTAACAGGAGACCTACTAGGCTTGGCTTTACCAAGGAATGCTCGCAGTGTTGTTTATCTGGCTTCCACTTTCTCTGGAACATGATATATGCATCGGGCATCCTTGGCCGCTAATCTACTCATGTGCTCACTTGTTTCCTGAAATTATTCAGAATGGCTGTTGTTGTGGTCAATGAAACGCATAAATCTGGCAGTATTTACTCAATATCAGCGTTTCATGGTGTTCAAGCATTTACGTCACCAAAAAGACATATTACGTCAATAGATTAATGTCGATGGCTGCCTGATGTAAAAATAAAAGACCGGGGAAGTGGAAACCAGAGCAGGAACAATCCAAGCATTACTTAAACAAGCATTTGCAATGCAATAAGTCTCGCATTTACGCGAGTTTAAGCTATTGGCACTGTAAATGACAATACCTTTTATTTTTGTATTTTAAAACATGAAAGGCATTGTCATTTACAATGCTAATAGCGTAAACTCGCATAAATGCAAGACTGATTGCATTGCAAATGCTTGTTTTTTTTTTCTTAATTCCTTTTCACCGCCTCGTGTACCATGGAATACCAAGACTGAGCCAGCAGAGGCCTGTGTTCTAGGTCCCACCTGGAATGTTTTCATGGAAGGCCTTCTCCTCTTCCCGCCTCAATCATTCGGGGTCAGAGGGGGGCCGAGCCCTTCACCGACCGAATGTACTCCGGATAAGATATTGCCTCCACCCCAGTCCTCCTGCCCCAGCTTCTACCGGGTGCTGCGTACGGGGAACATCCTTTACAGCGCAACTTTTACTCCGCACTACCATTACGACGCAGCTATTAAAATGCATGTCGCATGTCGTTACAACGACTTGCGCTGGAGGGCGCTGTAGGATAGGGAATAGTTTAATTTCCTATCCAACACCTTCCCTACAAATCCACGGGGACTGGAGTTGGAATAGAAAATTAAACTATTCCACTATCCAGCGCCCCTCAACGCAAGTCGTTGTAACGACTTGCGTTGTAAAAACTGCGTTGTAATGGCATGCCGAGTAAAAGCATGCGTTGTGATGTCATACATCCGCTGCGCACTGTACGGCAGGCAGAGCTGTCACCCTGTGCGCCCATGTCGAAAGAGCATACACACTGCTGCCTGTCTCGTAAATGTTTGTGCAGGAGGGGTGATGGGGCTTGGCGGTGTGATGAAGTTTGTAGTAAAAACACTACCTCACATGCTGTCCTCCCGCCCTAGACAGGCCTCGCCCGCTCACCTGCGGCGCTGCATTCCTTTCATCCGGGAGCTTTAGGTTTCTGTTATTCTGCTGCAGGCAAAGGAAAGAAGATGGTGAGAACCGGGGGGTTGCTGGCTGTGTAGAGATGGGGTTGGCGGTGAGTAGAGTGCAGTATAGGAGGTGGACATGGTGGCGGGGGGGGCTCTGGAAGAGTCCTAGGGCTGCTGCGGGTCGGAAGGGATGAAGGGGCGCTGGCCTAGTGGTTTGTGGATTTGGGAGTAAGGTTGGAGGTAGGCAAAGCGCGCCAAAGGAAGTGGGGGGGCAACAACATAGACAGCCAGGGAAACCACAGCGGGGGGGGTTAGTTACAGGGGAAAGGGGGCCGGAGAAGTGTTACAGTTGGGCAGGGGTGGCGGAAGGTCCGCAGTGGGGTGCGGCTGGGACGAGTGCCGCCTATCGTACCATGCACCGGAGAGCATGGTGGATTGCCAGCATGGAGCTAGGCTCCCCCCACTGGGTTTACGGATATTTAAATAAGGAGACAACTGTCAGTAAATCATGGATACAAATGTTTCCATGACAATTTGGTAGGGTAGTGACGAAGTTCAATGGGCATGCCTCTGCTTTTACTGCAGCAAAAGTGCAATGCTTCAATTCTGCAAACTTGACCAATTGATTTATGCCACACACCCCAAAATGTCAAGTGTAGACAATCGAGAAAAGCATAGCAATTTGTACAGCAGTTCTGAACCAACATGCTTGGTTTGTGATATTCGTATGAAAGCACAGGCCACGGAATTCATATTAGAAGACTGCATAAGTGTGGCGCATCAGATCGTGCTTGCGAGCAAGTAAGTGGCTTGCTATGTCTTTGTATCAGTCAGACACTACTGTCTACCACGGCGGCAGCACACATGCAGGAGACACACAGACTCCCCTCAGAACAGCACGTGTGCACAGCATTCAGTGCCGGGGGGTTGGATGAGCAGCAAAAAGCTTGCCACCAAGTCCTGCTCGTGCCAGCTGGACACACACCAACCACTGCGTAATTGACAGATAGCTAAGCTCCCGGATCGATGCTACACCATGATAGCCACGTGGTTTCCACCAACCTGGTTGCGGGGTGAAACTGAACCACAGAACTAAAATCGTAAGTGTGACAAGTGTTGTTTGCTCCAGTAGCGTATTATTAATTCTATTGTTTGGGAACGGGTCTGAGCAGAAAATACGTCTGCATGCATCTGGAACTTCCTTTGAATTTTGCACTCCGACTTTAGTTTCAGAATTATTACACTGACACACAAAGCACCTCAGGGTGGTTTTGCAAGCTTGCTTTACTCAGAGCAGGAATGACACGGCAAGAGACCCAAGCTACCTCAAGTACCTACTGCCACCGACCTCTTGAATGCTAACAGTTTTGATTAGATTGGGCCTGCACTAGGTTTATATTCGGTTATTTTTAATAGCTGGTCACCACCTACAATGAAAGAGGTTACTGCACAAGTGCCAACATCACCGGGAGTTATTCAGTTTACTCTGATAATAAAGTTCAGTAAGTTGTGTTTTCCTTCGGTACTTTGCTTTATCAGGCATTCACGTGTATTTAATGTAGGCATTATGTACTAATTGCAGCTTACAAGAAATCCTGTGGGGAATTGCTCTTCATGGGAAATCAATAATCACGAACAAACCCGAATACCATTGAAGGAAACAAAGTCTAACGAATTTAAGACTTGCCAAACCTAAACCGGGATCAAATTGGATGCAACCAATGTGACATCAAATGTCAACCGTTTCTCACGAAACAAACTTATATAGGCATCTATCCACCACTGGTGATTACATTTTTATGTCTGGATACATGTTAAAGCCCGCGCGCGCCACAGCGAGTCCTGGTTTCGGTTTCAATTATCGCGCCCGTGTCCGGGCACGATAATTGAAACCACGTGACGGTTTATTGGTGTCTATTACACGCACCAAGCGCGTAATAGACACCAATAGGCCGTGGGCGGAGCAATGTGCCCGCCTTTGGCCAATAGCGTGCAGACTTTTATTAAAAGACGCATGCTAAGGCCAATGGGGTATCTGAAAAGGAAACGCACCAGCGTGTGCGATTCCTAAGTCAGCTTAGATTCCCTGTTTTTCACAGACCAAATGTCTCGCGCTGCGCGCGCACTGTTGCGCAGTGCACCGCTAGGCGCGAGATCTAAAAACAAGACCTTGTAATGGGGCTAAATATAAAACGTGTTCTCAGAGCCGCCGGGCCCTTCAGGAACTCTTCGGGAGGCGGTAAGTATAGTACGGTCTAGGGAAGCAAAATTCCCCGCAGGTAACTGTAGAGCAAGCACGACAAGCACTGAAAACGGGTAGCACAAGCTTCTCTTACACGGAACAGGTAAAGTAGGGTCAACACCTTGCCTCACACATACATACTACAGGTACAGATAGCATCAAAGGTGTCAGCAACAGTGCACGCTTCCCTCACTCATAACAAGTAAAGCATAGGTGACAACAGGCATGCAAGCTTCCCTTTCACATAATTATACCATATGTGGAAGCAGCAGTGCACGCTCCATTCGCACTCATCACAGATATACATAGGTAGAACCAGTGCAAGCTTCCCTCACACATAATTATAGCATATGTGGAAGCAGCAGTGCAATCTCCATTCGCACTCATCACAGATGTACATAGGTAGAACCAGTGCAAGCTTCCCTCACACATAATTATAGCATAGGTGACAGCAGCAGTTCAAGCTCCATTCGAACTTATCACAGGTATAGCTTAGGTGCAAGCTTCCCTCACACATACAACAGGTACACAGGCATCAAGGGTGTCTTCAGCAATGCTAGCTTCCCTCACACAAGTATAGCATAAGTGACAATAGCAGTGCATGCTCCATTCGCACTGATCACGTATAGCATAGGTGGAACTAGAGCGAGCTTCCCACACATAACAAGTATAGCATAAGTGGCAGCAGCAGTCAAGCTTCCCTCTCACATAATTATAGCATAGGTGATAACAGCAGTGCATGCCCCATTTGCACTTATAATTATAATTACTTATCACAAGTATAGCATAGGTGGAACCAGTGCAGGTTTCCCTCAAACATGACAAGTATATAGCATAGGTGACAACAGCAGTGCACGCTCCCTTCGCACTTATCACAGGTATAGCATAGGTGGAACCAGCGCAAGCTTCCCTCACACATACTACAGGTATATAGGCATCAAGGGTGTAAGCAACAGTGCAAGCTTCCTTCACACATAGCAAGTATAGCATAGGGGACAGTAGGAGTGCAAGCACCATTCGCACTTATCACTGGTACAGCATAGGTGGAACCAGCCCAGGCTTCCCTCACACATAACAGGTAAAACATATGTGACCGCAGCAGTGCATGCTTCCCTCACACATACTACAGGTATATAGGCATCAAGAATGTAAGCAACAATGCAAGCTTCCCTCACACATAGCAAGTATAGCATAGGGGACAGCAGGAGTGCAAGCACCATTCGCACTTATCACTGGTACAGCATAGGTGGAACCAGCGCAAGCTTCCCTCACACATACTACAGGTATATAGGCATCAAGGGTGTAAGCAACAGTGCAAGCTTCCCTCACACATAGCAAGTATAGCATAGGGGACAGCAGGAGTGCAAGCACCATTCGCACTTATCACTGGTACAGCATAGGTGGAACCAGCCCAAGCTTCCCTCACACATAACAAGTATACTATAGGTGACAACAGCAGTGCAAGCGCCATTCACACTTAAGACAGGTATAGCATAGTTGAAAACTTCCCTCACACACACTACAGGTACAACAAGCATAGATTATGCGACAACAGCGGTGCACGCTCCCTTTGCACTTATCACAGTTACAACATAGGTGGAACCAGTGCAAGCTTCCCTCACACACACAAAAACAGACACAGCACCGCGCACACATGCATGATTGTGATGGGCGTGCGGTCGCAGCCCACATGCAGAGACCCATTGTTGTCTCACACTATGCAACAATAATTCATAACAGGGACCTGTGCCGGAGACACGGTGTCCTTGTACTGCTCGGCAGCGCAGCCATGATTCATTCTGAGCTCTGAATACGCATTCTTCCTGCGGCTACTGTTTTGGGAGCCGCCCGCACCAAGGCCACTCGAGATCCGTTAATCTAATGATATTTCACTGCTCTGACAGGTGGCTCCATTAATCATCTGGGGACGAGGAAGCAGCGTCTGCTCAGCATTAAAGGAAGCGAGTGTGTGACGTGCGTCTGGCGGGAAGTGAAAGTGAGAACTGGCATCACTCAGGAAGGTTTATCTCTGGCACCACACGGGGGCAGCTACCATTGGCATCACACCAGAAAGTTACCTCTGGTACCTCACGGCAACGCGAGAGCTGGCACCACACTGGAAGTTATCTCTGGCACCACACGGGGACAAAACCACTGGCATCACACGGGGACAGCAACCACCTGACCCACATGTAGACGGATACCACTAGGGGGGGGAGAAGGGTGGTTTAAGGTAGGAGGGAGGCTGGGTGAGCAGAAGAGGACCGACAAAGAGGGTGGTCAAAGGATGAGAAGAGCATGCTTTCATTTTACAGATCCTTTCATCGGGTGGGTTAGTCCACAGGGTTCACTGGAATGTAAAAACAAGTGAGGCCGCAGTGTCTGCACTGGTCGCACGGCTGCTTTGAAAACAAGCCGCGAGTGGTGTGCGTGAGTGCGCGCGCGCTTGTGTGAGGGAGCAGGCCATCTGTTTTGCATTATGGCGCATGCGTCTGGGCACGATAATGCAAAACAGATGTCGGCTGTGCGGGTAACAGACACCAATAGGCCATGGGCAGGGCAAATGCGGGACATGCGCCCACATTTGCCCAATTGCGTGCTGTCTTTGTTAGAAAGACGCACGCAACGCCCAATAGCCTGCAACGATAACAAAACCACACGCACAAGTGTGTGGTCAGCTTTCAGAAGCCCCTACATGAAGTCTCGCTGCACGAGCAGTGCTGCGCACTGCAACGCTAGGCGCGAGACCTAAAAAGTGGTGCCTCGATCATCTGTCTAATGTTTAAGAAAAGAAACAACAAAACATGCTGACAAATCTTCGCAGATTTTAATCAGCAAGCACGTGTTGTGGTTTTTTAATGGGAGGGAAGAGGAGGCATGCTGCCGGGAACTGTCCTTTTTTGGAGCATTCAGCACTAGGGCCTTGCATCGTCACGGTTAATTATTTAAATAAATAAAAAATGCGAGCTCATCACATAATGATGTCGGAGCATTAAATAAAACTGCGCTGCTCAAAGTCAGAACAGTCCGGTTTTGTATTATAATATATTCAGTGCTTTTTTGTAAACCCCCAGAGATACACCACACGTGCAGCAGGAAATACTGGTCTCTTGTCTCAGTTTCCACTCCCCCATGCGCCTTGCATGGCGCTGGGCATGATGGGAAAAGAGCAAAGCCCGATAGAAAGTGACCAATCACTGCATGGCTTCAATATAAAGTCACACAGTCATTGCACGTTATGAGAATCTCTCGGCCCAGCGCTGCCTCGTGCATGGGAACTAGAGGGGCCAACTTGCGACTTCTCCTGCGGCAATCCAGATGCGGCTACTTTGCTGTTTTTGTTGTAAACAGCATGTGTGCAGCATCAGGATAGGCTGGGGCAGGCAATCCATACGTGTTCCCCTGGGCTCATAAAGTTGCTCAAGTAGGGAGAGTTATTAAATACGCATGTCCGGCTGGACACACAGTCACCTGCCCATCTAGACATGCACACTTCAATTCAAGCCTGCTTTCCTTCTCAGCGTGCTGTAAGCCCCGGCCCAGCCCTCACAAAAAGGTACCAGTTCAGGCAAAAAGCCTACAGTGCGGGCGAACTTGAAAAGAGAACCCTAATTTTAAAGAGATTCATTTTACATTTAGTAAAGGGGCAACAGATACAGGGGTTATTCAAGACCTTGCCACAGAGACTACCGGGCATTCAGTGATATGATGCCAATGTTGGAGGCTCAATCCTGGGTCTCAGAGGACGGTTCTGAGGCTTCGTGGACTCAGCCCAATGAATAATCCTTGTTCCAAAGGTTGAAGGGCATACGTGGGTCTTGCATTGGAAGTTCACATTTCAGTGGTTTCAGCATCACAGCTTCCTCTGACTCTATCCAGCACTCACCGGTTACAGCTCAGGATCCTCTGTGGTGGCAGACTAGACCCACCCAGACCCAAGGCAGGCCACTCGCACAGTGTGCCAGACGCAGCACTACTGGGTGGGGGGTCACCCGGGGGAGGTGGAGAGCAGAGCTCTCTGGTCTCCAGTGGAGAGCCCTTTCAACATCAGCCTTTTAGAGCTTTGCATGATCCGTCTTGCCATGAAAGACTTTCTGCCATCCAGTTTAGTTGTGGATTCTGTGCCATACGGCCCCACCTCTCTGGAGCGGTCTGGACCATCAGATTAACTTTCTGGTGGCAACATTCTAGCGGAACCTCTGCAGATGAGCCGAGCAGACATCGACTGGCGGGTCATGTAAGAAAGTGGCTCTATATACACTGGACCAAAGTAAGGTACAGTGTGTATAGAGTCCCCAGAGGTTTGGCAGAGGTTAAAGTTAGATATAACCTTACTCTCTAAAGTGGTAGCTTGGTCGAGCAGTCAGGCAGTACCAGAGGACAGTGTAAAGCATTTGTTGTACACACTCAGCAAATGGTCTCACACACTCAAGAACTGAACTCTAGGCCAATTGTTTTGTATCAAAAGATACAGTTGATTTATTTTAGAACCAACAAGGTATCTAAATATACTTTCTCAGAAAGAATTACTTTCATTAAATACTTTTCAAATAGGCAATAGACTCTTTGAATAAAATAGTCACAGTTTGTTGCAATAAGCAACACAATTTCAAACATAATGCAACATTGAGCTCAATGGGAATTTCTAGTTAAATGTAATTGATTACTTTTCAGATTACTTTGCTAACCACAGGACTGGATCCTGGATTCAGTCCCGGGACATGAGCTGTAAACAGTTAAGTAAAAGCGTTTTGGTTACAGAAGTGATTTTTAAGGAATATTATTGTATTTTAAAAGTTGGCACTTTGAAACTTTTTCAGGTGAAATTACCAATGTTATCCTATGGAAGGAAATTCAGTTTGCAGGTAAAGTATGTTTACGTTACTTTTGTAATCCAGTGCTGGACTCCTAGGTTCAGCACTGGGACATCTATTTTAAAAAGGTAAGTAATTACGATTTTATTGTTGGAAAGAATATTTGTAAGTTTCAAAAGTCAACACTTAGACATTGTTTCAGCAAAAAACAGGCAATGATATCCCTAAGGAAGGAAATTCAAGTTACTGGTAAGTATGGTTAGAATTACTTTTCAGGGTCAGTGCTGGGCTCAAAGATGCAGCACTGAGCGCTCTCCTGATAACAGGTGAGTAAATCGGAATTCGTAGTTCGGTTGATTTTAGATGAATATTTTAAAGTTCCAAAACTCCACACTTAGAAGAATTTCCAAGTGAAACCAGTCAATGTTAGCCTGTGGAAGAAAAGTGAGTTATCGGCTTTTAGGTGAGTACTCGACTGGTAGAGTTAAGATTTTGGGCATAGACTCAGGGGTCTCCCAGGGTCAGGTAGGTGCAGTTGGTTCACCCTCAGCGGCACAGGGGCATCCAGGTGCAGAGGTAGTTAGGCCTAATGTTATCCAATGAGAGGCAGGGGGCATTCGGTTGGTGGCTGCTGGCTAGCAGGCCACGCGGCTGTGGTCACTTGCTCAGGGCAAATGGGGAAGTAGAATAGGGCAAAGGTTGCACTGCCAGGGGCACTCTGGCGGCTGGGTGCAGGGTGCTTTTGAGCCGTCGGGCTCTTCAATGTTAATCAATGGAGATCTTGAAAAGTGAACAAAGGCTGCAGGCTCGGGGACGGTGGATCTTCAGGAGCGACCAACACTTCAAGGGGTAGGTTGGGATCTTGAAGGATAGGTAGACACCCAGGAGTTGGGCACAAGGGGGCCGGAGGGCGCCGGGTGCAGGGGTGTCTTTTGGCGTCGGGAAATCTTACCCTCTGCTGGTCGCGGTTGGGGGGGTCCCTGGTTCTCAGGCTGCAGGCATCGTCTGCGTCATCGAGGACGGTCCTTGGGTACTGGATTCCAGGTCAGAATCACCGGGGGGACGTCCAGGGTCTCTTCAAACTAAGATGATGTTCCCTCTACAAAGTAAATGGGTGGCCTAAATCATCTTCAATAAGTATCGATTTCAGAATGGAAGAAAAATCTCTTTAAACCACCAAGCTGGTTGCCAAATAACATAATTCACACATTTCACCAAAATGTCTTCACACATAGACCACATGTAATTACTCCACCAACCCTTCACAACAAACTTAGTAATCTCATACTCATCCATTTGAAAGCACTTTGGGTCTCATAAAAGTTAGTGCCCTATAATCCAATACAGTAAAATTAGAAAAGGGATTCTGACACAATTAGGAATTGGCAGATAAGGTGTGAGTTTTTTTCTTCACAGATAAAAAGTGAAAACCAATTTTCCATTTGTTTTAATTAAAATGGATAGTACATTGTACAGAAAGCAAAGCTGCAAAGTAAAACTTGTGCGGAACAACAGACATTTTCATGGTGTTGATTCTCCCCCAACAAGAAAGATATATGGTTGGCCGTCCGCACATTATATTTCCAATCAAGTCACATAGGATCTCACAGTATAGTTTAATCGTTTCAGCTGTATCATTAGGAAAGTAATGAAAGTAATTATCAACTATGTTGGCAAAATAAAATTGCACTGTCTACCTCAATCACCCAGCATATAAAGTATGATTAATGTGAAGAGGGGAGCCAGGCTTATTTCTTCTGCACAAATAGCCTTGTATGAAGGAATATTCCTGAACGCGCGATGTAGAGATCTCAGGTTGCCCTGCGTATAATGAGATATCCGTAGTATAAACTAAACATAATAACAAAAGAATCTCAACCACAAGCAGAGGAGCATATATGTTGTTTTCTAGAGTGGATAACAAAGGTTCTAAGGCTAACAAACGTGATAAAGGTGAAAGAGGACAACCAAGCATTGTTTCTACTCAAGAACACAAACAGAAGCTGAAGGGTCAACTTTTAAAGTTTCTAGAAGTGAGACCAGCAGCAGCAGAGTCAGCATCCATGAGCCCTAATGCAAGCAAAGGAGTTGGGTCCCTTGGCAGACACCCTCACATCTCACCCTCCTCTGCCACTCTTAACCCCTTGGCTGCGGGGCACATTCCCCCGCTGTGCTGGGAGGCGCGTAAAGCGCCCCGGTGCTCATGACGAGGTCAGCTCGTCATGAGCTACGGCGCTCCGGTGCTCATGACGAGCTGAGCTCGTCATGGTCACACCTGTTCCCATGGACCGTTCAGCACAGCAGGGGAATCAGCCCAGCGTGCGAGCGTTCCACGGGACGGGCGAAGGCCATGACGAGCTCAGCTCGTCATGAGCACCGGAGTGCCGTAGCTCATGACGAGCTGAGCTCGTCATGAGCACCCAAGGGGTTAAACATCCTTTAACATGTTTTGCAGTCACTGGCTCAACGCCACTTCCATGTATAACATTTATTCTTACCACCCCTGCCTGCACTGAGCCATCATGTTTGAGAAGCGAGGGAGTGGAGAGCCAACATATCTGTAGCATTGTTTTACTTCATCAGTAACCAATGTGGGTTGGAACAATAGCTTAACGAACGGGCATCCTCTCGGGGCACATCTGTCCATGATCACATCTACAGCCAGAAACAGGACATGTAAAATTAAGGCTATAGAGAAATGGAAAGTTTAGGTAAACCCACTAAGAACAAAATAAACATTTGACTATGAAATGAGTCAGTTTGCCTAATTTTATTTGCACTATCTAAAAGCCAGACCCTGGATAGATACTTCTACCTGCAGATTCCTCCCCTTTGGAACATCCTTAGGTGGCAGACTGGATCTGGACGCTTCGCAGTAGATCTCCAGCAGCGGTAGGTGGCACTGGTCCCATCTCAGTGACGGATGCAGCACACGTTTGACATCACTTGAGCCATCCGAGCTCCTGATGTCCAGTCCATGCCCTTTAACGAGCATCCGAAGCTGCTCGAAGTGGGATTTCTCGCAGTAAAACATTTCTTTTTACACTGTTATGGATGTCTCCCCAGGAACAAAAATCAGGTTTTAAGTCCTGCTGCTTCTGTTGTGAAAGGAGGACATGGTCTGCATTTCATATTCAGAGTCTAAGCATCATTCAAAGTTGTGCGATAAGTCCAGCCTGATGCACACCAAAGCAATCAAGGGGCAGAAGCCCACGCTTTCCAAGGTGTGCGCGGTGAGGGGTGGGTTCGGTGCCGGTCACGCTTGAGGTCTTCTACTTCCTTGAAATCCTTGAAGGAGAAGAGAAAGAATCACAAGAAGAAACGAGGCATTCCTCACCGCATGTGGAGTCCGCCGACAAGCCGGACTCGGTTGACATCACGATGGAAGAACCTCACCAGGCCGGACTCCTGGTCCAGTCCCACACCCATTGGCGGTTCCAATGTCATTTCTGGCGCCAGTGCCCGAGTCCATCCTGATCGGTCTGAGATTTCCAATACCAGTGGTTGATTAGGTGCACTGTCTACACGCCTTGATGGCATTGTTTCAGAAGACTATGGTTCCCACTGCTGCCCCCATGGATCCATTGAGAGTCCCTTTTGGGATACTGCCAGTGGGAAGTCCCTCTGTGCGGTCTGCCTGAATGTCATTACACAAAGGGACTGTGTGGTGCCAACCGGTGCCACCCTAGTGCTCAGTACGTGGGTGCCTGCTTTACCGGCACTGCCACCGATGCCAGCTCCTTTTGAAGGTCCTTTCCCGCAGTCAAAATCAATACTCCTGCGGAGCAGAAGAGAGATACCACATGCTGCAGAAGAGGCCGTATAAAGTTCCCAGCCTGGTACTGCTCCAATGAAAGAATACTGGCAGCGATGGAGGAAGTGGCAGGTCAAACTCTGATCCAATCCAAAGGTCCTAAATAATTCCGCAGGAGGATCATGGTCGCACCATCCTACCGCCTGCTGGCTCAGACACCACAGACTACTTGGTACTTCAAAATGCAGTGGTCTGGACAGATCACTGGAAGTGGACTTGGGATGTCCTTCACGGCCGGCATCTCGCAGGTGGCATCATCCGAGGCTGTTCTGAGGAATGCAGGATAGGTGCTGGAATTGGCACTTCCAACAGTGGAGGCCTATTGAGTACATATTGCAGCCTCCTTCGGCAGCGACTGAACCACTCCTTCCATTTAATGATGCTCTCAAGTAGCTCATAAAAATGGCCTAGGACAAGCCGACTGCAGTTAATAGGCTTATTGCTCAATGGTAAAGCCCAGTGCCAGGAGTACCAGGCTTTCTTTCTATTGATCCTTCACCAGAGTCTAGTAGATTATGGTAAATTCTTATCCAATTTAAAGCTGGGTAGCTTCCCAACAAATGCTGAGTCACCAAAGTGGAAGCCCCAAGAACGTGATGGATGCGGTTTATGTGGCGCAGGAAGACAAGACTTTATCCATCTGATCTGTATTTGCCCAGTTCTGATCCAGGAACGTCGGAGTTGGTTAAAAACCAAATTCAAGGAATATGGAATACGCACCTGCCGGTCCGCGATCATACTAATCCTATGCTCAGTAGATCCGCAACTCATTTGCAGAGCAGTCAAATTCATTGACAATTTCGAGAAAAAGCAAAGAACACTGGCAAAGTCTTGAACCTGGAACACGTCTATTTTTTTTAAATTGAAAGACACTTTCATTTTATAACTTTTTATCACACACACAGCAGTGTAAATTTTCTGTGTTTTAGCATATTGTCGTATTTATACTTTGTAATGGTTTTTATTAACTATACAATAAAGTATCATTCATTATCCATGGTCTGTATCTCACATACCTTAACTATGTTGCATGACTATCTTGTTGTATTATGTATACTCTTGTAATACTTGTTCAAATTGTAAAGCGCTCTGATACCCACCTGGGTCAAGTTTGCGATATATAAAACTTTCAAATAAATAAATAGCGCAGGGATCTTCATGCACTAAGCAGAGGCTGGGAGTGTTTACCCTGACGCCTCCCGACAGGATATCTTAAACGTTGAAAGCCATTTGTAAAAAGGTATCTTCAGCCAGGAGCCTCACGCCAAGCTCCATAAGTACCCCATGCCTCCATGCTAAATGACCCATGCGCTGTGGGACACGGCAGCCTGAAGGACACGACAGCCTGAAGGACACGACAGCCTGAAGGACAACTTTGCAGAGGTGGTCAGGGAGCGGCCAGAATGCTTCCCGCTAGATCCTTAGGGCAGGCCTGGAAACTATAAATTAGGTGGGGCAGAGTCTTGGGACCCATTATTGCACTAAGAAGCTGTGTTTGGCTACATTTCATGGGCTTTTCCTGTGATGTTCAAGCTAGCCTGGTAGATGTGCTGTTTAATGGTTTGTGTCTTTTTGGAGACGAGGCGGATTCAGCCAAGGAGCATTTTAAGACTGAAAGAGCAGTTGCCTAATCTTTAGGCCTGGTGTCTCCAGCCTGTGATTTTCACAAGCAGCACAGGAAGTTTTAAGGCTACTTCAGGGGTCTGTCCAGCACTTCTAGCCCATCACCAACCTCAACAATATATAATATAATAATAATAATAATCCACATTTGTATAGCGCACAATCACCCGTTAGGGTCTCTAGGCGCTGGGGGCCGTCGGGAAGATTAAGCAAGCTATTGCCCAGAGTCGCATGGTGCTGGGCTAACCTGCCGCCGGAGCCGGGGATCGAACCGTGATCCCCAGATTCCAGCGTCAGTCGCCCTGGCCGCGGCGCCACACCTCTCCACTCAACAATATCTGAGGCAATACAGAGGCGATGGGAAGCCTATGGGTAGACGGGCCAAGGAACCCTCCTCCTCTGCTCCCCCGGGAGAACTGATTTTGTTCCCTCTTTTTTTTTTTTTTTTACTTTGTTTTTATTTTATAAAACAACAACACAAAACAAGGCAATAGTAATCATATTTACAATCATGTGTCCTACGGCCCGGAGCTCCACGTGAGTCGTTATGAAACAAACAATTGTAACAAGAGGCGGGAGAGGTCAGCAGCGAGACCATACAGGAATCATATTTGAAATCAAATACATGGAATGTCACTCAGGGGGACAGGGGAACATCTGAGTTTAAATCTTGAGGGGGAGTACATATGTTCCCACGATAGGCGTTCCACCGGGACCAGACCTTGCTCCATTTTCTAGGTCTACCCCTAGCCAAATAAACTGTCTTCTCTCTAAACATGCACCAATCCATATTTTCCGTCCATACCGACACCTTGGGCGACCGCTGGGAACCCCACAGCTGTGCGATGTCTCTCTTGGCTATCATGTTCCCCAGGGTCGCCCATTGGGTCTGTGCAGCAGTATAGTCATTCGGCTCCCACACATTCAACAGGCAACGCCTGGCCTCAGGCATTAAGGGCACCCCAGTGACCCTTTCCATAACTGTATGTACACGGGCCCAAAACGCAGTCACCACCGGACATTCCCATATAATATGGAGGAAGGTACCAGTCACACCACATCCACGCTTACACAACCCATCCTGAGAAAAGCCCATCTGAATCAAACGCGGACCAGTGACATATACACGGTGTAGGATCTTAAGCTGGACAAGCCGAAGACGGGCAGGTATAGCCACCTCCTTGGGAGAGGACAAGGCCGACTGCCAATCCTCGTCATCCAGCTCCAAGCCGTCCCCAACCCAGACCTCCCTGAGACGTACAAGCATATCGGCCCGGTTATTGATAAATTTTTTATATATCAGTGAGATCGTACTGTCAGGCTTGTGACCATCCAGTATACGATCCTCGAGGGGAGAAGATTCGGGGATATCAGTGCCCGCGGCAAAAACCGAAGTCAAAGCATGCCGGACCTGCACATATCTGAAGAATTCCGTGTCACCAAGCTCATATTCTGTCCTCAAGGCTTCAAAGTCCTTAACGGTCCCCCTGGACCAAAGGTCTCCCACCCTGCTAATACTAATCATGTCCCATTTATCAAAGCCTTTCGTTTTCCACAAACATCCCAAACTCTCGGAGGCGTACAACGGAGTTGCTCGGGTCAGCCTGTCCCTCCATCCCAAAGCCGCATTCGCATCGTGCCAAACTCGCACAGCAATCTTAGTGGGACCAGTCAGCTTCCCGCCAATCACCTTAGAATAAAGAGCTCTGTTGTAGTCCCCACCCGGCAGCAAAAGTTTATCCAGCTCAAATGCCGGGTTGAAACCGGGCGCATAAGTTGCATGGTTAATCGCACTCAGCTGGGAGGCCCAATAATAACGCTTGATATCCGGAAGCGCTATGCCTCCATCATACCAAGGGAGCGTGAGCTTAGAGAGGGCAATGCGTGCACGCCCATCCCAAATCAACCGCCTCTTCAGATATTCCACTTCACGAAAATAACTAGAAGGAATGACGTCGAAGGAGTTCTGGAGCGCATACAAGAAGCGCGGCAAGGACATCATTTTGAAAAGGGCGGCCCGCCCAAGCGGCGATAGTGGTAGCCGACGCCATCGTGCTACATCAAGTTTCAGCCTCCGAAGTGGAGGGAGCAGATTGCGGTCGTAACGGATGGCGGGATCCAGGGATATGTAAATCCCTAAATATTTAAAACCCGTCTCCGAAATCTGAATAGGGAATCGATGAGGCAGGGAAGGGAGACCCCCCGAAAGGACATAGACACAGGATTTCGTCCAATTGATGATGAGACCTGAGTTCTTGCCAAAAGAAGTAAGAACATCAAAAAGGACGTTGAGAGATTTTAGGGGGACGTCAGGTACAACAGAACATCATCCGCGTAAAGCGAAATGCGATCCTCCAAATCAGGTGTCCACCGGATACACTTTATAGAGGGCTCCCAACGGAGCCAGGCAGCCAGTGGCTCTAGAGCAAGGGCAAAAAGCAGAGGAGACAACGGGCAGCCCTGCCGCGTGCCTCGCCCATTGGTAAAAGAAACAGAAGCTCTGCCGTTAACCACAACCTGAGCGAAGGGCTTCTCGTATAAAAGTTTCACCCATCCAATAAATACAGGGCCAAATCCGAATTTCGTAAGAGCCGCCCAGAGGTATGGCCACTCGATGGTATCAAAGGCCATGGTGGCGTCTAAAGAAGCCAAAATGGTCGGCTCCCTGAGAGACTCCGCCCTCGCAAGTACGCTGTGTAAACGCCGGAGATTAAGCGCAGTATTGCGATGCGGGATGAAACCAGATTGATCCTGGTGGATCAAGTCGCCGATGACCCTGATCAACCGATTAGCTAACAATTTGGCTAAAAGTTTGGGTTCGGCATTCAAGAGCGAAATGGGTCTATAGGAGGCACAACAGTCCCGCGGCTTCCCCTCCTTATGGATGACTACGATCGTAGCAAGCCGCTGATCACGAGGGAGGGACCCAGAGTCCAACGACTCCAGGAACATATCCCTGAGATAGGGCGCCATTTTGTCAGGTCGCAATTTGTACAGTTTGACAGGCAGTCCGTTGAGGCCCATAGCCTTACCAGGACGAAGAGAACGAATGGCAACAGCAACCTCGTCAGCAGAAAGTGGTGCATCCACAAGGTCTCTATCAGCCTCGGACAGGCAGGGTAGTGCAATGTCACGCAGTAACAAACGGGAGTCCTCCTCATCCCTGCCACAGACCGAAGAATAAACCCCTCGGAAATGATCAACAAAGCATTCTACAATCTCAGCAGGGTCAGTCACACTCACTCCATCCGGCCCCACGATCACAGGGCCAACCCGATTCGCTCTTTCTTTCTTGTCAAGCCATGCAATCAATTTACCAGCCTTGTCTCCCACATCATACAGTCTGCCCTGTTGCTCCCTGTTCATTACTTTGGCAGCATCGGTAACCAGGGCCCTATAATCCATCTGTTTCAGATTGAGGGAATGGAGTTTAGTGCGAGTAACACCCACCTCGAGGTCACTCTCCAGAGCAGCCATGTCTGCCTCAAGACGAACCAATTCCTCACGTTTAGCTTTCTTAGCACCGGCAATGAGCGACAAAGAGTGACCACGTACAACAGTTTTGAAAGCCTCCCATAATGACACTGATGAGGACACAGACCCCACATTTTCAAGAAAATAATGGTCGATGGATTTTATCAAATCAGCACGGATTTTGGGATTCCTGAAATACCAGGGATTTATGGGAGCCACTCGTCCCTCACTACCCACCCGAGTTTCCATGCAAAGCCACAGGGGGGAATAGTCCGAAATACCCCGGGGAAGGTGTCTAATTTCTCTAATCGAGGAGGATAGGGCTGCTGGCATCAACACGTAATCAAGCCTGGAAAGACTCCCATGGGCCCCGGAGTGAAAAGTATATTGTAATTGAACAGGATGCATCAGTCTCCAACAGTCTATCAGACCAACGGTGTCCAAAAACCCACTCAGCCATGACTGGGACTGAGCTAAATCCCTGGGGGGGTGGCGATCTCCAAAGGGAGAGAGGACCGAATGAGAACACCCACACCCCTAGAACCAGAGGTGAACCCGGAGTGTGCCACAAGACGATATCCTCGTCTATTCATGGCGTGACACGCATTTCCAATTAAATGTGTTTCTTGTAAAAGCACGACATCAAGGGAAAGAAGTCGCAGGAACTGCAGCACAACCCCCCGCTTTATCTTATCTCCCAGTCCATTGACATTCCAAGACAATAGCCGCAACCCCCTACCCCCCATCCCAAGAAGAGATGTAGAGTCCATCCCCCACCGGACAACAAATCGAGTCAAAGGAAAAAACAATACGTTGCCTTGTAAAAAACAGTGAACACACAAACAACCCCCAACTGATACCCGTTACAACACCCCCCTGTCGCCCTGACATTTAAACTAATCTACACAAAGAAACCCAGAGGAGGAAAGAGTCCCCTACCCCCCCCCCCCCCCCCACCACCCCCGGGTCAATCACCAAGAAAACATTGTGTGGCGGTTTGGGTGGGGATAGGCAAGAGGCGAGTCTTGGTAGGGTTCAGACTGGGTTTTATTGATTGAAATAGTCTGTCCGTACAAGTGGGGCGTACAAGGAAAGGACGAGGGGACCGGCTTCTTTCTCGGCGGGGTTTGATGTTTCCTTCCGGCTCCCGGCGTCGGGTCGGGCTCCGCCTCCCATGCACTTCGGGCTCCGTCGCGTCCCAGGCTCCACCGAGGGGGAAACAGAAAACAGAGGAGGTATGAGCAATCTGTTTATGACTACACCCAGTAAAAGGGGAAAGGGGGTGAGGGTAAACACTGTGCTGTAATCCTGATGCGTTCTGTGAGGGTAGTGCAGGGGGCCTCGTTACGCTAGGGGACAGCCGGTCTTCCTTTCCCCAACCTCAACCACCCTGTGACCCGACCCCGTACCTCTGTTAGCCACGCCCCTCCGGGGGAGTGGCTGGGCGGATCGCGGGTCCGGTGCCCTCCTGGGTTCGTAGGTGTCGCCGGTCTCAGCAGCCCGTCTTGCTGTCGGTTGCTTGGATCTTCCTCCTCTCTACGGTCCGAGGCTCCCCTGGCCGTTCCTCCGTCGTTCTCTCTCTCGGCGGCGTCCTCCTTAGAAGTCTTGGTCCGGGCTGGGTTAGCTGTCCCGGCGGATCCGTCGAACCCCTCTGTTCCCGCTCTCCAAGGCAAACCGCGATTCCTGTCTTCTCCTCTTCTCTCCGTCTCGTCTTCTCCACTCTCCGCTCTCCACTCGAATCCACTGCTCCACGCCGCTCCTCCGCTCTGCTCCTCTCTGACCGCTCCTCCGGTGTATAGACACACCTGGTCCTGATTGCGGGCGTCTTTTAAAGGGAAGCTCAGTCCCTCCTCCTCATCACCTGCGCTGGGCCAGTTAAAGGGGCCGCGCTCCAGGTCCTCCTCATCACAGCTATACTGGACAGCCCCCGGGGTCCAATTCGTGGAGTCGGCCACCTGTGGAGAGAAGAGGGGGGGTCACAGGGTTTAGGCGCACTCCGGGGTGTAGGGGGGGGGTGGCCCCTCTTCCCGGTTACACATTGTAAGATGAGAATCATAAAACTCAGCTGCGAGACAATTAAAGTGTTCAGACAACGGGAACCACAGTGTCACTCTTGGTCCGACACCCCACCCTCGGCACCACCGGGGTGCCCAGTTCGATCATCCCTTTTGGGCAAAGAATCCAGCCAGTCACCGACATTTTCTGGGCGGTCGAAGAAAAATGTCCGGTCCTCGTATTCGACACGAAGTCTCGTCGGAAACAGCATGGCATATTTGAGGCCCAGATCTCGCAATCGTCGCTTCTCTCCCTGAAACCCCATCCTCCGCCTCTGAACAAGCTGGGTAAAGTCCGGATAGAAGTGCACTGAGGCATTGTGAAACTTGACGGGGCCACCCAGTCGCGAGGCCTGTAGGATAGCATCTCTGTCCCTGAAGTGAAAAAGCCTAGTAATGATGGGTCTCGGTGGGGCACCCGTCTTAGGCTTCCCGCCCTGGACACGGTGGGCTCGTTCAACCGCAAAAAATTTGCTGAGTCCAGTGGGGGCGAGATGGTTCAAAACAAGGTCCTCCACAAGGAGGTCAGTTGCAGAGTTTCCGGGGGTCTCAGGGACACCAATAATGCGCACGTTATTGCGTCTGGACCTATTTTCGAAATCCTCGAGTCGACGAGCCATAAGGTCGTTGGAAGAGCGCAGATTACCGACTTCGGTCTGTATGTCTGAGACATCGGTAGTGAGGCTAGAGGTCTTTAAGTCCAACGATTTGACCCTTTCATTGGTCTTCGCCAGGTCGGCTCTGATCAAAGTAATATCGACGGCCA
Organism: Lissotriton helveticus; assembly: GCF_964261635.1. Taxonomy (NCBI): domain Eukaryota; kingdom Metazoa; phylum Chordata; class Amphibia; order Caudata; family Salamandridae; genus Lissotriton; species Lissotriton helveticus. The sequence goes on from NC_136073.1 coordinate 900,462,503, forward strand.
CCGTGTCAATCTTCAGAGCAAGGGCATCGTATTGCTGACTCATGGAGGCCTTCATACTGGCGATGGCACTCATAACATCTTGAAGGGACTCTCCAGAAGGAACAGCCGAGTCAACCATTTGGTCTGCAGGAGTGCGGCCGGTACCACTCAGAGACCCCTTGGGCTGAGTGTAACGGTCCATAACGTTGGTCTGAGTCGGTCCCCCCCGGAGAGGCGCCTTGGTCTTCCGCTTCTCAGTGTCGGGTACGGTGGCCATGTTGGAAAAAGTGCCCCGGAGGGGCCTTCGAGACCTAGTGAAAATGGCCGAAGGAAGAGAGGCCACAGTTTCCAAAAGTGTGACAAAGTGGCGTAAATGCCGACTAAAGTCGACACGAGACACTCGCAGACGTAGGCACAAGGGGGAAGCAAAGCAAAGTCGGATCCGGGGTGTATCGACCCGCTTCTCGAGCAGCTAAGGCCCAAACTCCAAAAGCGAAACCGAAAGTAGAAAGAGGGGCTGCCAGACAGAGAACCCCTCTGGCCATTGTTGTTCAACTACTTCACGGCTTCCTAACCAACATAGCCCCCGGTCTTTCCCTCGGGCGGGCCGAAAAGTTCAAATCGACGCAGCTGCGGTTCCCGAAGTCCAAATTCAATTTTTGAAAGAATGGATGTGTCAGCCAAGGTTAGTCTTCAAAGGCCCATAATCGAAATCAGGATATTTTCCAGGATATATGCGAAGGGCGGCGGGGGTCTCGGGAGCTCTGTGCTCACGCGGCCATCTCGGATGCTCGCGAAGCTCCTCTCGATTTTGTTCCCTCTTAAGGCAAAACTAGCAGCTGGTTGGAGGGAGAGTAGTGTACTTTCTACAGGCCTTGAGGGCCATTCTTTTGGACCAGTGGGTCTTACAGGATATTGAAGGATGATATGCCATTCATTCCTAACCGACCCGTCCCGACACTTTGTCCCTCAGTCAGAGGATCATCTTCAGATTCGATAGCAGAAGGCGAACAATCCTGCTTCAGAAAGGACCAGTTCAATTGGCCCCAGAGCAGGACATTGGACGGGCATGATATTTACTGTACTTTGTGGCTCCCAAGAAGGATGGCGATGGATCGGGCCCTTTACGTTGCAGTATGCCTGTTTCCACGTACTCATCCTGCAATCACACAGGAGGTACAAGCGGTTCATTGCGGCTTCCACTCACTAACACTTCGCAATCGTTCCTTTTGAAATGACATCAGTACCCAGGCAGTGGTGGTGATGTGATACACCTGTACAGGTTGAGAGTGTTTCTGTACCTTGATGATTGGCTGCTCAAGGCTTGCTCACCACAGTTAGTGTCAGATCACCTGGAGATCACAGCATCTCTGCTGCTCAACTTAGGCTTTGCCATCAACCTGCCCAAGTCTCACCTAGACTCCTCTCAGTGCCTTCTGTTCATAGGGACAGTACTGGATGCAACATCTTTACAGGATAGGATTCCCCACCTCCCCAGACGGTCCGGAACTTTCAGGATATGATTCTGATGTTGCAGAGGGAGCTCTAGTTCCGGCCTGATGGTTCGCCTGCTTGGTCCGATGGCTTCCTGCATCCCACCACACACGCATGCAGGTGCTGGCACTGAGGACTTAACAGTGGTGACTCCATCTGCAGTGCTTCCAGCATGGGTTTATGCTGGACCTAGGAGATCCCGTAAGACACAATGACGGTCGTGCTATGGTGGTTGATAGTGGAAAGCCGGACGCAAGCGAAACCCTTTTGGCTACCATCAGTGGCAGCCACAGTAGTGACGGATGTAGCCCCTTGAGGAGGCATGTGAGGGAACTTAAGGTCAGGGATCTGGTTTCTGGATGGTACACATTAACCAGCTTCCGGCTGCAGGCAATTCGCCTGCTGCTGAAAGATCTACTACCCTCCTTTGGTGGTCAATACATTCCAATCTTGACAGACAACACAGCTGCGATGTGGGATGTCAGCAAGCAGCAAGGCATGGGGTCGCAACTTCTCTGCTGGGAAGCTCTGAGGTCAGGCCTGGGCACCAACCATCTGGTAGGTTGTCTGCACACCAGAGTGAATAGTCTGAATGGGAAACAACCTTTACAACGCAACTTTTACAACGCACTACCATTACAACGAAACTTTTACAACGCAACATCCATTACAACGCATGCAATTACAACGCAACCATTACAACGCATGACACTACAACGCACACCACTACAACGCATGGCATTACAACTCAGTCATTACAACGCATACCATTACAACACATAACATTACCATCCAACACTTACCCTACTGTTGCACCCCCTGGAGTTAGAATAGTAATTTTTACCCCTACACTATCCAATACTTACCCTACTGTTGCACCCCCTGGAGTTAAAATAGTCATTTTTACCCCTACACTATCCAACACTTACCCTACTGTTGCACCCCCTGGAATTACAATAGTAATTTTTACCCCTACACTATCCAATACGTACCAAACATGCAATGTAATGTTATGCGTTGTAATGGTATGCGTTGTAAAGGTATTATGCGTTGTAATGGAATGCGTTGTAAATGTAGTTTTTAAAATTTCGTTGTAATGGCATGTGTTGTAATGGATGTTGCGTTGTAAAAATGCATTGTAAAGGTATGCGTTGTAAAAGTGTGCGTTGTAACGCCATACATCCGTCTGAATTGGCATCATCTTGCCGACCATGAGTGGGGCATTCCATTGGAGGTGATACAGGGCATCTTTGCAGTGTGGGGCACGCCTCTGGTGGACCTCTTAGCCACTCGCAAGAATGCTCAGATCTCCTCAAATGCCATTTACCGAAATCAGATTTTGCCCACATGACATGGACCTGTCCCGAGATCACCACATATTGGGCATCGGGGTTTCAAGCACTATCAATTATATCCACAACCCTTGTACCATCCCCCATGCTGGCCCTGCAGGGCATTGGTACCAACATTCTGGTCTGCCGCCGCAGGTTTATAGCTATTGCCCTATTATTTGCCAAAAGGGAAATTGCATTGCATGGAGGAAGTCGTTTCCGTCCCACAAAAGAAGCAAGTATGACCTACTACGACATGCAAAGTGGGATATATTCTACACTTCAACCCCCCACGTCATGCCCCAAGGATATTTGGCACACATTTCAGGCCTACCTACTTACCTTGCAATCCAACTCACCGACACTTTCCCCCCTCCCAATCATGACCACAGCGCCAATCCCCTCACCCCCAGTCCTCTCCCTCCTCCAGTTGCTAGTTCTCACCGTTCCGTAATGCCGGCACATTAGGGCTCCCCTTTGAGTATTGGGCATACCCAGACTCTGCACCGATATACCACACAACTGCACCCAAATCGACTGACTCCGAGAGCATGCATAACTATCTCCCCCCACTATGTGTATTGAAGTTCTGTATGATCTTTGTTGTTTTTCCCACAACAGTTCACCGGGTTGCTACAAATTGCAATTTATAGGCATGATTTATAATAATGCAATGTCGATTAATATGTGGCTTATGTAGCAACTTGGAATTTTTTCCAGAAATGATGATGTCAATTTTATGTCTGATGCAGGGAGCCTTGGAGATGAGTTTCATTTGAAGTGGTATGTGTTGTTTCTCCATGCATTTCTCTCATACCTTTAATTCCTGGGGTGTTGAGAAAATTGCAAAGGACTGAGCCCAAGTCCTTCTAATCACTCCAGACCTGCCAATGAGCGTGTGGTATGGAAAGCTCCTGAGACTTTCCCTATATCCCCCACGGCAACCACCTCTCAGAGCAGACCTATTTTCCCAGTTGGAGGGCCAGGTTCTGCACCCCAACCTCCAGAGCCTTTGCCTCATGCCTGGAAAATGAGCGGGGAAACGTGAGATCCTTTCACGTAGACAAAAGATGGTTGGTGGTGTCTTTCGAGCTCGCTGCCACGCCGCAAAATCAAGAGTTCGGAGGAGGGTGAAACCGCTTCATTGCTTGGTGTATAAACGAGATCGTAGAGTCCTTGAAGGTACATCTGCTAGATGCATTATGTTTTCTCTTTCTATTAGCCCAGCAAGGTTTTGTAGTGTGTACAGTCATAGGTTACTCTGCAGCACTTGCCTACTGACCATCTATCTTTCTTTAGGTCCATAGTTGTTGTAACATTTTTGAAGGGGCTTGCATATGTTTCCCTATACACCTTTTGTCATGCCCTAATGGGATGTTAATGTGGCTTTGCCATTCTTGATCAGGGCTCCATTTGAAACATCACACTGTTGCCAGTTGTGAGCCTTGACCCACAAAACTGTGTTTTGGTGGCCATCACCTCAGTGAGGCATGTCAGCCAGCTACAAAGTGCTGTGTGGTTCTGCACCCTTCACTGGTTTCTGCCCACATAGGTTCTGAAAACTAAAGATTCTTTCCTGAGACACACGCAGCCCTCCTCTTGCCCACTGGATGCTGAAAAGGCGTTCCGTCACGTGCACTGGACCTTCTTGGCAGCCACGATGTGTCGCGTGGGCTCTGGACCCAAAAAAAGCCACTTGTGAAAAACAGAACAGAGAGAAGCACTCCATAAATATACCTGAGCCCTTTTTAAGTAATCCTTGGCAAGGTTGATACACTGATTGTATCAAGAGAAGAAATTAATTGATTATTAAAGATATTTTTTTACGCTTGGAGACCGATGCTGAAATTGTTGCCCTGATCTCAATCTTTCCGCCGCCTTCGACACAGTCGACCATTCCATCCTTCTCGACCGTGTCGGGGGCGCCGGTTTGCGGGGGGCGGCCGTGGCCTGGCTTACCTCCTTTTTAGCAGACCGTACGCAGGCTGTCAGGCTGGAGGGGTTTTTAGCCCCTTCCCGTTCTGTCTCCTGTGGGGTACCCCAGGGCTCTTCTTTATCCCCTCTTCTGTTTAACCTCTACATACATCCCCTTATTGTTGCTTTACAGGACATGGAGGTCACGGCGTTTAATTACGCTGATGACCTCCAGCTTATCTTTAACCTCTCTTCTTCTCCTGACTCAATTTCTACAGTTCATTCCACCCTCATTTTTATCTATAACTGGATGAATCTTAACCAACTGAAGTTGAATCCTGAAAAGACGGAGCTAGTTCTCATTGGTGGTCCCTCTAATCCCTGGTCCTCTGTTTTTTGGTCCCCTATCTTTGGTTCTCCCCCGTCTCCCTCTGCCTCTGTTAAAACTCTTGGCATTAAAATCAGCCAAGATCTCTCTATGCGGCCCCAGATCAGCTTGGTGGTCTCCTCTTGCTTCCTATCCCTCAGAACCATCCGCAAAATCTCGCGGTATTTCTCTGCTGAGGCTCTCAAACTTATTGTCCTGGCAATGATCTTATCCCGCCTGGACTATGGCAACGCTCTGTATGCTGGCATTCCAGCCTACGAACACCGCCGCTTGCAGCTCATCCAGAATCAAGCAGCTCGCCTTATTTACAGGCTCCCAAAATCAAGTCACATCACCCCTCTGCTAAAGACTCTCCATTGGCTCCCCATGAGGGAACGTTCGCGCTTCAAGATGGGCTGCCTGACCTTTATGTCCTTAGCCGGCACTGCCCCCGCCTTCGTTAGATCCATGATCAACGCATATGTTCCTGGCTGAAGTCTCCGCTCATCCTCCAAGTTCCTCCTCAATGTTCCCCGCTTTCGAAAGAAGAAATCTGGTGGCTCCAGATTCTCGACTCTTGCCCCCTCTTTTTGGAATGCACTTCCTTTTGCGATTAGATCCATTCCCTCCTACGTATACTTTCGTGCAGCCTTAAAAACCCACCTCTTTTCCCTAGCATATTCATCCTAACCTCGCCCCCCTCTCTTCCTCAGTTTCCAGTCTCTTTCTATAGCGCCAAGAAACCGCTTGGTAGTAGAGCGCTCTATAAAACCCTTTCAACTTCAACTTCAACTTGATCCCTGGAGCAGTGACTGGAATGCCTTTGTCATATCATTGGTTATGGATTTTAAATACAAGGAACTATATTGAATTACTCGTGAAGGACTCCGTTATACTTTTGGAGGCGTTTCTCTATGTTGTGCTCATCAGTATTGATCTACCCATGGCCCCAGACATAAAAACTAGAAAACTCATTTGTGACCAAGCCAGACTTTTCTGATGGAAATGAGAGACTCCATTCCTGCAGTCTTGGATGAACATTACCCAAGTTTCTAGGGATTTGCTGGACGTTGGTCAGGAAATTAGACTGAGTCAGAGCAGTGGCCACTCCAGTTCCAACAAAAAAACCTGATGTAGTTAGGGATGATAAAATTGTTTCCCCTAGAATACCTCCTCAGAGGGTGTGGCATCCACATTTTCGCTAAGACAGATGGCTCTGGACCATCTTTATGGTAGCTCTGGTCCAAATTATTCACATCCTTTGAGGCAGATCTTGACTTAGACCTGAAAGATGCATGCTTCCTCTAGGGGTGGGCGGAATTTGCGTAGTCGCGCTACGCAAAGCTCTGCAGAACGGTAAAAAATCTCTGCGAGCACGCAAAAGTTCTGCAAACACGCGGAATTGCTTGTTCCACCAGTTCGCGATGCTTTTTTCCTGTTCGTAAATGCTGTTTGCGTGCTCGGGAGAAATATCTTGCGAACTCGCATTTTGAAAGCGCGGACAAGCAAAAAATTCAGCGAAGCAGCGGATCACGGAATTTTCGGCAATTCTGCGTTCTCTGCGGAACGCGAAATTACCCAAATTCCGCGAGCAGTCGGAATTTACTGCCCAGGCCTAGTTTCCACATTCACATATGTTGTCATCACATGGGCACCATCATCCGTAGAAGGTATTACATTCTGCTTGACATTGTTACCAAAGTTGTGGTCTTTCGGTACATTTTCAAATCTATTTTGATAACTGGGTGGTCGGAGCCACGTTCTCTCAATGTCCAGTTTAAATTCTTCACATGTACAAGTCCCCTTTCATTGAACTTGTGTCTCAGTGAATGTAGAAAAGTACATCTAAATTAAATTAGGAAAGCTTTGTTGGTTGCAATAATAGGAAAGGCCAATCTGCACCAAAATATATTCTGACCTGAAGGCTGCATTGGGAACAAAATGTAGCCCAGGACGAAAACATTGAAAAAAATGATGAAGCCAGTCACGCTTGTGGTTACATCTGATTAGCTCTCGGCCTGGACCTTCCCACTCTAGTGGCTTGGTCTTGCATCAATCCAGTTTTATATCCAGCTACCCAATGGAAAGGTTATGGAGGGACAAGCTAAGCAAACGATTGTCGCACCTACATTCTTCCCTAATAGCGTATGATGTGAAGGCACTATGTGAGGAGATGCCTTGACCCTGGACTGGAATCCATTCCTTGCACTGGGTAAGGGCCTCCTTTGGCCAGATGGTCCCGATCGTATTGAGCAGGTCTCCTAAATGTCTGTACGAGGTTCCTGAGGTTCCGAACTAGCACCTATAAATGGTAAATATAGGCAGAACCGATCTGGAGACACTAAAATGACTTCTGGGATGAAGTGGTGCATAAAGGTCTGTAATGAGCCGACACTACCTCTTCATCTCAAAATCTTTGTGGGGTCTTGCCTGCACCATGTTTCTGGACTGAGAAGGGTATAAAGGTTCCTACCAATGCTCGTATGTTTTTGGTTGATTCCCATTGGCTGGCATTGCCTACCTTTACTGCAGAACCTTTTGAACTATCTAAACTGTTCAGTTCCAGAGATATTTTGGGCAAAAGGTTTATAGTAGGACCGAATCCTATATTTCAGTTTACCGCAGATGCTAGTGGCCTTCATAAACCAATCCTATATGCTAACGCACCATGGGCCAGATGTAGGTAGCCAAATACCGGTCGGTAACGGCCGAATTCGGCCGTTACCGACCGGTATTTGGCTACCGAGATGTAGGGGGACAGAAACGGGGCAAATCGGTAATTTTACCAATTCGGTAAATATACCGGTCGGTAAATTTACCGACCGGTATATTTACCGAATCTGTAAAATTGATATGTAGGTGGGACTCTTCTGAGTCCCACAAGGCCTACAAAATCGGTATTTTACCATCAAATTGTATTTGATGTTAAAATACCGATTCAGGTGTGCATGCACATGTGTGCATGCACACCTGTGCCATATGACAGGCAGACCTGCCCTTAGGGCAGGTATGCCTGCCATATGGCCCCCGAACCTTTTTTGGGGGTGCTAGAGGGTGTCAAAGTGACACCCCCTGCACCCTTGTCAAAATCGGTATTTACCGAATCGGTAAATACCGACCGGTAATGCCCCATTCATTCCTATGGGCTTCAAAGCCCATAGGAATGAATGGAGCATTACCGGTCGGTATTTACCGATTCGGTAAATACAGATATTTACCGAATCGGTAAAATACACATCTGGATGGACCTACATGTCCACCCTTCATATTTACCGATTCTTAATTACCGAATCGGTAAAATTCGGTAATTAAGAATCGGTAAATATTTTTTACCTACATCTGGGCCCATATGCCCTAAAGCTCAAATATCAAACGGGGAAAATAGTGCAGATCTGAAAATGAACAAGTTACTACCTTCTGTAATGTATTATCTGGTAAAGACACAGTCTAGCCGCGGATGTCTTAATTTTGAATTCTCCCCAGGTGTCAGACTGGATCCGGAAAATTTTCAGCAGATCTGTGATGACGTCCACTCCGCTCATGACTTCAATGGAGCCACAAAAGTCACCTCCAGCGCCCAGATGTCAGTTTCTTCTGTGAAACCTTCCGCGCTATAACGTGGAGCCACTATAGAAACTGGATGTGGAAGCAGTGTGCCAAAGAGATCTAAAATCTTTGAAACATTTAAAGAAGAAAAATCTAATATTATAAAAATACCAGACATGTATTTTAAAGAGAAACCCCAAAAGAATAAACTAAGTACTGAAGTACATGAAACTCTACACCCTGGTAAATAACCAGCATGCAAGGGAAAACACCCTACACTCTACAGACCATTCACCAATGGTAATTAATGGCATAGTGATGTGTAAACAAAACCTATAAAAACAACAACAAGCTGTTTGTTGAATCCGTGTGAGAGACACGAAGTGAAGTCTCCAGGCATTCATGGCTGTCCCGACCTCTGAGCGGTAGAAATTAATTAGCATATACTGTGAACGTTCTCTCTGCGAAGGAAGCGGCTTTCAAGCCACAGATCCCCAAGGCTTACCGTAGTCCGTGTGTGAGACAGGAAGTTAAGTCTCCAGGCAGAGCTGGTTTCTGCCTTGGCACCAGGATATCTGTACTGGTCCCAATCACATTCACATGCGGATGAGTCATCCGGACACCACACCCATGATTGGTTGGCCAACCCAGTCCTGAGGAAGACCCGCAGGCCAAGGTCCCAAGTACCCTCTCCGCCACAAGTCGGGACGAAACGTTGACAGCTATACCCTATCACCTGGACCCAACAGACCCCAATCTATATTGTGCCCACACAGGATACAATCTGTGATTGTAATATGTTGAAATTGACCATGTAACATACTGCTGGGCCAGGTTAATTTCTAATTTAAAACATTTATAGAGCGCATCGTCCACCGTACGGTTTCTTGGCGCTAGCAGGAAGGTCCGATTTCTGAGGATTACAGGGTTGAGTGAATTTATACCGAAAAAGCCTGTTTAAACAGGAACGTTTTGAGGTCTCTTCGAAAAGAGACATAGTGGGTAGCAAAACGTAGGTGATCAGGCAGAGAGTTCCAAAAAGTGGGGGCCAAGGTAGAAAAATTGGCGCCACCCCACTTTTTACGCCTAAAACGTGGGATTTGGAGGAGAGACTTAGAGGAGGAACGAAGCTCTCTGGAGGGAACATATTCGCTTATCAGCGAGGAGATGAAGGCCGGGGCAGTGCCTTGCCGGGCCTGGAAGGTCATACAGGCGGTCTTGAAAAGGGAGCGCTCCCTGACAGGCAGCCAGTGGAGCTCCCTGAGAAGGGGTGAGGAATGATGGTAGCGTGGGAGGCCATAAATTAGCGGGGCCGCGTGGTTCTGCACCATCTGGAGCCTCCGCAGACTGTATGCCGGGATGCCATTGTAGAGGGCATTGGCGTAGTCTAGCCGTGAGATTACCAGTGCGGCCATAATCAGTTTAAGAGCCTGGGGAGAAAAGAAGCGGGAAACGGTACGGATTGTTCGAAGGGTGAGGAAACAAGAGGAGACCACGGAGCTAATTTGAGGGTGAAGGGTGAGATGACTGTTCATTTTCACTCCCAATGTTTTCACCGTGACTGAAGGGGTAGGGGCGGGACCAAGAGTGGGGGGCCAAAAGAGGGGGTTCCAGGGACTGGATGGACCGCCCGTGAGGACCAGCTCGGTTTTCTCCGGGTTCAATTTAAGATGGTTATGGTTCATCCAGTCCCTGATAAAAATCATAATGGACTGAAAGTTAGAAACAGAGAGAGAAGAGGAAGAAAGATCAAAGATAAGCTGGAGGTCATCTGCATAATTAAATACAGTGACCTCCAGCTGCTGAAGGGCAAAAATAAGAGGGGAGATATACAGGTTGAATAATAGAGGAGAAAGGGAAGAACCCTGGGGGACACCACAGGTGACGGGGAGTGAGGTGGTCGTGAAGTCTCCTAGCCGAACCGCCTGGGTACGGTCCCTGAGGAAGGAGGAAAGCCAAACCAGGGCTGTTCCCTGGATTCCAGCCGCCCTGACACGGGACAAAAGGATGTTATGGTCCACCGTGTCAAAAGCGGCGGAGAGATCCAGGAGCACCAGCGCCTGGTATTGGTTGTGATCCATTCCCTTCCTGAGTTTATCTAGGACCGATACTACGACTGATTCGGTCGAGTGTCTGGGACGAAAGCCAGCCTGGCGGGAAGCCAGTCCCCCATTTGCCTCTACATGTGTGCTGAGTACCGTGGTGACATGGCGCTCTAGCACCTTGGCCAGATAGGGCAGTAGGGAAATGGGGCGATAATTGGCTGAGATGGATAGGTCCGCGCCAGGCTTCTTCAGTATGGGCACTATGGTGGCAGATTTGAGTGCAGGCGTCACGACTCCCTGGGACAGAGAGTTATTGAGGAAAGTGATGGGGGGTTCAGGGCAGAAAGAATAAATTTGTTGCAGGATGCGTGCAGGACAGACATCTGCGGGAGAGCCCGATTTAACTTTGGGGAGAATCTCCAGGAAGGCTTCCTGGGTAAGGGGGGGGATAGAGGTGAGACAGCATGGGGCGGTCGGCGGGGAAGGGTCAATGAAAGCCGGTGAAGGGGGGGGGATGTTGGCCTTGATGGTAACAATTTTTTCCAAGAAATAAGAGTTAAGCTGAGTACATAAAGACTGGGATGGAGGAATCTGGGGTGAGGCTCTGTCAGAGAAAGCTAGATCATTCACTATGCTGAAGATCTCCCTGGGTTTGTTTTCAGCTGACGTGATTTTGGTAGAAAAGTAGGCGGTTTTGGCATCAAGAATTGCCTTTTTATACTTGGCAAGTGCAGAGAGATAGAGGATTTTTAATGAAGGACAGTAGTCTTTCCTCCAATGTCTCTCTGCTTGTCGAACCGTCAATTTAAGTTTTTTTAGGTTGTCATCAAACCACCTATTGGAATCCTTGAGTCGACGGGTGGAAATACGGCGCAAGGGGGCTTCAGAGTCACAGCCTCTGGCTAGCCAGGCATTAATTGCCTCGGCTTGAGAGTTAGAGGGGAGGCCAGCAAGGATCGGGGCGGAGTTTCGGAGCAGAGAGGCCAAAGCGGGAAAGTCAACTCTATTCCAATTTCGGGCCCATGTGTTTTTGGCGTTTGGGATTTTAGGCACACGCCAAAAACATCAGTTACCCAGATTGATATTTCTTTATCAATCGCACTACTGAACCTTATTCCTAATTCTCTTCTATCCTTCACCGGGAATTTTTTTCCCACTCACTACTCTTGAGCACTTACTCTTTTGCACATCTTTCTTGGAGCAACCTTTTTTGATATTGTATTGATTACGAATATAATCGTTGCAGTTTACCTTCTTAAATGACTGAATAAATCCACGTGTTTCCGTTGAAATTTGGCTGTCGCACATTTCTTTTTCTCTTGATGATTTACTCTATGAGCGGTACACTTTACGAGCTCTGTCAGTTTTTGATTCAAATAATTAGTTTATATTTTCAAAGGATTGGTTTGAGGACTATTGTTTTCTGTATCGACCTGTACCCAGGTCCACAAACGGGTTTTTGGGCACCCCATTTCTTGTAATGGCTGTTTGTTGAATCACAGCATTATAGAAAATAGTGACAGTGCTAATACAATGTATGATAATATTAGACAAATACTTTCAAAGAAAGAATCAAATGAAACAACACTGCTCACTAGTGTTTATCCATTATAAAGGAGAAAACATCTTGCAGTCTACCGATCACTCACCATCGGAAATAGATCGTATGGCAATAACTAAACCAAACCTACATGGCAAGATTCAAGCGGTCTGTTGAGTCCCAACATTTCTTGAGACAGCAATCACTGGTTTATAAAACCAGTGCCAAAAAGGGTATAATCCTTCCCTGATATGCAGAGTGGAGAGGATGGGCAGGACGTTAAGGAATCTGCGGCTAGACTGTGTCTCTACCAGATGAAACGTTCTCGAAGGTAAGTAACTTGTTCATCTGATAGAGACATCTAGCTGCAGATTCCTTAACTTTGAATTAAATACCATAGCTATGCCCACCCGGAGAAGGGTCTGCAAACTAATCCTACAAAAGCTCTCCAAGAGAACAAGTCGATGGTAACCAACAACCAACCAAACATGGGAAAAGAAGAAAAAGAGCCTGAGCTCTTAACAAAGTTGTGGCACTGGCCACAGACAAAATAAAAAAAGAATAACCGTGCAGGCACCAAAGAACCGATCCTAAAGGGAAACAGGATAAAAACCCTGAACAAAAACATCTGACAACAGACAGACACTAGAAAATAACCCCAAAAGGGAAGGCAAACTCCTAGACCAGAAGGGCCAAAAACAAAACCAATGCTGTGCCACCACACTCTCTACCTCAATCAAGAATTATTTGAAGAAGCCCTGTCTCAATAAGTCCAGATAGAAGGACGGACAGGACTGATTCCCATTAAAACCAAGGAGATGCAATCCATGTACCAAGAACGATAAACAATAGTCCATTCCTGGAACAAAAAATATTCTTTATACCAAATAACCAGCTGAAGGGTTTCTAAAATGACAGTAAAGACGTAAAGATGACAACCAAACAGATTTAAATCTGTTATAGATGTTGATCAAATATTCCAGAACTATATATGCTTCATGTAAACATGAAGAGCCAAACTAATAACACATAACAAAACAAACAAAAATATATATATGTAGAGATACATGTTATCAGGTATCACACCAAAATCAGCAATGAAAAGGGAAGCTATTGCACCCCTCAAGAAAATCTTTCCTCCCTTTTTGTTTAGAAACAAATATACTTTGTATTTTATATCTATATATATATATATACACACACACACACATTTGGCAGATGTTAGCTACTACAAAGTGTCAAGCCACAAAGAGGTGGCAAACAGTAACAAAGAGGTCAGGAAACATCTGAATGCATTAAGAGCACAAGGACAATTGAGTAAAGAGGAATACTTATTTTTGAACACTGAGTCACTGGTCCTCCCCATCCTGTATTTCCTACCCAAAGTGCACAAAAACACTAACCCGATCCCTGGGCGGCCCATCATCGTGGCGAGGAAAAGTATGTGTGAGAGCATATCAAAGTATGTAGACTTTTCCCTCCAGGACTTGGTCTCAAGCCAGCAATCCTACCTGAAAGATACTAGTGACGTTTTGCTTTAAATCAAGAACATGCCATGGCGTGAGGCCTATATGTTATTATCGCTTGACATCACAACACTGTGTACGAGCATTTGTCACAGTGATGGACTAGCAGCTTTCAAATATTTCCTTGATAAGAGACCAATTCACTTTCATAACCATGATGAATTCCTCTTGTTTCTGATTGATTGGTGTCTTAAACACAATTTTTTCATGTTTAATAAAACTGTGTACCAGCAACTCAGGGGTGTGGCCATGGGAGTCTGCTTTTCACCGAGCTATGCATGTTTACAAGTTGGCTGGCGGGAGGCGTGGGCTCTCATGGTCGATCACTCAGGGGCATGGAATGACAACATCGTGTCCTGGCTCAGGTATATTGATGAGGTCTTTGTAATTTGGCGAGGTGACGCAAACAGTGGGAGCCTTCATAGCTGAGATCAAGACAAATGATCTCAACTTGGAATTCAACGGCAACATTAGCGACACCTCAATTGAAGTCCTAGACGTCATGCTCTATATCTCCAACTGCATTTTGCACTCCAGACTACACAGCAAGCTCACGGCAGGCAACTCGACTCTACACGCCCCGAGCTTTCACCCCAGGCACTTAATAGCTAGCATTCCCTACGGCGAAATGCTCCGTCTGTGTAGGATTTGTAGCACTCGGGAAGATTTGATTGGAAGACATCATTAAGGTGCAACCGGTCCTACTGTGGCATAGGGTTTGGACCACAGAGGAATGTTCTTTTAACCGTTTCATTTTGAAGGATGCTATAAATCTTAATTAAGTACACAAGATGAAATGGTTACAGTATATTAAGACTTTTCTTGTAAATGTCGGTCATCTGGACTATTATGAAGACCCCTTGTCTATGGCCCAGATCCCGAGGAAAGTGTTGAAAAAACTGTGTATAACTTACCTGGAGGATCGTAGGGATAATGTGGAGTTTACTTAATAATCTGTGATTTCACATCAAATGTTAACGACCGTAAATGTCATCCAGCCATACATAACTTTACAGATGAGAGATTTTGAAAGGTTTCTATTAATCCGTTTCAGACTTGGTATCTTGTTTAGGCTACTAAGTTTTCCTAATTTAAATGATTGGTCAATGCGAATTATTAAATGTCCATGCGATGACAGGTCCAATCAATCGGATATCCATATTTTATTTTTCTGTAAGTTTTATACAATTCCGAGGAAAAGATGGATAATGCCCATATTAATGTATATGGATTTTAGACAATGCCGACCTGCCTTTTTAGCAATCCAGAAGCTTGATAATATATTCACTGTTGCATCTGTCTCGGCTTTTCTTAAAAAAAAATTTATCTCACGGAAATCAATAGTTTTTTTAAATTGTAATGAGCTTATTGTATGAACTTATATGAATTCCAACAGTTTGTTTCTAGAATATTTTTTATCGTATGATTATATTGTACTTTAATGGTTATCTGTGTATTATAACCGAATAAAGTTATTTGACTTGACTTGAGTGTCAAAGGGAGGCTGCCAAGATATTCTGGGCACTGGGTTTTTCGGCCAGTAACATCTGAAAAGCCACAGAAAGAGCCAATGCCATTCCCCGAGAGGAACTCCTCATGGGCAAGCCCGTACCTGAAACCAGTAGCGCAGGCAGCATTCTTGCTGAACCAGCTGGAACAGTTAGCACCAGACTTATCATAACCCATAACACCGAGGAAAGAGCGATCAGATCAGCCATCAATAAACATTGGGGTATTATCCAATCTCACCCCACTCTGTGCTCACTGGTAGCAGATCACCCTGATATCACCTGCAGGCGTGCTTTCTCTATGCGGGATGCATTCGTGAGAAACAGTCCAGACATTAAATCCACTCAGAACTGGCTGGCTGACGGAAAGGGTTTGGTGAAATGCAACAGTTGTAGAGCTTGTAGGTTTGTCAAAAACATCACGCAGCTAGACTCCACGTTCAGAAATGCATCACTCATCATCAAGTACCGGCTCGCATGTAGAACAGAGCTTGCAATTTACATCTTGGAATGCAAATGTGGGTTGCGCTGCATCAGTAGTGCCAAGCTACAGGTGCACTTGTGTATTCTGCAGCACCTTCGAGCCATTGTCAACAGTGATCCGGCTTATCCGGTAGCCAGGCATTTCAAGGAGGTGCATAACAATAATCTAGATCTGTGGAAAAGTAAATTTTGCCATGTTCTGTGTCCCTACGTGTCATCCATCATATGTTATGTGTGCATGATTAAATATGCATATGCATTCCCTATGTTCGATTAATGACGCAATCACAGTTGTGTCCACCTCTAGTATGTCAGTTTCCAGTTCTCGTGAATACTACGAATATCAGGCCTATGTAAAGCTACGTTGCCACGTTTCTCAGTGTGCACGTTATTCCATTATAAAGTCCCCGTCTCTAGGCCTCAAAAGGGCCTGGACACCAGATTCAGCTCCTGTCTCCTGAAACCTCGCTGAGGAGCGATACAGCCCCCACCTGTATCCTCGACCCTTCACTTACTTCCTGCCTCACAGTGCCCGGTTCAGGCTGGCTCTGCCTTTGAGTCTGCCAAGAATATGTTATGATTCCAGTTATCAGTTCAGTCCTCCTTCTCTGCATTCCTAAACTACTGAATCGCATCAATAGTTTCCGTCATTGTCTAGCCTTCACGTCTCCACGTTAGAGAAATACTGCATTTAACGGTCATTCAATATTCTTCATCACGCACTACATGTAGAATAATGCATGGTCCAGTCTTAAGTGTCTGTTAGCCTTTCCCCTCCTGACTTCTAGTTTATATCAACATGTTCTCTAAACATCAGATACTAGATACTGTTTAGGTACATGTCGCCCTGACTCCCCAGACTTCAGTCTCTGCTCCTAGCACAGAGTTCATAGCCCCCAGCTTCTCCTAGTAACACGTCATTGCCAGTTTGCGCGCACCATCAGGTTAGAGGTCCCGGCTCCTCAGGTAGCCCCCTCCATGGTTTCCGCCCCATTCATGACATATTCTGTTACGTTTGCATCACATGTCTATGTATACGCCCTGTTACACCTCTTTTTACCCTTATCTTTCGCGACTGCTACGCGTCACGCCTATTGCTCCACCCACTGCTACGCCTATTGCAATGTAATGCTATGTGTTTGCGTTATGTATATATGCTCATGCACTGTTATTAAAAGGTTTACTTCCCTTGTCCCGATCCTGACACCAGCAGCGCTGCTGGGCCTTGCCATCCTATTCCTTTATGCTGTAATAAACCTGCAAACTCCTACTACCTCGAATCTTGACTCTTATTTATTGAGCTATCTGTTATTCATTTATACATTCAAAAATAGGGTATTATTTATTTATTTACCACATAATGGCGCCCGAATAGGGACTTGCCCTTTCCCCACGCGTCGGTGAAGCCACGCCGACCCCCTGACCCTCTGCAGTCGTGACGGAACTCTTCTGCGCACAGGCAGATATTTCTGCTTCAAGTATCCCTCAGGCCCACGGAGGAGACGGAGGAGGCGGTCCAGCATCCAAACGAGACGGTGGAGGAACGCGGCGAGTCCCGACCAGAGCCCAAGCCGAGAGTCCAAGGTCCGAGGTATCCGGAGGCCCACCCGTAACTGAAGTCCGAAGTTCGTCGTCCGTCGTCGTAGCAGTCCAGTCCAGTCCGAGGCCTTCCGTTCTTGCTGCCCGGTGAGTACCGTTACTGGGGTGGTATCTAGACAGGGTCAATCTAATTGACTCTGGTCCGTGGGTTGGTGGTACACAGACCCACAAACGAAGTGTCCACTTCGGTGGATGCGGGTCCTGACGTGTCTCTTTATGAGACCGGTAAGTTTCGTACTGTTTCAGCAGTGCATCTAGTTCCTGTTCTAGTCAGTTCTGTTCTCGAGAAAATTCATGTATTCTGTGTTCCGTATTCCAGGTAGTATTCTGTTCGAACTGTTATTTTTAAATGTTCTTCATGTATTTTAATGTCGTGGTATGAATGGGGAATAAGTATCGTGTTTATTGTGTATTGTATTGTGTCTAGATTATAGTTCAGTCATGCCGCTCTTTTCGAAATTACGTCAGTTAAAAACCAGAAAGGGTCTGCTGGAAGCAGCAGTTCCAGTTCCGCCTAGGGACAGTCCAGGTCATTTTATGTATCAGAAGCATGGCATAAGTGCCATATTATATCTAGATTTATGGGTAGAGTATACCAAACAGTTAGAAGAAAAGTATAGATGGCCCGTATCGGGTACATGGGATGCCGAATGCATCATGCGAGTAGAAGAAGCATTATGGAAAAAGAAAGCCAGACAGTCACAGAAAGATGCCATCGAGTTATGGCGCAAAGAAGCTCATAAAAGAACTGAAAAGGAAATCAGAAAGTCAGAATTAAGTAGAGAATCCTTAGAACGAGCACAAGAAAAAGAACTAATCGAGATAGGTGAACAAGTCAAAGCCGAACAGTCAGACAGACAGAGGCATGCCCTTATTAGGGGTATGTATCCTCTCCTTGCCGAGGGCTTGCCAAAAGCGACCCCAGAGGCATCCAGTAATTTCCCGCCACCATTAGTTCCGACCAAGCTACGTCACAAACAGACCGCAGCTGATATTTTTATTTTGTCCTATTTGGACGACACAGTCCCAGAATATGCAAATCCTGTTCGCGCTCCGCCAGTCCCTGAAAATCAGGCACTTCCCGCTCCTCCAGACACCGGAGTACCTGTTACGGTACCCCCGGTCCAGCCCACCATACAAGTCCAGCCTACATTTCCATTTCCCACTCTGCCAGGACGAAGAGCCTCAGTAGACGACTCTAGTTTAGGGGCCGCAGGGGGAGGTACTCCTCAAACCCCGCCGCCACACAAGCGTTTAACGACAGCCGAATTACATGCACAAGCGTCACAGCGTACGCCCAGACATCAGACTGTAGCAGAAATAAGAAAATCCCTTGCCGAATGCGGCTATGATCCAGTCCCAGGCGAGGATAATATGGTTTTATATTCATTCCGCGTAAGAAAGGTGGCCGAGTATCTAGTCACCTTACCGAATATGAAAGAAGATCTAGACAGAATATATCGTTTCATCCGTACAGGGGATGATCCAGAAAGCATTAGCGAGGCCATGTCTCAAAGGAAAGCCGAGATCCAGCTCATGATATTAAAGTTTCTGATTAACTGTCTAATAAGAGAACAAGATTACCCGTCTAAAGATCAAGCCGAAATGAGAACCCTGACAAGGTGGAGTGATAATATAGCCGAGGGTAAGCACAAGACCGTCGGTGCTATGGAGAGTATGTACAAGAAAATCCGTAAAGAAATAATAAAATTACACGAACAGCGTAAAGCAGCACAAGTAAGCGAGAAAGAAAGTAACTCTGATCCTGAAGAGTTAGACGACGAGAATTCCGACAGGATAGCGTATGTAGGAAAATCTAGATTTCCAGATCGCCATTTACGCCTAGAACACAAGTCTATTTTTCATTCTCCAGCACCAGAACAAGGTTCACTAGAACAAGTGTTTCAAGCTACCGATCACATTCTGAAATCACGAATCGGTTACAGTGAGTTAAGTACCATGCATGAACAAGAACTAGCCCGATCAGCAGTCCGATGGATTACTGATTCTACCACTTTTCCAGACGAAATAGTGGCACAAATGTTTCTGAAACTGCCCCCAGCCGAGCAACGACTGGTGGGTATGTATATGATCCAGCACCTCATTACATTGTATGAGGGTCAACACTCTGATCCAGGCCCGTTACATGATATCCTGAACGAGTTACTCCAGTATAGATGGAAAGGTCTAGGTACCGATTTAATTAGTGTCATTCTAGAACAGCGTCACAAATATAGAACGTTTCTGAACCCGCATTTTGTTCATGTCTCACCCCCAGAAGGTAAACCATTTTACATGGAGAGACAGAATCCGTTACGAGAAGTCCACCCAGTTAGAGGAACGGGTGGCGAACTAGAACGAGTGTTTGTTTACACTCCGATTACAAAGATGGAACTCCTCGAGATGAAGAAATTAATTCCCTGTCATGACAAAGATCCAGCAGGGTTCCATAGAGAATTAAAAGACATGCTCCGTATGGGAGAATACACGTATCCAGATATAATTAAAATGTTAAAGGTTCTGCTGCCCGCAGGGGTGTATGAAAAGCTCAAGGAAAAAGAATGGGAGGTGGGAGAGAAAAAGATCGATTGGGCAGTTCTAGAAGCTGAAGATAAGGCACGAGTACCAGGTACCGGTCTCGGGGATAAATGTAAAGAATTACCTGAATTATTAATACAAGTTTTACCCAGATTATTGACAACTAGAAAAGAAGACTGGGATGCAATCTCAGCCTGTAAACAGAAGCAAGATGAGGATATTAGTGATTTTTATTCTAGATTTGAGAAATGTTTTAGCATCAACAGTGGCCTCAAGACAAGTAGTGAGTCATACCCTCACCTTTTTGTTACTAAATTAGTCGAGAATTCAAGTCCACAAATTAAAAATCGAGTTTTGAAAGTCGAAAGTACCTGGCAAGCTAATACCCCGTCCCAGATGTTGCAGATGCTCCAATACCACCAGAATAGAATCAGGGAAGAGCAAGAACACGAGAGAAAACGTATGAAAGACACGAAAATGAAAGTACTAGTTGCACAATCTGTTCCTCAAGACAGTCAGAAGAGGGGTCCAAATCAAGTCAGTCATCCTGCAGCTCCCGTTAAAGGGAACTGCAATTATTGTAAACAGCCAGGTCATTTTATAAACGAGTGTGCAGTTCTGAAACACAACATAGCTACCGGTAAGACTAAAGAAAGACCACGTCCGCCTAGACACGAACAAGTTTCACAGATTCCTCAGCCACAGAATGCACCACAGACAGTTACCGCACCGCAGCCTATTGCTACAACACAGCACGTTACACAGCAGATGTACCAGTATGCACAGTCTGAGTATCCAGAGTACCAGCAGTATTCATGAAACAGCCTAGAGAGGGAGGTAGGCTTGCCTCTCATCGAGATACCTGTAGATCAAGAAGGTCCCTATGTTCACAGTCAAGTATTAGGGAAAGACAGAAAGTTTTTGATTGATACAGGGGCAAGTAGGACCACAATTAGTCACGCCGAAGTTCCAGGGGCTCCGCTCTCAGGCTCAAGAAATGTTTCCCTTGGATTTTCAGGAAAACCTATTGTAAATGAAATATCAAAGCCAGTTACTCTAGAAGTAGGTCCATTGTCCCGCACTACTGATCTGTTACTTACTAAGTCATGTCCAGAAAACCTATTAGGCATTAAAACACTGAAAGAGTTAGGTGCAGTTATATGCTGTTCCCCAGAGGGAATACGTCTGTTCCTACGTGACTTTAAGGGTCACTATGTATTACGAGATTTTGATCCCAGATTGTCCAATGTCCCGCAACATCTATGGGCGCAAGGTCCGACTGATGTTGGTTATATGCAAATCACACCCCATCGTGTGACTCTCAAGCCAGGTGTAGTGTTACCACGAATCAGACAGTACAGATTGCCACTTGAGGCTGTAGCAGCCTTATCCAAAATTATTGACGAGCTCATGGCTCAAGGAGTGGTTGTAGAAACTGACTCCAATGTATGTAATTCTCTGATCATTCCAGTCATGAAACGTACTGATCCAAATGCACCCCCAGTATATCGATTAGTGATTGACCTACGAGAACTTAATAAGTGTATTATTCCTCAGTACCCAGTTGTCCCAGACATCTCTTCCCTATTAACAGCCATTGATTCCGAAGCCACGTTCTTTACTGTAATCGACCTCAAGAACGCGTTTTTCAGTGTCCCTATTCATCCAGACAGCCAGTTCCTTTTCGGATTTTGTTTAAATGGAAGGAGCTATATGTTCACACGAGCTCCTCAAGGTTTCACAGAAAGTCCTAGTATTTACAGTCAAGCACTTAAGAGACAACTAGACAACATTCACATGCCAACTGACACTGCCCTGCTCCAGTATGTCGATGATCTCCTGATCACAGCCCGTTCTGAACGTGCTTGCGAGCGAGCATCCCTTACAGTCTTGTATTTCCTAGCCGAGATGGGGCACAAGGTGTCCCCTTCTAAGCTCCAATTCTGTGTCCAGCAAGTGGTCTACTTAGGACACTTACTGTCCAAGAGGGGTAGGCAGTTGACACCAGACCGTATCCAGTTAATAGCGAGTCTTCCTCAGCCCAAGACCCAGAAGGAGGTACGTGCTTTTATCGGCCTTACTTCTTATTGCAGACAATGGATTCCTCAGTATGCATTTCTAGCCAAGCCACTGATACAGTTAACGACACAGGAGGCAGCCGTATCGACTGTCCTCCCTTGGACATCTGAACATACACTCTGTTTCAATGAGTTAAAGAAAGCCCTATGCCAAGCTCCAGTTCTAGCGACACCGAACTACAGTAAGCCTTTTACACTTTTCGTCACTGAACGGGAAGGTACAGCATTATCTGTTCTCACACAAGATCAAGCAGGACAATACAAGCCCTGTGCTTATTTTTCGAGCACATTAGATCCTGTAGCCCAGGCTCTGCCTGCGTGCCTCAAGTCAGTTGCAGCCACAGCACCAGCTATCAGACAAAGTGATTCCATAGTCTTAGGACATTCCTTGACAGTACAAGTTCCACATTCCGTGGAAGTTCTTTTAAACCGAACACAAACTCAGCACTTGACAATCGCACGTTTAACAGGTTATGAATTGACACTGTTCCAGCCACACATAGAAATCAGACGCTGCAACATCCTGAATCCTGCTACACTGTTACCATCAGTTACTTCGAATTCTGCCACACATGACTGTATGGAAGTAGTTAACATTACGACAAAGCCAAGACAAGATCTGACAGATACTCCGTTACCAGATCCCGACCTGACACTTTATGTGGATGGTTCATGTATGAGAACAAGTACAGGAGAACTAGTCGCCGCGTATGCAGTGACTACCGACACTGAAGTTATTGAAACACACCGTATTGACACCCTGTCTGCTCAAGCAGCAGAGCTAGTTGCTCTGACACAAGCCTGTATACACGCCAAGAACTTGAAAGTTAATGTTTACACAGATTCACGTTACGCATTTGGAGTTGTACACGACTTCGGAGTGCTCTGGAAGGAGAGAGGTTTCATGACTTCTCATGGAACCAAGATTCAGCATGGTCTCCTTATTCAAGCTCTGTTAGATGCCATACACTTACCGACATCTATCGCTATCATGAAATGCAAAGCACATACGAAAGTTACTGACACCATTTCTCAAGGTAATGATCTAGCAGATCGCACAGCCAAGCTTACAGCACAGACTCCAGACATTCCAGTTAACATGACACACACTCCAGATCCGATTACATGTATGACAGTTAAGGACCCTACACAAGATGTCATAGACATACAGTTACATGCTACTCCTGAAGAAATCAAGAAATGGTCCGAACAAGGAGGGGTCCAGACAGATCAAGGATGGTTAACGAAGGGTAGAGCCACATGGTTTCTCCCCGACTCTATGGTTCAAGTCATTATAAATACCGCACATAGTCCAGCACATTTAGGAGAAAAAGCTATGTTAGACAGTATCCAGAACATTTGGTTCAACAAGCATTTACGAGCTGCAGCCAAGCAGAAAGTCCGTACCTGTATGATATGTTGTCAGTTTAATCCAGGTAAAAGTGTCCCGGTGGAACAAGGTGGATTCCAGCCCCCTGACCACCCTTTTGAAGTCCTCCAGATGGATTATATTCAGATGGAGCGATGTCGAGGTTTCAAGTATGTCCTTGTAGTTGTATGCGCTTTGTCCAGGTGGACAGAAGCATATCCAGTCCCAGATTACACAGCCGCGACCACTGCCAAGCAGTTGGTTCGTGAGTTCTTCCCCCGTTATGGACTCCCTAGAGTCGTATATTCTGACAACGGCCAGCCATTCTCATCTGAGTTGATGAAGCATGTTTCCCTGTTGTTAGGGTACCAGTGGAAGTTTCATTGTGTACGCCATCCTGAAGCAGCCGGTCTCGTAGAGAGACATAATCAGACTCTGAAAATCCGAATTGCAAAAGTATGCAAAGAAAAAGGTGTGGACTGGCTGGTAGCTCTACCAGTTGCTTTATTTTATATGCGCATGGTCGCACATTCCAGATCAGGTCTGTCCCCGTATGAGGTCGTATTCGGCCGCCCCCCAAATATGTGGGGTACTCCTAGACCCCGAAGTATTACCGATGTTTCAAGTAATATGCTGACAGATTACCTAGCTTCCTTGATGTCTGCCCTCAACTCATGTCGTTCACAGGTTGCCGCCGCATTTCCAGACAATACCGAGGTGGCACCGCATGAAATCGTTCCAGGATCCATGGTGTTGGTGAGGAATTTTGACAGATCAAGTCCGCTGGAGCCTCGCTGGAAGGAGCCCCGACAGGTCCTCCTCACCACCCGTACAGCCGTGAAGTTGGAAGGTCGCAAAGGCTGGGTGCACCTTTCTCATATAAAAAAGTTTTATGGACTGAAACCCGTCTTAAAGAACATTTCCCAGGATTTGAAGGATTGCCAAAGCACCATTTTTAAGGACTGTCCCGCAAAAGACAATGTTACTACACCCCCCCTGTTAGAGAAAACTCCGCAACAGGAGTATAAGTTAAAACTCCGGTCTAGTAAAATAAGTCAGTCAGTTTGATTGTCTAAGTCCTCCCCTAGGTGAAACGGTTAGACTGTTTCTGACATGTATAAAATAGACCCCCATAGTGAGAGAGTCAGCCAAAACTCAATCCGATGTATCGTTTTTCTATGTTTCATATTGTTTCTCAGCATTATGATTTCCTGCACCAGTTATGCATTTTACCTGTATCTTCCAGTTCCTCATGTAAATATGTCTTCTAATGCTACTATAGAGCACATGTTTAGTGACCTACCTCCCCATGAACTCTCTTACCGCTTCGCTATGCGAAATAATTCCTTTATCCGCATGTTACATTACTCACACCAGACCAGCAATGCCACTAATTGTTGGGTGTGTGGTCGACTCCCCCCTTTCCAGACACCGAAGGGAGTTCTGCCACTTTTTCCTTATCCATTCTCACATAATGGTTCGTGTGGAGCATGGTCCACGTTAACGTCATCCTCAACAGATATGTCTTTTCTTAACAGTACATGTTTCCCAGACAAGCAAGGTCTCCCCCACAGAACAGGTTTAGATCTAGAAAATGAAGTGTATAATTTAGGTAACTATTCTTCGAATTTCATGGTCCTGAATGTTCAGTCTGATACTACTCCAGACTTACCTGCTATTTCAGTATTACCAGTCAAAGGCAAATTATGTGTCCGAAATTATGGTTCTGTACATGTAGGACATAGTGATTGTACTACTATTGTCAAGTATAGTGACAGTGGGAAATCTATTTTCAAAACTTCACGTCATTCTTATTTTATTTGTGGTCAAACTGCATATGTTCGTCTGCCCCTCGATTGGGAGGGAACCTGTTACATTGCCTTCCTACTGCCACCAGTTTTCCTAGCCCCACCTGATTATCACAGAAACACACATCTAGTACACATTAGACATAGAAGGGAGTCCCCAATTGTCGATTATACTGAAACTGCTCTAGAACAATATACAGATTTCAATAGAGGTTTCTTCTTCTTTATAGGACCTATCCAGAATAGTAAACTGATCCGTAGGTTAACCAGAACCCTCGAAGCTGTAGTAAATGAGACTGCCTCTGCTCTAGGTAACTTAACCGAAGAGCAATCTGCTATGAGATTTGTCGTTTTACAAAATCGTCTCGTCCTTGACGTCATACTGGCCGATAGGGGCGGAGCCTGTAGAGTCATCGGATCTAGTTGCTGCATTTTCATTCCAAATAACGCACCGTCTGTTTATTCAGCTATAACCAGACTCCATAAAATTGCCCATCTGTTACACCAAGATCCAGGCACCTGGACATGGTCCGGTTGGTTCTGGAATATAATTTCCGCATGGGGATGGAAAATATTGTCCTTCCTAGGTATTGCAGTAGCGATCATATTCAGCTGCTGCCTCTGTATACAATGCGGCCCTGCGATTTGCGGCATTTGTGCTACCTCTTGTATTCCTAATCCCAAGCCCCGTTCTAAATCCCGTTCCAGGATAATTCGAGACGAGCAAATGATACTGTATGAAATGATAGACGGTATCATGAAAATTGATGTTTCCTGATGGAAACGTAGTGACAAGGAGGGAATGTGGAAAAGTAAATTTTGCCATGTTCTGTGTCCCTACGTGTCATCCATCATATGTTATGTGTGCATGATTAAATATGCATATGCATTCCCTATGTTCGATTAATGACGCAATCACAGTTGTGTCCACCTCTAGTATGTCAGTTTCCAGTTCTCGTGAATACTACGAATATCAGGCCTATGTAAAGCTACGTTGCCACGTTTCTCAGTGTGCACGTTATTCCATTATAAAGTCCCCGTCTCTAGGCCTCAAAAGGGCCTGGACACCAGATTCAGCTCCTGTCTCCTGAAACCTCGCTGAGGAGCGATACAGCCCCCACCTGTATCCTCGACCCTTCACTTACTTCCTGCCTCACAGTGCCCGGTTCAGGCTGGCTCTGCCTTTGAGTCTGCCAAGAATATGTTATGATTCCAGTTATCAGTTCAGTCCTCCTTCTCTGCATTCCTAAACTACTGAATCGCATCAATAGTTTCCGTCATTGTCTAGCCTTCACGTCTCCACGTTAGAGAAATACTGCATTTAACGGTCATTCAATATTCTTCATCACGCACTACATGTAGAATAATGCATGGTCCAGTCTTAAGTGTCTGTTAGCCTTTCCCCTCCTGACTTCTAGTTTATATCAACATGTTCTCTAAACATCAGATACTAGATACTGTTTAGGTACATGTCGCCCTGACTCCCCAGACTTCAGTCTCTGCTCCTAGCACAGAGTTCATAGCCCCCAGCTTCTCCTAGTAACACGTCATTGCCAGTTTGCGCGCACCATCAGGTTAGAGGTCCCGGCTCCTCAGGTAGCCCCCTCCATGGTTTCCGCCCCATTCATGACATATTCTGTTACGTTTGCATCACATGTCTATGTATACGCCCTGTTACACCTCTTTTTACCCTTATCTTTCGCGACTGCTACGCGTCACGCCTATTGCTCCACCCACTGCTACGCCTATTGCAATGTAATGCTATGTGTTTGCGTTATGTATATATGCTCATGCACTGTTATTAAAAGGTTTACTTCCCTTGTCCCGATCCTGACACCAGCAGCGCTGCTGGGCCTTGCCATCCTATTCCTTTATGCTGTAATAAACCTGCAAACTCCTACTACCTCGAATCTTGACTCTTATTTATTGAGCTATCTGTTATTCATTTATACATTCAAAAATAGGGTATTATTTATTTATTTACCACAGATCCACTCCAATACTCAGTGATAGACTGCATACCCACACTAAGACGTGGTGGCAACAGGGAGAAGCTTCTGCATCAGCTGGAAAGTAAATATATCCTTGAGTTTAACACCAAGACATCCACAGGCCTCAACACTAGCAAGGTAGGTAGGTAGGTAAGTATACTTGTAAAGCGCACTGTTACCCCATCTCGGGGTGTCCTGGCGCTGTATACCGCTGGGGAACCCGTCCTGGCTTTCCCTGTGGGATGGTCCCTCCTGGGCACTCCCAAGGTGAAGCCAGGCATCCCAGGCGTTAATGGGGCCGTTGTGGAGATTAAGCAAGCTGTTGCCCAGAGTTGCAGAGTGGGACCCATGGTTAGCGTAGGCACCTCTGCGAGAATTATTGAGTCCGCGGACATTGACCCAAGACCCTGCCGTGTCGGGAATTGAACCCTGGTCCCGGGCCGACCTCTGCTTCCGGGTCTGCCGCTTCTAACCAGTGAGCCACACTTCTCCGCAAGGATTTGCATCACTTCCTGTGATTTTTGCACTGCATATTCCCTCTGGGATACCCGTCAATTCTGTATACTTGTGTACCATTTCTGCGTTGGCTTCGGAGTCTGCCATATATGCACGGTATATACACTGAACACACAACCCCATGAATTTCGAGTTGGGGAATTTTCTCGCATTTTAATTTTGAAGATCAGAAAAGCAAGCCAACTTCGGGTCACATTCAGCGCACCACAAGTACCAGAAGGTCGTGTGAGGGCCACGCCCACTGTGGCAAGTATTTCAAACAAAGGTGCACGTGAAGGAACTTTGCTTTCAGTCTTTGATTCATTGCCACTGAAGAAGGGAATAACAAGACTCCCGAAACGCGTCTGGCATAGATGGAACTTTGATGCTGGTACCTTGTCAGCTTGCCTGCTTGCACGTTGTCATTCATTAAACAAGGAAGAGCGAAACTTTCTGTTTGAGGCGTCAATCCTTTGGGCTTACCTGTTGTGTTGGATATATATACATCGACAACAGAGTTTTCCCAGTATCCAAGGAAAAAAGGTACACCCCCCTCAAACTGGTAAGTTGCAGATAGTGATTTAATGAAAAGCACAAATATATATATATATATATATATATTTTCAAGCATGTGTAACACAAATGCATTCTCTTATGTATACACCGTATACACAATAGATAAACGGCACTGAAAACCAGCCCAACAACACCATGCAATATAACATTGAAAACAATAAAACACCAAAGGTGACTTGCATAAGGATAAAGCTGTCTTCCAAAAACATCTTTAAAAAACAATACTTCCTAAAATAAAACATAAAAATTAACCCTTGCTAACTGTAAGAACACACGATCACACTTGCACCTACAAGACGCAACAGATCATATGCTCACACCAAGGTCTCTCAAGGACTGTAAAGTTCAGAGAATAACAGATGCATACTAGAGAAGGAACAAACGATCTCAAGGAGACAGGTAACATACAACCTCCATACAGAATAATGTATGCTAAGAACATTGCAGGAAAATAAAGAAGCGATTTTAAGAAAGACTAAAATTCTTCTACTATGCATGGCATGGCCGAAAACAACCTGAAGGAAAACATTTTTTAGACACTGTCTCTCAGTTAACTTTAGACACAGAGCTCATATAACCACCATGTTCCAAAATTAAACACAGGAATTATACATATATCCTCCAATAAAGGAGGAAACCAAGATTGTGAGTTTTCGAAAGAATACAAAACAGACTCTGAGCTTACCAGGGCAATGCTTCAAAAAATTAGGCAAACGCAATGAACATGCATTCTGTTAAAGTAGCGAAAAAGGGTTGCGCTGATTAACGTGACAAGCGCTGATTAACCTAGTGTAAGAAGCGGGCCTGGTATATGATGCCCACTAATGTAAGTGGGCACCCTGCACCAGTCCAGATAACTGCAGCTTCAACCGCTTCTTACATTTTGTTGATTGATGAACGACGTCCTTTGAACCGACTTCAGCTTCTAGAACGACCGCACGAACGGGACGACGAAGACCGAGGACGGAAAGTCTCCGAAGATTGCGATATAAGCACTGCCAGCAACTTCATGCAATGCTATTTCAGCGCCTCTGGCTTCAGCTTATGGCAGGAGCCACAATTCTCGGCGTCGTAGTGATGACCCAAACACCACATACAAATTGTATGTGGGTCTGTAACCGACATCTGCCGACTACTAGACCAACAAGGCTTAAAGCCTGAAGTCATAGAGAAAAGGGGCACACTGTTCCCAATGAGAAAAGTTGTCAAAGTAGGCCAGAAATGGCCTGAGGAACCACTTCTCCGGATCTGCGTTGCAGCACGGAAAAGAAGAAACTGACGATCGCGCCCTGGAGGGGACTTATGTGGCTCCACTGACGTCATGCCCGGAGTCGCATTTATCACATAGCTGTACGGCGCCCGTGCGCAGAGGTACTACTGAAAAATGTCTGATCTAATCTGACACCTGGGGAGAATTTAAAGTTGAGGAATATGTGGCTAGATGTTGTAGGAGGATGGATATCTGACTATGGTTACCCCAGATTCTTTGCCTAGTGTTTAGCTGTTTTTTGACTTAGTTGGCCTGGGATCCTCCTAATCAGGGCCCCAGGCTATCTGCTCTCACTGTAAAAAGGACTCCATGTCCTTTAGGTACATCTCCAATTGGGAATTGGGTCACCTTGTGAGCCCCTGTATAGTGTACTATAAGTACCCAGGGCATAGGTGCATCCAAGGCCTACCAGGGGCTGCAGCATATATTATGCCACCCCTGGCTCGCCCTCCAAACTGACACAACTGGCTGATCAGTCAGCTGGGTCAAGGTCGTGTAATCCCCCCTTGCTTAGATATAGTATTCCTATATCTAACCTTATATCGAGACACATATACACCTATAAGTCACTCCTATGGCAGGCCTTAACAATCCTGGAGGCAGAGTGCTTGATTTTATGTGAGATGAGGCTCTAGCATGAGCTGAGCCTGTCTGCAGCTTTCGGAACCATGTCCTTCTAGCTGTTCTAGGATATAGCCATACCATATACTCTTAAGTGCATTATGAACCTCGCGGTTAAATGCTAACACTGGTTTGGCTTTATCAAAACATGTCGTGTAAGGTGTCATACGCTTTGGAATACTACCCCCTCGCCAGTTCTGGCGACGGGGGTAGCATTCCACCCTTCTAGAGAGTGAAGACATGTTGTTCCTGTTAATCCTGGTTAAAGTTAACCAAAGCCTCAGCATCACAAAATGGATGCTGCTGCCACAGACACAAGTCTGCCCTCCTGCTGCTGGGAGTCTTTCCAGCAAGGGAGGCTTGGACAATAGGTTTCCTGTCTTAGGAGGTGCTAGCACCACCCCAGACAGGCTATAGTGTATTGGGGCAGGGAGGGCTGAATGAAATGAGACACTGCCTGGGGCACACAAGGTGTCCCATGCATAGTCCGGTTCAAACCGGTGCTGGGGCACTCCAGCCCCAGCTCTGGCGCGAAACTGGACAAAGGGAAAGGGGTGTAACCACCCCCTTCCCTGGTCCCACCCATAGGAGGGACCTAGCAGGTAATCCAGCCCCTCAGATTGGTATAAAGGTAGGAGCTGAGTCAAGAGACTTTAGATTTATCCTGAACTGAAACTTGAAACGAAACTCTGGACCTTCGACATTCTACTGAACCTAGAAGACTGAAGAATCTCCCTTGTGGTCAAGGAGTGACCACCCTGTACCTACAGGCACCATCCAGCGATCTGCGTTTTACTTTGTCGACGCTCCCACCGGAACCCGAACACAGAGTCCGACAAGAGCCAGACTTCCAGACTTCTTTGACCCCGATCCACAGCCACAGCAAAGCTGAGACCCGTGGAGGCGACGAGAGACGTGGGACCGGCCATCTTGAAAAGCCTGCTCTTTGCTACTTGTGCAGCTTCTGAGGCATCCTCAAAGTTGTGCATTGGGGATTGAGAAGCCCCAGCCCCGAGCACCTTTTGCACCGACGCACAGCCCTCCACACTCCCCGAGTGCCGCGTTGGGCCTGATGGTACTTTTGTGCTCGACGCGTCTGTCCGGTTACTTGCCCGTTGGCTAGTGGCCTCTGTGACGACGAACCTTTGAATCTACACCGCTGGCCTGGTTGCTTCAGGCTGGCCCCTGCTTCCCTGAAAAGGAGAAGTCCATCAGACCTTGCTGGTCTGATCTGTAAGCCATCTTCGATTCCTGCGTGGGTTGCCTTTGCCAAGGCTTGTTGACTCCAATCCGGAAGCCGACACCGCCGACAGTGAGAACCTTCGTGGGACAGTTGGTATCCAGCTCCTGGTCTTCATCGACACCTCCTGGTCCACGTGGCTGCCGAGACAAGCTTCACGACATCACCTGATTGCTCCTCGACGTCGTCTGGTTCCTTCCTGGTTCCTTCCTGGTCACTGGCTAGTGACCCAGACTCTGTCCCCTCTGCTTTCAGGTACTCTTCATCCTCGATCCGCCCTTGGATCCAACCGGACACTTCTCTCCTGGTCGCATGCAGCATCTTTTTACAGGTCTCCATAGGAATCAGCGACGAAACCCGACACACTTTGACACCTATGCACCCGGCTCCTGTGGGTGAGGTAATGCGTGTACTTCGGTGCTCCTGTGGGTATTGACTATCCTAGTGTCCTAGTTTTAAGTAGCTTTCTCCTAGTCCATCCGGAAGTGTCCTAAAAGAACTAGTTTCCCATTCTTTCGTTCCCATTGTATCCCTATGAGAACCCGCGTGCGTGTTTAGACACTGCACACACATCCCATGGGCCGCCTGCTTCCTAACTCTTGGTAGTACAGCGTAGCCCCAGCGATTCCCTAGGCCCTAGGCCTACTCCCTGTTCGTGACGTGGTTCTTATACCACTATTTTAATGTATGGTTGTTCGTGCCCCTAGGGCCCAACTGTATTTTGTGCAACTTATTGTATGATAATTAAGTATCTTGTTATGTGCTTTGTCCTCTGACCTCATAAAGAGTTCAGAGGGGCTGTGTTAGTAATAAATACATATATATTTTAAATATAACCTGTGTGGTGTCCTTTCATGTGGTATTCAAGGGGTTACATATGGTAAAACAGCTGGCTTCACATGCTCTCTGAGGTTTTAGCCTAAGACTGCTTTGTCCATGCTACCACTAGGATAGCTGGTCTATAAGGTTGACTTTACAACCATCACCATAAGGGTTGTTTGGACTGGTGCAAGGTGCTCACTAGAATAGTGAACATCATATACCAGGCCAACTTCTCACAGATGTCTCTATCAGATATATCATTTGGGGGCAGGGATGAAGGGCAGCTCCATGAACTAATAAAGAGCACACAGCTGCTTTACAAAACAGGTTGAAGTTTGTCTTTAGGGACATTTGCGCCTACTACTGAAATCAGTGTGGCTTCAGCCACACTGGCATCTGCCAAAGAAACCAACTGTGTGGTTGGTAGAGGTGTCGCCCGCCATAGCGAGGGGTGGGGGCAATGGAGGAGTGAGAGGGGACTAGCAACAGGGAAGGGAGAACGCAGCAAACATGGAAGAGAACAACACTGAGCACAGGGGAGAGCAGCACTTGAGAAGCACATCGAGGGAGCATCGCTGAGCATGTGAGGGTGGGTGGAGCAGCAAACGAGGGACAGGGCTATAAAACGTGCACTCTCGTGGAGGGCTGCAAGAAAAAGGACAAAGTAGTTCCATAAATGTGAGTAGCCGAGGGATATGAGTCAGCAAAACAAAAGGATGGTAAAGAGGGTGATGCTCCGGGGAAGGGACCAATAGAAGGCGGGCAAGGCCATCAATTAAAAGCTTGAGCTGTATGTTAGGCAAGACATTAAAAGAAGAGGAACAGTAGGTGGTAATTAATGCTCACACACATCATGAAATATCCACAAAGTATGTGTGATGGCTCTTCTGACAGTATAACAACAGCAAATCAGAATAGGGCATGAGACAAGTTTCTAATCTGATTGGTTTCAACGGTGGCCAATCAGATAGCTGAAAGAACAGCACTCTGATTGCACCCCCTTGCAACCAATCAGAATAGATGTTCAGTACCATTCTGGTTTGCAGATGGCAGCCTGGCTACAGCTCCCTGTACTGTGTCTCATGGCCTAGGCGGGGGCACTTTTCCTCCACATCTGAAGAAAAAACAGCAGAGTTCACCTAATTTGCTTTTCAGCAACATCAGGAAGAGATTCACCCTTTTACAGAAGCCCACCCTAGGACAAGTAAGTAAAGACCCTCCAGCTCCCACTCTGCTTTGTGTCAGAATGATGAGAAGGGGAGTAAAGCTGTCAATCTTCAATGTGTGGCAGCTGAGCTGGTATGACATACGTGACATACGTCTCCTAGAAGGCCAAGCGCTCACGGTTGATGGTCTGTGCACAATACTTCAGCCAGTGCACTCTGTTGGTTCCAGTTAGGGATCAACAAGTCAAGCTGAACTCAAAAAGGATGCACAGAGCACTTGCACTTTTTTCTTGACCCTTTCGGGCCTCAAGGCCGCTTTATTGCGTTTACAATTAAGAATGTGCACTTTTTCAAACATTTCTTGCTGCTAGTCACTTATTGTTAGGATTACAACTATTGTACTACATTTATTTCCCTGCTAAATTATCATGTATTAGATGTTTTATGCTCAATTTATTAGGTTGGAATTAAGCATGGACTTCATTATAAACCTTGTCTTCTAGTTACTGACCTTTAGGATCTGATGCACTTTACTAAATCCTTGTTTTGCTGCTAAACCATTGTGTACTGTATATTGAAAAAGGAGAGTGTATATTAGTGAACTGCTATACTCTATTATTATGCTGCAGGTTACACAGTACAGTTGAGTGAATAGATAAATTACATTTATGCCCAAGATCCAGTAGTAACAGTGAGGTTCAGCTGCAGCTCGACTTACAGGGGGGGACCGACACGGGGGACACCATAGAACAGGAGGAGGGCACCGGGTGTGTGCAGCTTCCATAATAAGCCTGGGGTGAAACAGTTTACCCTTAGGTCTGATACCTATGGAATTGTGTAATATTTCGTACACTTGAGATATTTAAAGGTACTTTCTGTTCTCAAAAGAAAGGCCCTGGCTGGACAATGAGTTGTTGAGTCTATTGGGTGATCATTGAATGCTGAGTGTTTGCCTCTTGCTATCACTGTCTCCATCAGCTGCTTGCCCTCACTACCCTGACCGTCGAGTGTGGAAGCGGTATACTTGTCCCAGTGTGCAGATCGATAGCAGGATGGCCCCGGAACACCAGTGGCAAATGACTTCAACCACCACATTTAGGTACAAGTACCCCTGTTTGCCAATGGTCCCACCCCAAACTTGGCCTGGCACACAAGCACATATATTTGCTGATTATCTTGTCCCCACCAAATGAAATGGTTTGCCACAGTATATATCAATTTTTTAAAACATTTCTGGCTATTTATGAAGAAATGTTTAAAGTTCAGTTTGTATGTTGTAACGTCTGAAGGTTGGACATTGAAGAATTTTGCACTGTATATTAAGTATGTCTCTCCTTTCCTCTTTATAATCTACTGGTGTACTTAAAAAAAAACCATGGTATGTATTGTACTTAAAGTATGTCTATTTTATAGTTCTGGTGTATTTTTGTGGACCTCCGTTGGAGTTTCATAACAATTACAAATTAAATTCAATTGCTGATTTCTACCCTTCCTTAAAGTGGAATTACCTAGCTACAGGCCTTCCTTTTCCGCGAAGTGGCTGATTTGTTGTTCTTGTGTGCATATGGCTTCTGTAATATGTCAAACTCATGGACAGTGAGTCACACCGCCAAGGAGCAAGACATTTTAGGTCCCTAGGTGTGCTGCACAGGATGATGGGGTGGCTCACATTGTCATCCAGACTGAGTCTCGAGTGGGGGACCGTTTTTTCTGATTCAGTGTGTTGAACCACAGGGGCATTAAATA
Organism: Lissotriton helveticus; assembly: GCF_964261635.1. Classification (NCBI taxonomy): domain Eukaryota; kingdom Metazoa; phylum Chordata; class Amphibia; order Caudata; family Salamandridae; genus Lissotriton; species Lissotriton helveticus. The sequence continues at coordinate 900,497,555 of NC_136073.1, forward strand.
CCATTCAGCAAGCATGTCAATGTGTGCCATTCTCTAGGGCGATATTTTAACTACTATAGCAGTTCAGTCATTCCTTTGACACAACACCACACGCAACGGAACATTTTAAAGGACAAACCCACCTGGTGGCACAGGGGAGGCACAGTTTCCATGCACTATGTTATGTTTACTGCTGTGTTCCATCCTGGGTCTTGACTACATTGCCCAGACCCCTACTGAAGGAGTTGATAGATCTCGAGGTGGGCCAAGAAAGCCAGTACATGATGAGGTCGTCACTTGACACATTGGCAGAGTGAGACCAGGGTTCCCAGATTTACTGGGGCAGCCTAGTTTTTCATTGCCTGTCTCAGCACATTTCTCTAGCTTTAGCTCATGTACTAGTTTTAAGAACAGTTCGACTGAAGACAGAGGGGCAAGTTTCATGCATTGCAATGCAGAATTAGTTAGTAGCCCTTAGTAGAAAGAGATGTGGTTGACACAGATGACTGTGAAAACGCTGTATTTCATTTCCTTCACACCCATCTGTCTGTGTTTTCCATATTGGTGTGTGCTGTCATTCAGGCCATTCAGTGCCTCTGAGCTGACGCAGTATTGTAGTTCTGCGTCTGTATTTGCAGAATGTCCATGGTTCTGGCCAGGGCCGGCCACTCCTCAGACAGCACCCCGGGCAAAACAAAATTTGGTGCCCATCTAATCATCATCCGCCACTCCTTCCCCATCCGTCAACTCCCATTGGTGATCCTAGCGGGGGTCACTTTTATGCCCACAGTTCACATCCTGCCTGAATACCTTAGAGCAGTGACAGGCCTGTGAACACACATTTGCACTTTAGCCCCTTACCTCAATCACCAATTCAGTTGAGTCCCTGGGAGGGGACTGTGGGAGAAGGATGGGGGAGTGGGAGAGAGGTAGGTATTGAAGGAGAATATTAAAGAGAACATGATTTACTCACAGCTTGAAGGCAATAATCTGAACTGGCGGTGGGCAATAAAAGAAATATTCAATGCAGCACAGGAGGCCAGCTACATGTGGGTCCCTCCAACGGTATGCATCATGAGCCTAGGCCCAGCTCGCCCATGCCAAAAGCTGGCCCTCGTTCTCAAAATCTGACTCCATGTGCGAAGAGGCTGAGTATTTGACAGCAGCCACACAGCTCACTGCAAGGAGGTGACAGGCCTTCCTGGCAGGTGCATCCTGGCAGCCAGAGTCCATGGCATATGACAGTGATGCAGAGACACCTACATGGGTTGCCACCTTTCCAAGAGAAAAATAACGGCCAAGAAAAAAAGCTTATAACCGGTCCTTTTCTGGTATGGCTCCGAGGATATGGAACGCTTTGCCCAGTGAAACAAGAAGGAACCCTTCCACAGCCTCCTTCAAAAGAGAAGTGAAATCTATCCTCATGGCTAAATTCATGCAAACTCTATGACTATTCACTGTATTTTATTATTTGTCGTGTTCTTGCGCTCCTATTCATCCTTCAGTTTTTTGGGGTTTTTTGTGCTACCTTACGACTGTTTTCTTTCGATTAAGAACTATGTATAACTTACTCACATTGATCTTTGTATACTATAGCTTGCCTTCTACTTATGACTTGTAAAGTGCTCTGATACTCGCAAGAGTCTTGTTCGCGCTATATAAAACCTTCAAAATAAATAATTTTTAAAAGTCTGCAAAGGCCCGGGCATGATTCTAAGCAGGACTTTAAACAATATTAAATGTTTGTATTTGTAACACTACTTTTCTGCTTTGTTTTACTTATAATATTAGTCAGGGGTCGTTAATGCAGCTCTATCACACATTTAAAATTGCTTTCTATTTATATTTGCTGTTTGAAGAATGTACAGATTGTAGTAAATGAGTCCACACGTCGTGTTGTACCAAGTAGGTTTATTGCAGGATAAGAACAACTTAGACATCCACAGCAGGCAGGAGCATGACCGGTAACATCCAACCGTAACTCCGCTCAAACATCCAACCGTAACTCCGCTCAGCACTTAATGTTCTACCTGACCTCTAACAATTCTAAAGTTGACATCATATAGAATACAACACAGATAATAGCTAAAAATACAGGCTTTAGGTGATTTCGCTTATTTGTATACCAGCTGGGACATTAGTACCGGTGGTGCTGGTAGAAACCGGCCAGGTGGCAATCCTTAGGGAGGTTTCCTGCCCTCACTTGATTATTATAATTAAGGCTCACAGTTTTCAGTTTTTACTGATTTCTACAGATAAATACAGACAGAAAACCATTTATTTTCTTGTCAGTATTTATTTTTAAATGTGGATAAAAACGGATATTCTGTGCTTTTCGAGTGATTTTAAATACACTTTGCCATGACTTTTAGGCCAATAACTGTGGATTGATAGGTAAGGATGTTAAAAAAAGAAAGTAATTTTAGTAAAAGGCTTAAACAGCAGTTGATATGCACAAGGCTGATACTGAAATGGGCATACTTTCATATAAATGCACTGATTTATCTTCTGCGGGTGTTCATATCACTGAAACCTGGCAGGGATTCAATTAGGGCTGCATATTTATTGGTTAAATAAATTTGGAAACATACTGTAGTGTTGCTGCCAGTGGGGCGTACCACTGCAGCACACGCCCCCTCCCAATGACTCGTGTGTGTTTCCCCCTGAGGCGTGCAGAGTGTTGGTATCCCCCTTACGTGAGCGCGGTTAGCGCCACTGAGTAAATAAATAGCCCAGGGCTCTGGGCGTGGTCAGTAAGCAACTAACCACCACCTGAAGCATATGTGTCCCAGCGTGTTGATTCTGCAGGCCCATACTGGGACACTACATTGGCGACGAGGATGGGATCTGTCCCCTGCCCATCGCGTGCCCTGCTGCTCCGTGACCCTGCCGGTCACCCACGTTCAGCCCGCTGCCCCGCGGTGCACTTTCCTGCCTTCCGAGGCCGCCCCGCAGCCTCGACGACGTCTCCTGCCCTCGCCTGGCCCGCCCTTTCCCCGGCAGTGGAGAATCCAGCGTTGGCCTCGCCGCCCCAAGAGTCGTCCTACCTGCCGGCTGCCAGCGCTGCCATCCGGTGCCTCCACGTGGCCTCCTCAAGGTACGGGCTGCTGCCTGCCGCTTCACACGGCTGCCCCTGCGCCCTGCCTCCGTCTCGCTCCAGCTGCCCAGGGCCCGCGCTCTACTCCCTGCACGCCGCCGGGCCCGCACGTCGGCCCAGAGATCCCGCGCATGCGCGGCTCGCTCGGCTACTCTTCCTCACGCATCTCGCGTGTCGTCAGGACACTTGAAGCTGCCGTTCCTCACGCTTCTGGTGGAGAAGAGCCCGCCTGTGCCCCGGGGGTACCTGCTCCTTCCTGCTGTGCCTGAGTGGCCCTGGGTGACCTGCATCTGCCTGCCTGTGCTGTGGGTGTGCCCTGCCTGACCTTCCTGCCGCCGGCATGGCCAATGTGCCCCTCCCTGGAGCCCTTTTCCATCACCGACACGCCACCCTCCCAAGCTTCTCGGTGGAAAAAGTGGGTGGATCGGTTGGAGACATACTTTATTGCGGCTGACATCGCTGTGGAGAGACGCCGGGCGATGCTCCTACACCTGGGAGGAGAGGCAATCCATGACATCTCCAAAGACATCACGGAAGGCGACCCGCCCCACACGTACGCCACCCTGCGTGACGCTATCACCAGGTATTTCGAACCTTTCACCAGCGCAGACTACGAACGCTTCCTGCTCCGACAAGCGCGCCAACTCCCGGAGGAGTCTGTTGATGTATTCTACGCGCGCCTTAAGAAATTGGCAAGCACGTGTACACTCCCAGACGCGGAAGACGAAATTCGCGCCCAGTTCATTCAAGGGTGCGCATCCCTGAAGCTGAGGGAGAGAGTCCTCGAAACGGACGCCATGCCCATGCGAGACATCCTCACTTTAGGACGGTCCAAAGAGCTCTCCAAAGCCCGAGCGGCCCACATGGAGCCAGATCCGGCCGTCAAGATCAAATCGGAACCAGTGTGCGCAGTCAGGGCGCAACGTCCAGATAGGCGGTCGAGGCCTCAGAAGACCACTCCGCCCCATCACTCCCAGTCCACCCGGGACCAAACCTGCATGTGGTGTGGTGGTGCCACTCCGCACAAAGGAGCCTGCCCGGCTCAAGGGAAGATCTGCAGTGCATGCGGCAAGGCCAACCATTTCGCGAGTGTCTGTCTGTCATCTCAACGGAAGAAGCTCAGCGGCCCACCCAGGAGGGCGCGACAGGTGGCGCCACTCCCGGACACGTCACCCGGCAGCGACATGGACGACGACGAAGAAGATGCCGCGTCTGTCCACGTAGTGCGCATGCTCAACACCCTGACTGCCGCATCATCGTCCGAGCCGATGTGCACTGTCCAAGTCCATGACCAGGCAATCAGAGCCCTCATCGACACCGGTGCGACGATAAACCTCATGGCGGCCAGCGTGTACCGGGACCTGGTGGACGCTCCTGCCCTTCACCCCACCAGAGTGCAGGTGTTTGCCTACGGGACTCGGCGCCCCCTACGCCTGTGCGGGGTATTCAGAACTACCATATCCCACGACGCCAGGCAATTGCAGACAAAAGTCTACGTGTCCCAAGAAGGGTCAGGGTTCCTCCTTGGCTGCAAAACGGCACGTGAACTCGGACTCATACACTTTGCCCTTACCGTACAAGCTCAAGGCCTGGATCATCTGGTCACTGAACACTCCTCGCTGTTCGAGGGCATCGGATGCCTCCGTGGGCCTCCTGTCCAGCTCCACATTGACCAGTCCGTAGCCCCTGTAGCTCTCCGACACAGGCGGATCGCGTTCCACCTCCGACCCAAGGTAGAAGCCGAGCTGAGAATGCTGGAGCAAGCAGGAATCATCGAACGTGTGACCGGGCCCACCCCGTGGGTGTCCCCCATCGTGGTGGCGAAAAAACCGAAGCAGCCCGATGCGGTACGGATTTGTGTGGATATGCGACTCCCCAACCTGGCCATCAAGAGGGAACGTCACCTAACGCCGACCATTGACGACATCATCGGGGAGCTCGCAGGGTCCAAGTGGTTCTCCAAAATGGACCTGAGATCAGGATACCACCAGATCCCACTTCACCCAGACTCGCGTCCAATCACAACGTTCTCTACCCATGCCGGCCTGTGGAGGTACACAAGGCTCAATTTCGGCATCTCAAGCGCCGCCGAAGTGTTTCAGAATATTATCCACAATGTCCTTCAAGGTCTCGTCGGGGTGCTAAACGTAAGTGACGACATCCTGGTGCATGCCCCGACGTTGGATGAACACATCCGGCGCGTCCACGCAGTGTTCGACCGCCTAAAGGAGAGAGGGCTGACTCTTCACAAAGACAAGTGCGAGTTCCTGCGAAGAGACATAAGCTTCTTCGGGTACAAGTTCTCCGACCAAGGAGTAGGCCCGGACCCGGAGAAGGTCCAAGACATCCACAACGCGCCCGCACCCACCTCAGTGACCGCAGTCCGCAGTTTCTTAGGCATGGTGACTTACTGCAGGCGTTTCATAAAGGACCTGTCCGGCCTAACTGGACCACTCCGGGATCTCACGAAATCCAACACCGCCTGGACTTGGGGTCCGGACCAACAGGAGTCGTTCGAGAACACGAAAGCAGCTCTCTCAGCCGACACGACGCTGGTGTACTTCAACCCTCAGAACGAATCACAACTGCTTGTGGACGCCAGCCCCACGGGCCTGGGCGCCGTCCTATCACAGCGTCAACCATGCGGGGAGTGGGCCCCCATTGCATACGCCAGCCGCACCCTCACACCCACCGAACAACGCTACTCCCAAATAGAGCGGGAAGCCATTGCAATCCTGTGGGGGTGCCGCCATTTTCACATTTACCTCTATGGACACCCCTTTTCGGTAGTGACTGATCACAAGCCCCTAATACCACTCTTCCAAGGCTCGTCCTCTCGCCCTCCACCACGGATCGAGAAGTGGGTGCTGCAGTTGCAGGAGTTCCAATTCACAGTGGAGTACCGGCCCGGCTCGCGCAACCCTGCAGACTACTTATCGAGGCACGCCCGACCTGTCTCTGATGCAGAAGCAGCTGAAGCAGCAGACACCGAGGAGTACGTCCGACTGATCGTCGAAAGGTCAAGACCACGTCCCATGTCTCTAGACGAGGTGTCAAGTGCCACCAAAGACGATGACGGCCTCCAGATCGCGATCCATGCCATAGAGAGCGGAGACTGGAAGGCGCTCCAGAGCCCGGCATCATTCCGCACCTCGGATGCCCAAGCCATCTTGAAGGCCTTGTATCAAGTCCGACACGAACTGTCCGTTTCCGCAGAGGGGTGCCTCCTGCGTGGCCCTCGCCTAGTGCTGCCCAGCAGTTTGACCCAACAAGCCGCGGTCCTGGCACACGGATCGCACCAAGGAATCGTCAAATCCAAGAACAGGCTCCGGAGCAAGGTGTGGTTTCCAGGGCTAGACAAAGCGGTGGAAGAAGTGATCCACAGGTGTCCAGTGTGTCTAGCGACGAGCCTCCCGAACCCTCCGGCGCCAATAGTGACCGAGGAAGGCCCCACGTCCCCGTGGGTGCGAGTGAGCGCGGATTTCGGTAGCCTCCCTGGAGGCAAGTACATGCTCGTAGTGGTGGATGACTTCTCCCGATACCCGGAAGTAGAGATCGTGTCGTCAACCGCAACGTGGGAAGTGATACCGAAATTCGAAAAGATACTGGCCACCCATGGGCTCGTGAAAGAAATCCGCACCGACAACGGGCCCCCCTTTAACGGCAGCGAGTTCACGGAATACCTCCAAGGCCAAGGTATCAAGCACAGACGGATCACGCCCCGGTGGCCTCAGGCTAATGGAGAGGTCGAACGCCTAATGAGGACTTTGAACAAGACCATACAAATTGCAGTCGCCGACGGCCAATGTCTGGAATTAGCAATCTACCAGTTCCTCAGAGAATACCGTTTGACCCCACATTGCACAACAGGAGTCTCTCCGAGCCGACTCTCCTTCAACAGAGTCGTAGTAGACACCATCCCGCACCACCCGGTGTGGGAACACGCCCCTCACCAAAAAAAGAACCGGTCCATAGAGCAGCGCACCAAAACCAATCAAGAGGCGTCCCGACGAAGGCGAGCAATGGACAGTCCAATACAAGTCGGAGATAAAGTTCTAGTAAAAGACCGTCACCCCGGAGGAAAGTTCCGCATGACTTTTGAACTAGACCCATGGACTGTGATGGAAATAAATGGGACCATGATCACAGCTACCAGACACGGCGAGTCTGTCACTAGAAATGTTTCATTTTTCAAGCAAGTGCCCGAGGAGAACATAGACTGTGACCAGGATGAGTGGTACCCGGCCCCTCCTCATCGGCCCTCAAATTCCGTGGAAACCAACACTGCAGCCAACCGAGCAGAGGACAACGCCCCGAGCATCCAGGTCACAGAGAGACCCGTGGAGAATCCCACTGCTCAGGAACCCAGCAACTTGGAAGAACCACCTGCAGCCACAGGGGAAAGTCGAAGCCAGACGAGATACAGCCTACGTCCGTGCCCAAAGCCTTCCCAGAGATATCGTGACTTTGTGGCACAGTGCTGGCGTTGAAGTGATCGAGATGGCTGACCCCGCCGAGAACTGAAGTAAGACTGTTCTGTTTTTGTAGTTAAATTGTTATAGCATGTTGCAGGTTAATCAGAGACTGAACCAGAGACATTTTGTAAACTATCGCAGGGATGTTGCCGTTCCCTGACTACAACATGGTCACCGACCAGAGGGACTTTGAGAGATAGACTTTGAGCATTTGAATGTTTCGTATATTCTTGTTTTTCATCCCTAGGTAAAGGAGGAATGTAGTGTTGCTGCCAGTGGGGCGTACCACTGCAGCACACGCCCCCTCCCTATGACTCGTGTGTGTTTCCCCCTGAGGCGTGCAGAGTGTTGGTATCCCCCTTACGTGAGCGCGGTTAGCGCCACTGAGTAAATAAATAGCCCAGGGCTCTGGGCGTGGTCAGTAAGCAACTAACCACCACCTGAAGCATATGTGTCCCAGCGTGTTGATTCTGCAGGCCCATACTGGGACACTACACATACCAGTTTCAGCTTTACTTTTTTCACGAAACCCATAAAAAATATGAACAAATACAGATAAAGTTGACAAAAAATAAATATGGATAAATATAGACTGAAATGACAAAAAGCATAAATACCATAAAACCGGGAACCCTAATAATATTTGTGAACTATCTTGTCCCTTTAAACCAGGCCATTTGGATTATTGACCGCCGACAAAAAGCGAGATGAGACTGTCCCTTTAAGGCTGAAGCATTTCCTATCCGCCGACATTTATCCGCGCGCCTTTAAGAGCAGCCCCAGCGCCCCTTAAGCCACGCCTCCGCCGCGCCGTCGTCACTCGGCCCCAAGATGGCGGACCTCCTCGGATCCATCCTGAGCTCCATGGAGCGGCCGCCCACCGTGGGGGACCAGGAGAGCCGGCGGAAGGCCCGCGGTGAGTCTCCGGTGGTGGCTGCGCGCTCCCAGGGCCCTCCGGTCGAGCCTCCTTTCAGCGCTGTTCTAAACCGTGTCTTTAGGCGTCTAACTGTTCGCCTCTTCCTATTGGTCCACCTGCGCGTCCATCATCCCGGTCTGTCCCAACGGTTCTGTAGCTGAACCTTTGATTGGGGGCTCGTGCACGCTTCCCGAACGTGGAGCACGTCGATGTTCGTATGTTCACGCCAGTTGCCTGGAGAAGGGCGGGCGTAGGCCGACACGTGACCTCATAGCTACTCACCGATTGGCTGCCTGAGGTGTCACTCACCGGCCTTCCTTAAAGTGGTAGTGGCTCTAAGTAGTGTTGAACTTTAAAGGGAGTCATAGGTGGAGGTCCTTCCCCTGGACACAGGGGGGCTTTTGCTGCTTACCAGCCATGCTTTATTTCTTCCATTTTAAACGCTTATTGTGGAGGCTCTCCCCACCTGGTCGCCCTCCTGGTTCCACAAACTCAGACCTCACCACTTGAATTGAGGCTGCAGTTAGTTTAGGCAATGCCCAACTTACAGTGACCCATAACACAATATTCCTTTCCTTACTCGTGGAGCCTGTGTGCCCTTTAGCATACCCAGGAGCACAGTGCCCTACATTCTGTATCCCTAACCATACCTACAAGCACTGTGCCCTACGTTCAGTATCCCTAACCATACCTACAAGCACTGCGCCCTACACTCAGTATCCCTGACCATACCTACAAGCACTGCGCCCTACACTCAGTATCCCTAACCATACCTACAAGCACTGCGCCCTACACTCAGTATCCCTAACCATACCTGCAAGCGCTGCGCCCTACACTCAGCATCCCTAACCATACCTGCAAGCACTGTGCCCTACACTCAGTATCCCTGACCATACCTACAAGCACTGTGCCCTACACTCAGTATCCCTAACCATACCTACAAGCACTGTGCCCTACACTCAGTATCCCTAACCATACCTACAAGCACTGCGCCCTACACTCAGTATCCCTAACCATACCTACAAGCACTGTGCCCTACACTCAGTATCCCTAACCATACCTACAAGCACTGCGCCCTACACTCAGTATCCCTAACCATACCTACAAGCACTGCGCCCTACACTCAGTATCCCTAACCATACCTACAAGCACTGCGCCCTACACTCAGTATCCCTAACCATACCTACAAGCACTGTGCCCTACACTCAGTATCCCTAACCATACCTACAAGCACTGTGCCCTACGTTCAGTATCCCTAACCATACCTACAAGCACTGTGCCCTACGTTCAGTATCCCTAACCATACCTACAAGCGCTGTGCCCTACACTCAGTATCCCTAACCATACCTACAAGCACTGTGCCCTACACTCAGTATCCCTAACCATACCTACAAGCACTGTGCCCTACACTCAGTATCCCTAACCATACCTACAAGCACTGCGCCCTACACTCAGTATCCCTAACCATACCTACAAGCACTGTGCCCTACACTCAGTATCCCTAACCATACCTACAAGCACTGCGCCCTACACTCAGTATCCCTAACCATACCTACAAGCACTGCGCCCTACACTCAGTATCCCTAACCATACCTACAAGCACTGCGCCCTACACTCAGTATCCCTAACCATACCTACAAGCACTGTGCCCTACATTCAGTATCCCTAAACATACCTACAAGCACTGTGCCCTACGTTCAGTATCCCTAACCATACCTACAAGCACTGTGCCCTACGTTCAGTATCCCTAACCATACCTACAAGCGCTGTGCCCTACATTCAGTATCCCTAACCATACCTACAAGCACTGTGCCCTACATTCAGTATCCCTAACCATACCTACAAGCGCTGTGCCCTACACTCAGTATCCCTAACCATACCTACAAGCACTGCGCCCTACACTCAGTATCCCTAACCATACCTACAAGCACTGCGCCCTACACTCAGTATCCCTAACCATACCTACAAGCACTGCGCCCTACACTCAGTATCCCTAACCATACCTACAAGCACTGTGCCCTACATTCAGTATCCCTAACCATACCTACAAGCACTGTGCCCTACTCTCAGTATCCCTAATGTACCTACCACCATTCTGAGTGGACTCGCTAGTTCGGGTTGCTCATGTCCCCAGCCAATTGCTGCCCATGTACCTTCATTTATCTCAGGTCATCCAAGGTTGGAAAGTTTTACCCTTCTTCCGTTTGAGGATTTCTGTTCCCTTGCAAATGGTGTGTCCTCGGGCTCTCCTCTTGACCCGCTACCTCATAAATTTTGGAAGCTTTTTCAGGAGGAGCTTTTCTGCCCCCTTTATTCCATCTGCTTCCAGTCCTTTAGCACTGCTACGGTGCCAGAGTGCTGGAAGTTGGCTGTGGTCTCTCCTCCTCTGAAGAAACCCACACTCGATCCCACCTGCCCGGTGAATTATCGGCCAATTTCGTTGCTTCCCTTCTTGGTTAAGATCATGGAAAAACTCGTGACCCAGTCTCTGTCCAGCTTTCTGGAAAGGAACATCTGTTTGGATGTGACCCAGTTCGGCTTCCGGCCAGCGCATGGTACGGAGTCGGCGCTGGCGGTCGTGTTGGATGATCTTCGATCGCTGGTCGACATTGGTCGAGCAGCCTTTTTAGTGCTGCTCGACATGTCGGCCGCATTTGACACGGTCAGCCACTCCATCCTTATCAGTCGGCTGGAGGAGATTGGGGTAGCGGGATTGGCACTGGACTGGCTAACTTCATATCTCCAGAATAGACACCAGGTGGTGGCTTTGCCTCCTTTTAGATCAGGGATCAAAAGAGTAGGGCAAGGTGTACCCCAAGGGTCAGCGATTAGCCCTATTTTATTTAGTTTGTACCTCCGCTTTTTGATTAGCCTAATTAAGTCCTTCGGCATCTCAGTGATCAATTATGCTGACAACACTCAGCTTATCTTCTCCCTTGAAGGAGAAGACGCCGTGTCTAAGGAGACTTTTCAACAATGCATGGCTGCTACGGCTGACTGGTTGAGAACCAATTCTCTCCAGTTTAATGGCTCAAAGACCGAGGTATTGAATTGTTCATCTGATCGTACCCCGCGCCCCCTACCGGCTGATTTTTGGCCATCGTCCTCTATGGGCACAGTGGTGGCGGCGGATTCAGCTCGTAATCTGGGAGTCATGTTCAGTCCCAATCTGCAGATGGATGGCTTTGTTAACAAGACCATTTCCACTTGTATGTTGTTATTACGCACTTTGCGTAAAATTCTTCCAGTGCAGGCTAGATCGAAACAGCTAACAATAAACATAAAGTGATTTTAAAAATTGTGAAAGATTTTAATAAACCTAAATGTTTAATGCAGGACATTCCGCCCTCACAAATACTCTGTGACTCTATCGCAGACTTCTTTGAAGGAAAGGTCCAGGGTCTGACGAAAGAATTTGAGGTCCCCACTCAGGATTCAATGAAGGAGGATGACAACATACGGCAGGATAGAGCCCAGCTCACAGTCTTTACTACAATCAGTCTGGAGGAGACTAAGCAAGCCATCCTAGCAACTAAATCGGGATCACCTTTTGACCCGTGCCCCATTAGACTTTTACATCTCATTGCCGAAACTGTCAATCCAGACATAAATGACATCGTCAATAATTCACTGGCTACTGCCAATGTACCCTCAGAGTGGAAATTGGCAGCAGTGAAACCTCTGCAAAAAAAACAGCTCCCTGACCCAACCACATTATCAAATTTACGTCCCATCTCACTCCTCCTGGCACTGTGTAAAATTACAGAGTCGATAGTTAATAAACAGCTTACCGGCTTCATGGAAAACAGTGAAGCTTGGCACCCCAACCAAGCAGGTTTTAGGACTCAACATTCCACGGAATCAGCTCTCCTGTTCACTACTGAGTCTATCCGATCTGCCCTAGACCAAGGAAAGAAGGCCGTCCTGATACTTTTAGACCTGTCGGCGGCCTTCGACACGGTCTCACATGTCATCTTAATAGACCGGCTAATAACATCTGGCATCTCAGGCATAGCCCTGGAGTGGATAAGAAACTTCCTTAGTGACAGGAGACAAGTGGTGACCTTGGGGGACTTCCGTTCCAGCGAGAAATCGCTTTCGACGGGAGTACCTCAGGGTTCTAGCTTGAGCCCGACCTTATTTAATGTTTACACCGCGCCTCTGATAAAGTTGGTATCGTCCTTTGGCATAAATGTAATAGCATATGCCGACGATACCCAACTTATCCTGGTAATGGATAAAGACAACCAGATTTGGGAGGAAAAACTCAAATGTTGCCTTACGGCCACCTTTGACTGGATGCGGAGAAACCACCTTAAATGTAATACAGGCAAAACTGAGATCATGCCTATAGGCCCAAAGAATGAATTTATTCCCAGATTATGGTGGCCTGAAAAGGCAGAAATACCGCCTCACACCACCTCCTCAGCTCGTAATTTTGGGGTACACTTTGACTCCGACTTATCTTTTAAAAAGCAGGCGTCAAAAGTGGCAGGCACCTGTTTTGGGGTGATAGTCTCAGGAAATTCTTTGACTTACTGCCCTTTGTAGCGAGGAAAACCGTCACTGTTGCATTAGTTACTTCACGCATAGATTACTGCAACAGCCTGTATGCTGGAACCAATAAGGCGGTTACTCACAAACTTCAGATGGTCCAGCATGCGGCAGCAAGGCTGGTCCTAAAATGGCCGAGAAAATCCTCAGCATCCAAAGCACTCAATGCTCTACACTGGCTGCCCATAACAAAGAGGGTCCTGTACAAACTATTGATAATTACTTTTCGAGCTGTCCATGACCTTGGCCCTTTATACCTAAGGAAAAACTTTGTTAGATACTGTCCGACCCGAGCACTGCGCTCCTCAAACGCCAACCTATTGATCGTCCCAGGGATTAGACTTAAATCCCGTGGGGGCAAATCCTTGGCGGTACTAGGCGCAAAAGCCTGGAACGCCCTTCCCCCACCTCTCAGAGCACTGGCCAAGGAATCAGAATTCCGTAAACAACTAAAAACCTGGATTTACAACCTTCCAGACATAGCTGCCAGAGCACTAGTGTGAGTCCGGCCCCGATCAATTCAAGCAGTAATGGCAACTTTGACATCAGGTTGACCTCTTATTGGCGCCGAGATGCTCCCTGGAGCGATTGTTGCGCGGTATAAATGGGCTATCATATCATAGGCCAGAGGTGGTGCGTGGTATTATCCTAACTAGGATTAATTATTGTAACGCTTTACTCTTGGGCGCACCTAGCACTCTGATTAGTAGGCTGCAGCGCATTCAAAACATGGCAGCGATGCTTGCTCTATCTAGGCCACGCGCTGCTGCTTCTTCTTCCCTGGCGCTAAAAGACCTTCATTGGCTACCTGTTCAACAACGAATCTGTTTTAAAGCTTCTTGCCTGGCCTTTAAGGCACTGCATGACCAAGGACCCGTCTTGCTGCAGAAACTTTTTTCGTGGTACCGCTCAGCAAGACTGCTACGCTCTTCCTCGGCATGTTTGGCGGTGGTCCCGAGAGTTCGGAGATTGCGAATGGGTGGCCGTTCCTTTAGATACTCAGCCGCTAAACTCCGGAACTCCCTCCCCCTTTCTCTGCGGAGTTTGAGGGACTTTCAATCGTTTAAAAAAGGTTTGAAGACCTACCTTTTTCCTAGAACAGTATAATGTGGTGACTGCGTACTTGGTTTAGTGGAGTCAAAGCGCCAGGATACCCTTTGGGTGACAGCTTGCGCTATATAAGTGTACAATACATACATACCTACAAGCGCTGTGCCCTACACTCACTGCTCTCTGTTGCCTCTGCCCTTGTACCATGGCCCAGGGTATCAGCTGCCTTCAGCTCAGCTGGGTAACCTTTTACTGCTGGCATGACCTTTAACCTTTTACTGGGGGGGGCAGTCCAAGGGGCAAGTTGCAGTTTTCCAAAGCGACACTATTAAGCCCTGAGTGTAAAGTGCTTTCCAGTAGTAATGTGTCTACCCTTTTTATAAGGCATGAACAAGAGCCACATGGCTGACCGAGCCCTCTACATAAGAGCAGTTGAGATACATAACAAGGGTTGATACCTACTTTTTTTTTTTTTTACCTGGATGACCAGTATTTGAATCTCTCTGAAGGTGCAACAACTGTAAATAACCTAAAGCTGGAATGTTTTTTTCCTCTTATTATTAACTACCTGTTTAAAATAGGAATTATACGAATAAAACACTTTAAAATGTGGCCAGGAGCTACCTTTGTGACCCCTGACTGATGATTAAAGCAGACATAGAGCAATCTAAAATGAAAAAATAAAGTTTTTCAAAATTGGTTATTTACATATTGTGTCCAAAATTTTAAGGAAACTTAAAACGTGAACAAATGAATAGTATTTTTCTTTGGGAAAGATGCCAACCCTATACATAAGTTAAACTACAGACACCTTTCACAAACCTTGCATTTACTTTTGCTTGGTTCAGGAGGAAACGCTGTGGTCACTAGGAGTTGCAATTTGTTTTTGTTTTCCAGCATGTAGGCCCAGGATTGGTACGGTGAAGGTGTCCTGACCGACTGTCTCTTTGCTAGGTGGTATTCACCCATCGCTGTGGAGCCAGCACCAGGCCCCACCATATTTACCTCCCACCAATGATGTCCAAATTAAATAATACTAGCAAAGTTCCAGCTGCATCACTAAGGTGACCAGGCAGCTCCAGGTCACGAGGTGTCCACATCTGAATTCCTGGACTTTGTTTTTACATATTGGTGCATTCTGGGCATTGTAGTTCTTAATTCATTTTAAATTAGCCTTTTGGACCAGCACACTTGATGATGTGTAAAATCAAAGTCCAGGAATGGAAAGTGATGCCCCTGTAAAAAGTTCAATCGGGTCGGGGACAATCGATATTTGCCCGGCGGTATTGCCTCTGTGACCCTCTAGTTATTAAATCAAATGAAGAGGCAGGCGCTGGAGACTGGAAAGCAGGAAACAAGGTTTTTTTTATTCTCTCCGGAGGAGAACACAACGAAACGGACAGAAGGTATCGTTCTGAGGTGCTCTAACTTACGTTTGAGGCCTGGCCCCTTATATACAGTGTTTATGGTTTTTATTACAGTTTACATACATGTGACAAAGCTTTGATATACGGAAAAGACATTCCCGGAACTCCCCTTTGGGCCCGTTCCCATACACATTTACAGTTGAAGTCCCCACCCTAGTCACAACAGGTGATGAGCATCGCGCAGCTGGATAATCCGCCGATTCACGGAATGTGGGGGGTTTGATCGGGTCTCATGGGGTGGGGGGCTTTGATCAACCCGGGGATTCTTTGATGGGGGAAGCTTTCTATTGTACGGGGAGGGGCAAGGATGGTATCGGCAGAGCTGGGTGTCGGCTTGGGAACGGGGAGGAAAAAACGGGCACACGGGAAAAAGGGGGGTTGCATCTAAGGGCCGGAGATCATGAAAGGAAAGCAGGGAGGTGTCGCGCTGGGAACAGGATGAGGGCCTGGGGCAGAGCAGCGCCGAAGAGGGGTTTATGACTCAATGCAGGTGCAAGCAGGGGGTGGTCAGCGTGCAGGCTTAGCGAAGGCAAAGGGCTATGTCAGGGGCCAGCGGCATGCAAAAGGGTTTGTTCTGATCGGGGCATCTTAAAATGGCGGGCGCGCACGACAAAAGTGTGGCATCAGGGGAAGAGGCAAGATGGCGCAGATAATGTTCACCAAAACGTGCTAATTTTCCACAGTCCTCCCTTTAACATATTCAAGACATCTTGCTGGTTCATTTTCTACTCGGGTCTATTGTGGTGGGCATGAGAAGGGAAACGGTAGGAACCCTAGATGAAAAATTGTAAACAATACATTTTGAGATTTCTAGTTTTTAGGAGGTGGGCCTATTTGATAAACTTTGATAAACTTGTTCAGCAGGAAAGTCATAGGAATGCAATACAAAAACGGTTCTGTAGCGAGCAGCAAGTACATATCATAACGTGAACTGGCAGGTTATTACATATTTCAGATTCGGATTGGAGCAGGATCAATACAATGGCGGCTGGGAGAGAAATGAGGCATAGCAAAAACGGTGATTGTGGATGTCAAATGTTCGAAGTTTTACGAGTTCTCATTGTTCTTTGTGGTCTTTCGTTGGCGCTGTTGAGCACCGGCGGTGGAGCTACGAGTCCAGCTCTGTTCTAAGTTCTGCGTTGCAGGGCACGACCCTTTCCTCGCGTTTCTGGTCGGTAAGGTCCTTTTCGCCCTGTGTCCTTTGAGGTGATTGTCAGAAAGTTCCGATGGAAGAAGAGTGTTCAAAACAGTCCATAGGGTAGGTCAGAGGAAAAAAAGGGGGATGGAGCAAGGCCAAATTGGGAACAAACTAGGGGGACGAGAGACTTCAAATAGGCGGGCGTGTGACGGAATTCAGAGAGCGGGGACTTGTCGACAGGCACTGGACGTCGAGCAGGGGCATCAGGTCGACCCTTTCTTTTCACGCTGTCGAAAACAGTGCCTCGTCCTGCAGCTCTTTTCTGTCGTGGTCTCGCCTTGGCTAATGTCGCAGGTGTTCCTTAGTCTGCAGTCAGGCCTCGTGCTCCCACATCCGGTCCTTCTCTCCTCCAACAGCAGTACCCTTAAACAAGTTTGAAAAGACAGTCTTTAGAAAATTTGCAGATGAAGATAATCAAAAGTCTATTTCTCTCCCAGCTCCAGGCAAAGAATGAAAATGTCCGTTATATTTAATGTTCACAACTGGCATATGAATGACCGGTGGCGGACCTGTTGGATTTACTATGACTTTCCTTCATAATTATTTATTACAGGCATGACAGTTCATCTGATGGTAACCCACCTTCGGGAGACAAATCTGGCAAAGATATGCCGTTCTCTAGAGTTTTACATTTACAAAAGGGTACAGTGAGTCGTCAACATGGTACTACACAGGTATTTTGCTGAGAGACGAACATGGCTAAACATTTCCTTTCTATCGGTGCATCCTGCTTTTCAACTACTGCGGGGTTCATTTTGATGATTTCTTTACCTTGGTCTAGTCTGTTAACCTTGTAAAACATCATTCTGGGTCCTACGTAACCTTTTACAGCCCGGTTACTTAACTAGGAAGGACAGGGGTTTTATGGGAAACAACCAGGGACATAGACAGGGGAGGTAACGGGGGTGATCGTTTTTTTTTCTGGTTTGGGTATTGCGACAATTCGGGGAGGGGCGGGTCGCGTATTCTGAGGTCCTTGTTTTATACTATAGGAGCCGTTTGACATGTAGTTCCCTTATTTCGGGTCAGATTAGGGAACCTCTGTCGTCTTACCTGTCCTTTCCCTTACGGCCCCACCTGGGTTCATTGACTTCTAGCGGAAAAGGAGAGGTAATGACGCGGCCTCAGGGTGATTGTATTAAAGACAAGTTTTTGTGCAAATACTGACGGTATTTGAAGCCAATTAGGTGGTGTGCTAGGGGTGGCAATCGGCCAATTTCGGGGCTAACCACTCGGAAGAGTGGTAGTGCAAAAATAGAGAGAGAGAGAGAGAGAGAGAGAGAGAGAGAGTGCAACGGCAGGCTAAATAGTACACGTGCAACAGAGAGGGTGGCAGTGTATTCAAGAAAGGCTATTTAGTGCATTACACAGTAAAGGGTATTCACGAGTCCGCGTTAGAATCTTGTAATCATGCAGTTTGAGCATTAGACAGGGTAGAGGGGACGTGCTTTGAGAAAAGGAAAGAAGGAAAAAAGGAGGTACCATTTTGTCGCACTTTCTCGCATTCTCGGTCCTTTGACCAGTTGGGTCAACGCCTCAGTCACACACACACACATTCCCTCACAGTTTCGCATCATACGTGACATGGGTTCATTCGTCCGGTCTGGTTTAAGGGTGATCACTTTCTATCAAGTTGTGCTAATTTTCCGGGTCTGCTCGATACGTGAGTAGTTTGCAGGCGTGCTTAGACACCACCCTGCGGCGCTAGTCCGTTTCGTGTATTTAGACATGGCAAGGTCTCAGATCTTCGCCACACCTTGGCTGTAATCTCTGATGTAACCTGCAGAGGGAGGAAAAAAGGGGGGGGGTGGGGGAGACAGCATTCGCGCGCATTCAAATACATGGATTCATAAGTCCTTTACTTACCTCTTACTCGTCTTTCCTCCTTGGGGCAGGGTCCCCGGGGATATGGTTTCCGGAGTCGAGGGGGGGTAGTGTGTTCATGTAGGGCGTGTGCGGGGAAACATAAAAAGGAAACCAGAGGTGCCTAGTGCGAGGTATCTAGTCAAAGGATATATCTCACTATCGGGATCCTTAAACCTCTTTCAACGCCGTGGCGTTCTAAAGTTCTTCGGTTCTTGGGTCCCTGCTACTTTGGAACGTTGTACTTTATAACATTTACATTATTTCATTTCACCCTCCTTTTACATTCCCTCATTTACACCATTCGTTTTACCCATCCTTGGAAGTCAAGGTCTTCCTCTACGCGAGAGTTCATGAGTCAGTCGCGTACTTTTGAAGGCGGGGTGTCGTGTTGTCGATCCGATCCGTCCTCCAGGGCTGGGCAACCATCTTCTTTTAACCTTAAAGAGAGAGCAGAGTAGGGTGCACAGAAAAGAACTTTCCCACCCATCCCATATTGTTTTAAAATAAAGCATGCAATACCCGTCCATAGTTTCAAAGACTTTATTTTGCAAAATCATTTCAGCATATGGATTATGAGGGTGCGGTCGTATTTGGTCGGTCGTGGCAATGGCTAAAGTGCGTACAGTGGGGGGTGTCGTTTGCAACAATAAAAACATCGGAAAGTTTTACTCATTCATTTGCAAGAAACTAAAACGTCTATTAATTGGCTGGGGGTTCGAGGGCATTTTAATTTCATAATTTAGAAGCATAATCATAATAGTTGTAATCAGATTTCCTATATGCATACCGTACGTGTGCGTCGTAAATGGGGTTTACATCAGTTATAAAAATATAATACATTGTACATTCGTAATCAACATTTGTAACGGGGATCTTTTCGCACTATTCGTCGAGTGAGTTCTCTTCGTCTTTTCTAGCCAAGTGTACAAAGGATCATATAAAATCTCAGAACATCAAGTTTATATTAGTGCGAAGGAACACCACGAGGTGTTCGTAAGTTCCGATTGATACCAGCGCCATTTTGGGCGGGGCCGGCTCAGTCCGGAAGCAGCATCAGGGGGAAATGTTTCCATTACTGGCAGTTTGGACCAGAGTCCTTTTCGGCAGTTCTAGAATTCACGCTAACAGAAGGTGTGGCAATGTCATGTTTGTTTCGTTGGCGATCAAGGCAGCCGTCCCTTACCGGAAACCTGCAAAGGCCGAAGGTTCCGCCGGGGACCTTTGTATGATCTTCAAGGCTGCGGAGATGCTGTCGGAGATGGGGGCTCGTGCTCCATGGGACAAATGTTCGAGTTATACGGCTGGCCAAAGTTACTCTAGTGGCCGGGGCCCGCCTTCCAGCGGATCCAGACGCCATTTTGAGGCCCTACAGGGGCCACTCTCGTCGAGTTTGCAAGAATGGAAGAGACCCTTCGGAGTGAAAGGAAGAGGTCCCTGTTTTGTGAGAGCGGGACGTTCAGCTGGGGTGCAGCTGTGATGCCCCCACCTGGGGGGGCGAGGGAGACTCGTTCACATCGTCTCCTTCTCCCGGTGCACTCCATGCCGCTCCTTATCATCGCCCCGCATGAAGGCCTCTCCACATCCGGTGTTCCCCAAGTGCCACCATTGTACGTTCGGTGCTGCGCAAATACTGGGGTGCCACCATTGTACGTTCGGTGCTGCGCAAGTACTGGGGTGCCACCATGGTGTGTCCGGTGCTGTGGAAGTATGGGCACCATCGCCTGACTGGGGATGTTCGGCGTCGGGCTGGGGGCTGGGAAACCTCCTACCGGTGGAGGTGGGAGAGGCTCGTCCGCGTCGCCTCTCCCTCCCAGCCCAACTTGGACAAATTGTTGTGGAGGTACGTGCAGGACATCCCGCCGTCCAGGACTGCTGCGGCTGTGACGGAAGAGAAAAGGAAGAGGTGCCTCGTTCTCCTCTTGACATGTGGCGGGACTACCTTAGTCTTTCCAGGCCCGTTGCGGCCGGCCAAGGAGACATGTGGCGGGACTACCTGCAAATGCCCAGGCTGCGGGCTCCTGCCTCTCCTCCGGCTCCCCCATACGTTAAGATTTCCTGACCAAGAGTTGGCGGCGGGGCTCGCCTTATATGGGTTGCCGTTGGTTGGGCGTAGCCGTAACCCTGCCCTACTTTGGAAGGTTCCAAAATGGGGGGGGGCGAATGTTCTGTTTGACTTTCATTTTCTACAGTTTATCGTTATTATTCCTTGTTTGTTGTGTTAAATTAAAAGTTCAAGTTTATTAATGGTCTACGGATTTTGTTTTATCATTTCTTTCTTTCCAGGTTGCTTTTATGCTAAGTTTCTGCTAACAGGGGTCGAGTAACACGGAAACACATGTAGAGGGATGACGCAGATTTGTACATTACATACACACGAACTCAGACGGGGGACAGTACAAGTACGACATACAAAGACCCAAGACAAATATAAAAACAGTTATTGGTCATAATTATCTCTTTCCGTCTGTGAATTTTAAACGAGGCTGGGTTCCCGTCTTGACATTGCCCGACCTAGGAGAACTTGAGCATGCCGCTGAGATTTTCCTGGCGAAATCTGTGCCATCGGGCATAATCAAACGTGGTGGTTCTGTCTGGTCTGTCTATGTAAGTCGGGTTCTTCTCTGTCTCGCGCCTTTTCTCGTACTGTCGTTCTTGTCGGCCCTTTGCCTTTACTCACGCTCAGTAGAGTCGGGCATTGGGCTTTCCAGTGTCCGACATACCTACAAAAAGCGCATTGGTCTGACCCTAAGTCTGGTCGTCCTTTGCATAGTGTCGGGGGATAAGTTGTGGGTAGCGGTGTCCTGGGGTTGTCCTGTCGGTATATTTCCCTACTTGGTTTATCCTCGTCTTTTCTCTGTCGTTTCGTAGCCTCTCTGCGCCACATACCGAGACTGTCGAGCATGATTGGCGTCGTCTTATTATTTCGAAGGGCTATTTCTAACGTTTCTATTTTATCAAGGTCAAAGGATCCTGCCAGTGGCCACTGTTTGTCTTGGCTATCTTCGGTATACCTGTGCCATAATTTATTATAAGCTATGGTGACTAACCCATAGTTTATGAACATGTCCTTATTAGGGGTGCCTTCTAGTGGAGCTATATGGTCCACCTCTAGCACCCGGTCCGGGCTAAACAGGCTATTTATCAGTGGGGAGAAGACAGACATGACGGCTCGTAACGAGGGACTAAAAAGTCAGCACTGCCTATCTTATCACTAGGTGCAAAGACTAGACAGAATATTTCTATTCTACGTTGTTTGCAGGTAGTGAATACCTCATGGATCAAAAAAAAATATAAAACCAAACGACCAATAAATAACAATGGGGAGAATGAGTAGGTCCGCAAAGATCTGCGTTACCTACCCTTTTCACTATCTGCAAAAAGGGTGGTCTCTTCCCTGCTTGCAGACAGGGAATCTCCAGGAAACAATAGTTTGTGAACAACAGTTCAGTTTCAAGCAATTATTGAGTGGGGGAGAAAAAGAACAAGCACGGCTGCTACCCTACCTATCCTCCACTGCTTGCAAAGGGAGAGGGAGCCTGTTGTTTCTCCGTTTGCAGACAGTGAATCTCCAAATAAAAATAAACAGAGCAATACTAGTATTTTGAACAATCAAGCAATCAAAACAAATTTCGCAACTTGTCGTGGCAACACGACCTTACCCGGACCATGTGGACAGTTTCTTGTCTTCCGAATCCAGCGCTCGATCGTCCTCTTTTTCTCGTATTTCTCACGGCACTCCTGATGGTTCCCAGTCAGGACCGTAGATCACTCGAGAGAGGTCTGTTCGGAACTAGTGAAGTTCGGATGATCGGCTGCCAGACGAGGGTCTATTGGGCAAGAGCTCTCCCGATCGTTGCAGTCGTTCACTCTGTCGTCGGGACCTCTCCCACTGGATCCACGAGTCGCTGATGGGCCCCACGCTTGGGACGCCAATTGTAAAAAGTTCAATCGGGTCGGGGACAATCGATATTTGCCCGGCGGTATTGCCTCTGTGACCCTCTAGTTATTAAATCAAATGAAGAGGCAGGCGCTGGAGACTGGAAAGCAGGAAACAAGGTTTTTTTTATTCTCTCCGGAGGAGAACACAACGAAACGGACAGAAGGTATCGTTCTGAGGTGCTCTAACTTACGTTTGAGGCCTGGCCCCTTATATACAGTGTTTATGGTTTTTATTACAGTTTACATACATGTGACAAAGCTTTGATATACGGAAAAGACATTCCCGGAACTCCCCTTTGGGCCCGTTCCCATACACATTTACAGTTGAAGTCCCCACCCTAGTCACAACAGGTGATGAGCATCGCGCAGCTGGATAATCCGCCGATTCACGGAATGTGGGGGGTTTGATCGGGTCTCATGGGGTGGGGGGCTTTGATCAACCCGGGGATTCTTTGATGGGGGAAGCTTTCTATTGTACGGGGAGGGGCAAGGATGGTATCGGCAGAGCTGGGTGTCGGCTTGGGAACGGGGAGGAAAAAACGGGCACACGGGAAAAAGGGGGGTTGCATCTAAGGGCCGGAGATCATGAAAGGAAAGCAGGGAGGTGTCGCGCTGGGAACAGGATGAGGGCCTGGGGCAGAGCAGCGCCGAAGAGGGGTTTATGACTCAAGGCAGGTGCAAGCAGGGGGTGGTCAGCGTGCAGGCTTAGCGAAGGCAAAGGGCTATGTCAGGGGCCAGCGGCATGCAAAAGGGTTTGTTCTGATCGGGGCATCTTAAAATGGCGGGCGCGCACGACAAAAGTGTGGCATCAGGGGAAGAGGCAAGATGGCGCAGATAATGTTCACCAAAACGTGCTAATTTTCCACACCCCAGTGACATAGTGCCACCTGGTCACCCTTTGCATTAGCTTCCCCTTCTACGTAGGTTTCACTTGACTCACTAACAAATAGTGATAGATTCTACAGGGTTATGCCATTCTTTATGAACTCGGATTAGATGGTGGGTGTAGTTGATAGGTGGGTAGCCATTTTTTGCATCCAGTGTGGCCACTGCTGTTGATCCATTAACTTTAAGCTCCAGTTAAAAATATGATGGTCTACTTGTTTTAAAAGCAGCCAGATTTTTTTCTTGTTATAGAATGCAAATATTGCTGCCTCTGTCCCATTCTAGAAACCGCAAGGAACTTGCCCTGCTAAAGATATCAAGCACCGTTCACGCCCTACAGTGGTTGCCCAACCCACCGCTGCTACCTTGAAACAGGGAGCTTTGAGGCGCTGTCTCAATGAATGAGGGCTGTCTCGGATGTCTGTTGGGGGACAGCAGCCAATGCAGCTCCTCCTATTTGTTTTTATCAGGGCAAGCTATTTTATGGCTTATTGGCCCGTTCTGGCGTGAGAGCTCGGGTGTTCTGTTAATGCAGAAAGTGAATGAGCAAAAGAGATGCCTTCAAATCTTGTTTTAATTTTCACATTTGACAGAGGCCAAGGGTCAGCCTATGACTTTTTACACATTGTTGCTTATTTTATCCTAGAGATTGGTGTTTACGTTCTGTTCAGTGAGCTGTCTTACAATTGTACTGTAGTGCAGGGAATGGTAAATGAAAGGCTGTTTAATGTAACCTATTGTGTAACGCACAACATGTAAATAGCATGTAAATGAACTGTTCAAATATATCCACACTTAGGAAGCACAATTCTTGTAATTCTGAGGTGTGATGGAAACAATACAGAACACTTTACTTGGTGATGCGCAAATGATACATATTTGCTGAAACCTGATATACACACATTGTACTTTATATAGTTTTACCAATAAAAATGCTTTTTTGTGGGAAATTTGGCCATTTCAGCTGAAAATGTGCTGTCTTGTAAATGTCAATTTGCTCCCACAGCCTGTTTTAAAAATATAATTATTAAAAGAGAGCGTTTATAAACATGAACTGAGAAACCTTCCTGACACTGCTTTTGATGACGATGCAAATAGAGAACCAGGAGGCAAGTCAGGGGTTGTGTGTACTGTATATGTCGGTTATGGATTGTGGAGAAAACATTAAGTCTATTAAATCAAATGTGTTTTTGGACAGCAGACATGTTCAACTCCCATATTAGAAGGTGCTCTCATATGTGATAATCAAGAAAAAAAGAGTAGCTTGGTGAAATAAAATATTTGTGCTGGATCACACAATGTGAGACGAGTTTATGGGTCAAGAGCATTACAGTTGAAATTTTTCCAACATTTGTGACAACAATTTTCAATTCTATTAACACCTTAGGAGCTCGTAAACAAACCTCCCCAGTGCTGCGCTGTCCATTATCCAGTGCTGAACTGGACGTCCAGCGGTCGCACGCAGCACTGGGGAGGTAGTGCCCGTGACGACCGTTGGCCGACGGCAGCACCTAAAGGGTTAAGGACACGGATGCCGGACCCTCTCTGCCCCCAACGGCTGCCAGGGGACCGGACCCTCTCTGCCCCCAACGGCTGCCAGAGGGCAGGACCCTCTCTGCCCCCAACGGCTGCCAGAGGGCAGGACCCTCTCTGCCCCCAACGGCTGCCAGAGGGCAGGACCCTCTCTGCCCCCAACGGCTGCCAGAGGGCAGGACCCTCTCTGCCCCCAACGGCTGCCAGAGGGCAGGACCCTCTCTGCCCCCAACGGCTGCCAGGGGGCAGGACCCTCTCTGCCCCCAACGGCTGCCAGGGGGCCGGACCCTCTCTGCCCCCAACGGCTGCCAGGGGGCCGGACCCTCTCTGCCCCCAACGGCTGCCAGGGGGCCGGACCCTCTCTGCCCCCAACGGCTGCCAGGGAGCCGGACCCTCTCTGCCCCAACGGCTGCCAGAGGGCAGGACCCTCTCTGCCTCCGGCGACTGCCAGGGGGCAGGACCCGCTCTGCCCCCTACGGCTGCCAGAGGGCAGGACCCTCTCTACCATTTGTGGCCTGCCAGGGCCTCTAGACTTCAGTTCACTACTGAGTGTGGCAGGATATTTTGCTTAGTCACTTTCACCTGTCTGGGGAGGAAAGAGAGGGATTTGAGGTCATGGGTGCACTGTACAAATATTAACTAAGAAAGGGTGGTCTCGTGTTATTTCGTACTTCATTCCACTAATGCTCTCAAGTAGGGATGGCTGTACATGAGAATTGTAGTGCAAAGTTATTTCATTTCTGAAGCACTAATCTAGTTATAAGTCTAAATAATACATCTAAATATGTGCAAATAGGGCCCTGTCAAAACATGCAGGGAGAAGTCAACACTCAGTGTGGACATTTACTATTTTAAACACACAATATTATTTTCAAACACCTGTCCCGCCCAAATTGCTGCATTCAAGTGTCACCTCGTTGGTTGTGTACAGAGCTCTATATCTAAGACTGGGTTGTGCCATCGGTCGTGAGACTGGTTTGTGCCATCGGTTGTGAAAAAAAATCCTGTTTTCCTGCAGTGTTCATAAGGAACCTAACAGAAATGGTGTACAGCCCGGTAATAAAGCCTTGCAAAAGACCTAGACCCATGTGGAGTGAACACGGGGTGTTCCAGACTTCGTGGGAAGAAGCATATCTATTTGTGGAATGTCCAAAAGACAAAGCTACTTGTCTCCTTTGCAAAGAAAAGGTTAATGTCCTCAAAAGGTATAACCTGGAGCGGTACTATAAAACCTGACATTCTCACTTCACGGAAAAGTTCCCAATGTCCTTAAAACTGCATTCTGCGAAAGTTGCATCACTGAAGCAAGCCCTTCTATCCCAATAGAAGCTCTTTCTGTGCCAGATGAAAGAATGTGAGGCTGAAACGGAGACATCCTTCCAAATATGCTACCTCCTTGCAAAACAGTTTTTTTTTTTTACTGAGGCAGAGCTGGTTAAGAAATGTTTTCTTTCGGCAGCAGACATTTTTTTTGCCAATTATCCTAATAAATTGAACATTATGAAGGAAATACGTGCATTACAACTGTCGGATTGCACATGTGGAATGGGTGACAATGTTCTAGCACAGGTCATCAATGCAGTCAAGCCGCCCCCTTTCTTTAGCGTTGCTGATAATGAGTCCACAGATAAAGGTGATGTGGCTCAGTTATTGGTTTGGGTGAGGTATTTGGAACAAGAAATCATTCCACAGGAAGAGGGTCTCTATCTTAACCTAAATTAAACGAGGACAACTAAATGATGTTATGAAGCAAGTAGTAAGAATTGTTAATTATATTCGAGCAAAAGCATTCAACCAGACTTTTTAAATTATTGCTGAAGGATGCCAAAACTGAATATACAAACCTATTGTTGCATACTCAAGTTAGGTGCTTGAGCCGAGTTAGTGCTAGAAAAGTTTATTATTTTGCGTCCAGAAATTGAACATTTTGTAATCAGTCGAGGACAGTCCATCCCAGAATTGTATGCCTTTCAATGGCTTACCATACTCCATTATCTCATATTTCAACAAACCCATTCTGGCCCTTTAGGTTGACATAAACTTGTGTCCTCAATGATGAGTGCCATATACTTCTTCGAAAGTAAACCTGACATGTTCCGAGAGCAGCTGGACAATGGCGATCTCACACACTTTCCTAAGTTGTAGGTTTTAACCCAGAGGGTTGAAAAAGCTCAGGAAATGTTGTTGGGTTTCAATCTGTGTGCTTATCTGGAGGAAATATCTGGGCACACTGAGGGGCGATTTTCTCAGCTTCGAGTTCTCACCCCACTTTTCAGGTTTGTAGAAAATCCATGGTGCAAGGAGTCTTTAAGCTGTTGAACTTCTTGGTTTGAAAAGGGCACAAGCTGAGATGGAACTGATTGACATGCAATACAGCTCGGTGCTCGAGTCCTCTTTCTTGGAGAAGGAACCACAAGATTTCTGGCAAAGTGTGCCATCTGGAAAATGTCCTTCTTTTTACCTTGGCACAGAAAATACTTTGCATGTGTACCTCCACATATGTGTGAGAGTGTTCATTTTCTACAGTGGGTGTTCTAAGAAACAAACTGACTGATGCACCTCTGCTTCCCCTCCTGAGACTTGCACTTTCTGAAAAGGTTCCAGAGTACAAGAAATGAATTGCAGACAAGAAGTGTAAAATTAGTTCTTAAACTCTGTTCCTTGGAAAAGATTTTTCCAGCATTAATTGTACCTTTGTACGTGCTGTTCGACATTCACTAACAGGCCTTCAAACCAGAGCAACACTTTTTATGCAGCATCTAGATTGGGAGACTTGCACTGCAACTCTTACACACTAGTGAACACTCTGCATGTCGTCTTCACTGAATCTATTCATGTGTGATATGAAGGAACTACTTGTACCTTAGCTACTTTCTGTGTGTGAATATTAATTTGATTGACATTTTTCCATTACCAGTGATACCTAATAATCTGAACGCATTAAGTATCTAATCGGAATGCTACTTTATCAGAATAAAAGTCATTTAAAAATGTTGGGTTGAATGTACTTTCAATTGACAGAGCTTTATCATTCTTACATCAATGTGTGTGATTTATCCACCAAAGTCTCCACCAGGCTGTGTCACGCCCCTCTTAGCCCCACCCCAAAATCACCCTACCCACATGACCTCCCCCCTCCCCCCCCCCCCCCCCCCCCCCCCCCCCCCCCCCGCGATCATATATGCGGTCCCCGGTGATAACCCAGACAGTGCATTTCTGCCTCTGAGGAAATGTTTGTGAGTGCCCGTGGTCTAGAGACTGATTGTTGGCTTCCATGGAGAGGTTGAAGAGGCTGGTTTTTATGCTGTTTTAATAGAAGTTGGTTGACCCCTGAGGTGTAGCTGCGGGTGTTTTTTAGATTTCCGCTTCCCCTACAGTGCATTGCAGTTGCGCACATGCAGGGTAAAATAAGGAGTCCTGCTGTTTGCCTTAAAGCTGCGGCAGCATTGGTGATCAGAAAGTAGCTCTGTGAACCTTCTCTATAGCGTGCACCATAGTTATGTACACAGAGTCCCTGGACTTCTTGCTTTTTTATAGGAATATGGTCTTGCTTCTCTCTTTGTTGTGCAATCCGTGCCCAATGAGATTTCCTAAACCCTGAAAAAGTATGGTTACAGACCTAGTCTCCTCTCTTGGCAGGGGCCACACTACATCGGTCCTGATCCACAACGCTTGAGCAAGGGTGTAAAACTGTGCCATGCATTGCTTGGGGGTTCAGCCTTCAGTGGACCCCCATTGAACCCAGGCCTATCAGTATCTGTGACAAAAGGGAGTGTGAGGGACTCCCTTGCAACGTTCTGTAGGAGGTACCCTATGAGTTTGAACTATGCCTACAGCTCGAGATGTTGGGTGTTGCAGACTTCAGTTTCTTTGCAGCCCAGTTAGTCTCCCTTCCAGACTTAGGCGACGATTTCTTGAAATAGTTGGTGTAACTCGAAAGTGGGTACTGGAGGTGCACTCTTTCTGTGGAACTTAATAAAGTAACCACACAATACCCTCATTAAAAGTACCAGAGACAACCGTACAGGTTTTGCTCCAGCAATGTTCATTTGCCCATCTGATTGGAAAGTTCCAATTGTTACAATTTGAGGTTTCAAGCTAAATCTTCTTAGAATTGACCTTAATGTTTTTTCTTTCATTTAGAGCACGCTGCTAAATTGAAAAAAATGCAGGAGCATGAAAAACGGCAAAAGGTGGAGTTTCGGAAACGGGTGAGTGCACTGGATGTCCGAGAATTTAATTCTGACAAAGAATGGGTCAGTCTCAGACACTAAACTACCTGGGGGGGAGGTAGGGCGTGGCCAGCGTAGGGAAATTATACTTTCCCATTACAAATTGGTGGTTTTCAGCAGCAGGCTGTGGTAAGCGTGTAGTAAGAAAAAAGTACACAGGGGGATATGGGCACACTGAGTAAACACATGCACTGGACATAGTTCATTCTTGTGTTATGGGATGCATCGCTTAGCAGCGTGATGGATGAAGACCTCCGAGAGAAAGATACGCAGTTTCCTATAAGCTGACCGCTTTGAGCAGCCCTGCAGGTCCCTTATGATATTCCTTATGTTCCTAGTGCACTTAGCTTGTTACATTCTGAGATATTTTGTGTAAAGTTTATGGTCCTGAGCAGGCTTAGGTTAGAGGGAGAATTGGTGGAGATATCAGCCGCCTGATGGGCTTTGTTAACAACATCCACATCTGATTGTCATTCTGAGATGCCAAGAAGGGGCATTAGTATGTTGCTTGTCAGAACCTGCAGTATTTCAGTAAATTACAGTCCACCTTTGGCCAGCTTTATGTGGCAGATTTTTTCAGTTATTTTGTGCCTGTTTAGTTGGTTGTGTGGTTTATTGCTGTAGACTGGTATAGTACTGGGTGATGCACATGACCTGTAGCAGTTTTCTTATGTGAGCTTGAATGTCAAGCAGTAAAAGGGAATTCAGTATCCTGTTTGAAGTACAATCGACTATCTGACTGCCGAGTGTGATGGTATTCGTTTTAGTGTGGGTTATATATTGTATTATATAGCACTTACTACCTCCAATGAGGCACTGTTGTGCTTTTACACTGGACAGCAGGAACCAAGGGTTGGCGTTACTGTGGTTTTTGTTGTTGTTGTTGTTTGTAGTTATTGTTGGCTTTTGTGATTAGTCTTGTGCTGAACAGGAACCATTCCATGTCATTACTCTAGTTTCTATGTGGTAGAGTACATTAGTATGAATTAGAAGTGATCTTTAATGCGCGAGGGGGATATGAAAATATCATGCATTGGTTGGCGGTATTAATAGATGAGCTACAGGAGATTAAAAATCATACCTGCACCCTACAAATACCTAAAGAAAAGATCGAGCTTTGAAATAGTGTGGGCAATATGCTGAGGTACAGTAGTAATCTGATTAGGTTGTGTTGCAATGTCATTGTAGGCCATGAGAACACCACTGTGCACACACTCAGCCCTCACTCGTGGCTAAATGGTGTTAAAATAAATGTTTGTGCTAGAGATCTGCCTCCATTTTCAGGGTGGGTAGCAGGAGAACGAGTCTGTTTTTTAGTGAATTGATGTATCGTAATGCTTTTCGAGGCCGAAAGCAGCGGGCTGTGTCTAATCTGAGCACCCACAAGATGTCCTCAACGAAGTGTAAGATCCTGCACCTGGCTGTCATTCAGCCTACCTGCAGTAGTAATAAGAACCACAAAAGGAAGGGCCCTGCCTAGAAACAGTAGATCCACTCTTCTCACTTCCCATGTGCTCCGGAAGAATAAGTAATTAGTAGATCCT
Source organism: Lissotriton helveticus (assembly GCF_964261635.1). Classification (NCBI taxonomy): domain Eukaryota; kingdom Metazoa; phylum Chordata; class Amphibia; order Caudata; family Salamandridae; genus Lissotriton; species Lissotriton helveticus. The sequence goes on from NC_136073.1 coordinate 900,528,250, forward strand.
ACCTAATGAGGGCCTCATTGAATTTCCAAAGATCCCCCTGGGGATGATTCGTTGCGCTTAACAAACAATAATAATGTGTCAGGGAGGCTGATTCCAATACAAGGGGGCAAGATGAAAGAAGGATCTGCTTCTGCTCCTGTGAGATTTTCTGATGGAAGGGACTGTGAGGAGAGCTTTATCAGTGGATCTTAGGAGCCCGCTTGGTAGGGTATAAGCTTCAAGGAGAGAGAGCCTGGGCTGTGTGTGTTTGTTTTTTGTTTGTTTTACTCGAATGATTTCCAAATAGCCACGTGGCATAAAGTACACAAAATCCACACTGCCCAACTAATGGTGCCCTGCGAGCTGGAGATCTGCAGACTTTAAAGAGCTTTGCAATTTGTTGACTTTCTCCTGTATGTAGAGTAAAATAATCTTAATTATGACAACTGTCTCGAGTGTGTCATTGTTTGTGTTCACTTGTTGCAGCAGTGCAAAAAGGACGTCAATTATACTGTTCCTGTTTGTATTTTGAGTAAGAAACACTTGGACATCACCTTGTGGTGAATTTTTCTTTCTTCTGGGGAAGGACATCCATATATGGCTTTCTAGAAGGTTTTTTTTCTTCTAGTGTGTTCCCTGCCATCTAATCTCGGCACAGATAGGTGCATCCACTGCAAGGAGGCATTGTTTGGAAAAGAGAAGAGGTCTGAAAGTCCAGTATTCTGCACATAGTGATATTTTGTTCTCTGCTTTTTTGTCCTTTTTTGACAGATGGAGAAAGAAGTGACAGAGTTCATTCAAGATACTGGTCAAATTAAGAAGAAATTCTGTGCCATGGGCAAACTGGAGAGGAGCATCTTGTGAGTTGAGTTTAAATTGTTGCTCTAATACCGAATCCGGACCAGAAGCAATGGTCTAATGCTAACATTGCAGTTATGCAAGACCCTCTTCAAGAATGGTGGCAGTGGCAGTTGTTGCTGCAACCACCAGCACCTGAAGCAGGGCACCGACGCCCAGTTGTAGCTTGGATGGCGCCTGTCTGTTCTCATCACTGTAGTGTATTAGTATGAACATATCTCATTTTGGGTTTGTCTGTCAGTCACAAGCTGAGTGCAGTCATACGCGAGCTCTTCAGGGGTGAAGCAGAGTGGCAAGAAGTGTCTGATGCTTTAGACTCTGTGCTTAATTTCAGCTTACAGAAACCTGTTTGAGAACCCTAACATTATGATAAAAGAAAAGCTCTGTATTGGATCTGATTTGGGAAAGTTTGAAATAACTTCATTTAACCAGTTTTGCCACACTCCGTTCTTAGTTTGTCTTTAGTCTGCTTTGACTCCTATTTCTAACACGTGTTAAAAAAATAACGACACTTCATTAGGTTTGAATCCTTTTGTTTTTCATACTGAAATCAATAGATCTAGTTTGAACAGGGGCTTTAGGTCAGTGTTTTCTGTTGCCACACACCATCTATGGGTTTTAAGACGTTTCTTCTCTCTGTCTCTCCTTTCACGCTATGTCCGATGTCCACAGGGCAGGCTGGGGCTCAGTCGTAGAGGATTGCTGTTCTGTGCCTTGGATGTCCCGGGGTCCTTGTGGTTCAGAAAACCTGGCCAAGTGGCCAAGTGTAACCCCTTCAGGACTTGACTCTCAGAGAAGCCTATGATTGCTTGCCAGTTTTACCACCAAGAGTTATTGTAAGGGTGCTCGAGCTCCGGAATCAATAGTCTCGGAGCAATAATTAAATGTCCAACTCAGTGCTTCTCTTTTGCCAAAGAAAAAGACTTCAATTTACACTACAATAGAATGCAACACACAACCTAGGAAAGGGACAATGTAGTATCCCGCGTACTCTTGGACAGGGCTGCACTTCTAGCTGCTGTCTCTCCCTGGTACTGCCCCACTCCTCCCTCCCCTCCCCCCTTGTGGTCTAGGTGGTGCTCCCTGGGATTATGGCAACTGAGCTCCCCTGCCCCTTTTAGCTATTAACACTTAGTCTCTCACAATTCAGTAGTTTTAGTTCCCATATATGGGCAGTTGCTCATTTCTTAACATCAGTGATGGTACGGTGCTTACGGGCAGCTGCCCAGCTTAGTGTCCGGCGCCCACTCCTGAGAGTAGCCGTGCTCGCTGACAGCTGTGAGGTCTCCTTATCCGCTGCGGATTCTCTTCCTGCGGACGCATTTTCAGTGGTCCTGTTTTTGCATGTGTCTGTTGGTTGCTGGCAGCAGTTGAGCTAGAAGGCATAATCGTGGTGCGTAACAGGTGGGCCCTTTTTGGGCAGGTTCTCCGGTTCGGTGCGGCCTCGCACAGGCCTGTCTCCTTCCAGGTATGCAACCATACACAGACAGATCTCCTAGTGGTGCGGCCATGCACGGTCAGATCTTCTAGGCAATAAGACCACACGTGGCCTGATCATCTTCTGATTTAAAATGGCTACGCACAAGTCTATTTGGACTCCTATCACAGCCTGACCTTGCTTTGGGCATCTCTGGGTAAGTTTTCACGGTTCCCTACAGGAACCTCCTGCAGAGAGGCTAAAGGTTTTCAGGCACTGTGGCATGCAGATTGCTCTCAGCAGCCCTCCTCTGCTGGAAGTCCCACCAGCCTCTGGTAACAAGGGCACCGAGCTCCAGTTGGACCGTCACTCCTCCTGCAGGGGTCAGCAGGCTCTTTCCCTGTCTTAGCAAGCTGATGTCTGGGTGCTTTAAGACCGGTATACCGCTCTTCCAGCAAAGTGTCGGACTTTGATATTCCCTCACCTCTGGGAAGCTGTCGGTTAGGTAACCACCAGTTCTGGTTGCACTGAATCCCTCTTAGGACTCTATGGAGCACTCTCTTTCCTTGGCAGTAGAGAACATTGAACTGGAAGAGCAGGCAGGGTAATGGGGTGCACGTCTATCCAGCAAAAGCCGACCGGGGTGTGAATCCACTGTCTGTGCTTTTGAGTGGTTCTCCTTTCAAGAGTCAATTCCATGCTTCTATCCAGGCATAACCTTTGTATAGAGTAACAAGTATTGCGTCTGGGTTGTCGCCAGCTTTCAGCACCCACAGTGGAGGCAAAGAGAGGTTTGAGGTTTCTGCACCTGGCTGTTATCAGGCAACTGAAAGTGTTATCTGAGAAAGGCAAAAGGCTGAGCCTCACCTAAGGGTCCCCTTAACTTGCACAGCAGGTTCAGCAGTCCTATCCTTCATCCCTTCCATCCACCAAACAGCATTTCAGGAAGTCTAATCCCCAGCTCCCTGCTCAGTAAAAGGCCTAATTGAATTTTTAAAGGAACCCGGTTTCCTCTTTCTCCACATTGTTTAGGTCTCTTCCCTCCAGCTTCAGGACATTTAACAAAACCCTTCCATTGCCTGGGACAACAACCTCGCCTCCATCTTATGCACAAAGCCATGCCAGGTCTTTCCAAAATGGATGCCACATGCTTTCATTCCTTTGACTCTCTCACGCCATTCATGTACCATGCAGGCTTTCTCCACAAGCATGCACAACATACACATGGGATGATTGTGCTTACCACAAGCATTGCACTGTAGGAGTGGAACTATACGTGAGCGGGCAGTAAATCCCACTCAAGTGACACAGATAAAAACAAACCTCCGACCACAGCTATAGATTCTCAAAACATGGTGCACTGCCATATGTGCTAAACCCACTGCTTGGACAGTCTTTTACTGAGCGCGAGGGTGCGCTTGGAGCACAACAGGTTCAAGACCTTGCGTATGTCATGGGACAGACTTCGACCTCTGGTCACACACTAAATTAGTGTGATGCCAGGGCCAAAATCAAAAACCAGGATACCAGGTACTCGTAGTCGCATTTGAGCACTCAGAGCAGTGGAACACGACCCCATGCTGGGGAAATTTCCAGCCAATGCTGTCTGTGTTCCCTGTGTCTTCCAACATCTCTCTGCCCTATACAGTTACCCATGCCCAACACTATCCTGTTCCCTCATTATTGTTAGTGCCTTGCTTGCTTCTGCTTCCTACTTCTGCCCAGATGTCCATCCCTTCTTTTCCCTCATAGCTGTTGGGGCCTATCTTCCCTCTGCTCCCTCACTGTTGTTAGTGCCCAGTATCCTTTGTTTTTTTTTTTTTACTCCTGCCAGTGCTTGCCTTTAGTTTGGTACTCACAATCTCCCAAGGCCCAGCTTCTCTTGGGCCTGCTGCTGCCAGAATGTGGCTTGCCTTTGCTCCCTTTATCTGCCAGGGACTGGTTTCTCTCCCGCCATGCCATCTGAGTTGAGCGTCCCTTTGCTGCTCCCTGGCATTGCTTCTTCACTTCTGCCTGGAACTGTCTTTGCTGTTTCCTGAGCCTGTCTTCCATTTTTAGGTCTCGCCTGACCCTGCGGAGTCGCTGGTCTGGCGAGACTTTTAGTAAGGGCTTAAAAAAATGCTATCATGGCCGGCCTACAGCTTGCATGCATGTGCGCTCGCGCTTACGAGCAGAGGCGCCATATGGCTTTCCACGCTCATTAAGCGCATCCCTCGCCGCGCTTGATCGTGATCACTTTCGCTCGTGTTGCTGTCTCTCATCGTGTGCTTCCCTGACCCTGCCTCGCTCTGTCTCAACGTGTGCTTCTGGGCCTTTTCGTATCATTCCTGTGTTTCTCTGTCTCACTGTGGTTTCTCTGTCCCAATCCCCAGGATCCATATTGCTTGTTACGCTGTGTGCTTCTGTGCTCCCTCCCCCACCCGCATCTCAGTGTTGCTGTCTCACCGCGTGCTTCTCTGCCCCTCTCATGTTGTTTCTGTCCCCCATGCTGCTTTCCAAACCGTATGCATCTTGCTCTGGTTCAACGTTTCCTTCTGTGCTCTCCCTGGGTTTAGTCTAATTATGTGTTTCTCTGCTACTCCTGTGTTCCTTTTGTCCACCATATTGTTTCCCCTTGCTTCTGTACCCCATTTTGATTCCCTATCCACCCACCTGCCCTGTTTTGCTTCTGTGCTTCTTCAGCTCTGGTCACTAACTAAAAATAGAAAGAAAACCACCTGCATTATTTTGTAGGTGCGCACATGCATGGAGCTTGCGCCTGCAAAACGATGAGCACGTCTGCACCAAAAGCTTTTTGTTTAAATTCTTTGGCCATGCTGCACACCATCAGGGATGCTATGCAGGAGGACTAAAATACATTGGCAAAGCCATTAGGCCCGAAAAGCATGACTAATTGGCTTTGCCAGTATTTGTTTGTATTTCACTGGTCTAACATGGCCCTAAGTCTCGTTGGAGGAATTTAAAAAAGCCAAAATTGCTTCCCCTGGTGAATGCATTTGCTGTGCGAAGGTGTGACAGAGCATGCAAGCACCCCCCCCCCCCCCCCTTTGGAATGAAACCATTAAAATGGCCTCCTCGTGCTCGCATGTGTGCGTATGCTTCCGATGCGAGGGAAATGCCTCCATTATGGCTCCGGTCACTAATGTGGCGTTTACAGTTCTAACATGGCTATTTTAGAACGGTAAAATAGAAAAGCATTGGCATTGGGCTTCATGATGCTAGAGTACCAAGCTTGCAGATTACTCTGAGCTCTCCCACCATCCTAAACGCTAAAGAGCACTTCAGTCTATAGAATAAACACAGCGTCTTCTTCTCGTGCAACTAACGTTAAGTAGCACGCGCCACGCAATGTTGACCACACTGCACCCCTCTGCTAGATCCATCCAAAGGGGCGGGGCTTTGATTAGCCGCCTCTCTACAGGGCATCTCGGATCTCAGTAACCTTAAGCGGTAGGATGGCATGAGGCGTGCAATGGTATTTAGAGTTTAAAAACTTATATTTATCAATAACAAGTGCAATCCTTAAAATATTTTGATAGGATAACAATGAGAGATATAGAAGGAATCTGCCACATGAATAAAACATCATATAGGGACAGAAAGACTTTAAACTTTTAAAGGAAGAGGACAAGAAGGGAAGAAAAACAAGGGAAAATAAATAATAAGCATACCATGAATAAGGAAAATATAGTCCTCGCAAGTTGTACAGAAAAGTAAAATGACCTAGATACAGTATGATAAAATGATCCAATGACAACATAATAAAAAGGCAACAATATATTGAAACGAGCATTGGCATAGCCAATAGCTCTTGCTTTTGGGACCTTATAAGTATTTAGTTATGCAGCACAATATCCTTAGTGCAACAACATTAACTGTTGCATGGCTAAACACTTATAAGGCCCCAAAGGCGAGACCTATTGGCTGCCAATGCTTGTCTTCTTTGCTGCTGCTTGGACCTGGCTTTCTCTCTGTTATCTGGGATTGGCGCTTCTTGGTTTCCTCAGTTCTGCTTGGGCCTGGCTTTTTTCAGCTACCTTCCCACTGCCTCTGACTTGTCTCACTTTTTCCCTCAATGCTGCCTTCCGCCTAGCCGCCCACCCTTCCCACACCACTTTTAGTTCTTGCCTTCACTTTGCTTTTCATTGCTGCAAGGGCATGACTCTTTCTTTGTTCCTTCACTGCTTCCAGGGCTTAGCTTCTCCTGATACTTGTGGCTGCCTTCCCGCTACTGCTGACCTCCATCTTCCCATAGTCCTCTTGCCATGGCCTGGGCCAAGCTTCTCTGTGCCTTCTCGTTACTACTTGTGCCTGGCTTTCGAATACCTTCATGCCACCCACTCCTTGCTTGCCTTTGCTTCCTCCATTCTCAGTCTCTGATCTTCACCTATTTTTGTTTCAGGCATGATGTTGTGGAAGTTGCAGGCTTGGCTTCTTTTTCCTTTGGTGATGACGAAGAGAGCCGATATGTAATGATCTTCAAAAAGGTGAGTGTACTAACCGGGTCCAGCATGATTCAGAGGTTGGCACCCTTAAAACACATTGTGATTGCTCATGGTGTCCTGCTTACAGGTTTCCTGAAACTGGAACTGATGGCATAGCAGACTAAGGCACCCAGTGCAATGATCTTTGATCCAAGTCCACTCAGCCTTTCATGTTCTCGAGGTCGATAAAAGAAGTGTCATGGAGTGCTGAGATACCCATGAGTGAACATGTACTTTACAAATTCACAACATACGAGGGTGCACAAGGAGTCCTGAGTGCAGATGGAGGCAGCAGTGGTGCACAATGCACACAGGGAAGCAGGGACCTCCCGCGGCGCACACTGGCACAACATATACCTTTATACCTTCCACTCGACACATTGGGGTAATTTTTGTCCTACTTTTTGCTTGGGGCCTGGGAAAGCCTTTTACTGCATGGTAGGACCACCTGAAACCTCCCACAGCGCTCTTGGGGGCACTGTGTTATGGGGTTAGTGGAGGCTCACAGTGAACAGTGAATGAGACCTCTAGCCTAAAAGGCTCCAGCGGTTCGGGGGCAGGATATGGTGGCGCATGGAGCCTGAAGGTGGAGCCGAGAGAGGAAGCTAAAAGGCGAAATCCTGTCCTTCAATTAGGTACTCTTTAATGATCCAACATAAGCTTTAAGGGAATCTGCTGCCAGTGCTTCCTCAAGAAACTTCACATCTGCTAGGGATTTTGCTCTCGTCGTCTTGCACATTTTTTTTTTACATTATCCAGTTTGAGCAGCCAGTTCCCAAAACTACCCTTTGAGCCTCTTTTATGGAGGACATAATCCTCTCCTTCATTTTGTCCTGCTGAACCAAGATGTTATTTAAAGTGTTTGAATTATTTGTATCCAAAAGTGATTCTGATTTCTCTTGGCTTCAGAGCCATTGGGTTCCACAGTTGCCGCTACGTCTATTGTTTCTCGTGTATACCTTCTTTACTCAAATTAACACAATTCTTCTCCAGTTTCGATGATGTTGAGATGGGACACAGGTGTGCATTCCTGCCCTGAGTGCCCAACCTGATATGAAACTGGTACCCTGAGTTTTATTTTAACCCTAGCATCTTGTCACTTTAGCATGTATACAGAGACCCTGGTGCTAAGACGCCTGTGTCCTGGGTCGGTGCACCAGGCCTGCCTCATAGTGGGCACCGGAGCTCTGTCTGTGCCCGGAGGGCCTCACATGAAGCAGAGGTGGCAGCATATCCTGTTTTGTGAATCAGTTAAGGGACCAAACATGTTTCTGTGCAGTGCACATATATAATAGTAGAGCTCTATTGTGTGAATCTGAGTACTCAGACCACTGTGATCCATTGTGAATGGCCTATGTTTAGCACGACTCCAGGTAGAGTATGGAGATATATTCCCCAGACAGCAGAAGTGTATTGTATTTTCCAGTTGCTGGTGGTTGGAGATCCACAGACTGAAGTGAGGAGGCTGGAGACAGACTACCTTTTAGAAATGCAATGAGAACCCTGCCAGCAAAGGGCTATAGCTTCGTTCATCCTAAGCACTGCCATTTGGTTGATGATAGACGTCAGGGGTGGGGCTGCAGTTTCCCTTGTTGAAAGTGAGGAGGTTTCTCTGCAGTACCTCCTTCTTTTCCGTCTTATGGTTGCCTGGTGTATCGATCTTGTGCCTTTATTTTGGAGAGACCTGCTTGGATCCAGTCCCACTGTATTACACTGCAGCATTTATATAGAGCTTACTGCCCCTACGTGGGCCGCGGAAGAGCTAGCTTACATGAGCTGTGTGCTACTCTTTGTAGGGTGTGTGGTTGGTAGGGTGTTGTTTTGATCCTGTGTCAGATGGGTTCCATGTCGTGAGATGCGGTAATCGATGCAGTACTTAGCAGTGCAACGGATGAGGAAGTCTGAGAGACAGGCAAGCAGTTTATGGTTATCAGTAAGTTTGCAGCTTTGAGCAGTTCTACAGGTCCCTTCATGGTATTTCTTATTTTCAGTGTCCTCTTAGTTAGTTCACTGGGTTGTTAAGTCTGAGATATTGTGTTTAAGGTTCATGGTCCTCAGCAGGCATAGGTTGGACGAAGGCATGGATCGGAGGTGTGCGGGGATGGTCTTTGATAGTATCCTCCCATATGTCCCCAATACCTGTATGACGAGAGACACATCTTGCCATAATATTGGAGGTTCTACCGAAACTCTAAATCATCTCTAGTCCCTGAAAGGAAGAAGGTGTTTTTGGAAGCAACACTAAACTCGAAGAAAGCCAAGGTGTTCCTGCTACAAAAGAGTTTTGGCTTTAATTTAGCAAATTCGCCTTTACCAGACTTTGAAACTTTCATACACATCACTAAACCTTCTTTAAAACCCATGCACCAAGTGGGACACAACAACTTTACACTTGATGAAGTAAGCACCCCCTTCTAAAAAGGGGTAATCCCTCTACTGCCTCATATTGTGTGCATGGGTGTCATTGGTATGTGAAGGGCATCACGGGCACCGCAGTGAGGTTATCACTCCAAAGTTCCACAACGCGTCTCCCTTAAGGGAAGTATGATGTAGGTACTTTTCTTGGATCAGTCAACACTGTGGTTCATAGCAGCCTCTTGTGGGAATGCCTACGCCTCCCTCCAGTCCTCATCAGACTGTGGACTCAGATCACCGTCCCATGCCCGCGCAACAGATCAAAGGTGTCTGGAATATTAATATCTAAGGAGCAAGAGATCTGTGTTATCTTATGATCCATCAACTCCCTCCGTCAATGGTTTGACTCCAATGAACTGAAGTGGAGGAGGTCCTTCCGATCAGCCCAAGACTGCATTCACGGTTGCCATCACTTCACTGCGCTGGGCACGAGAGCTACAGGCACTCTCAATACAAGAACCGTACCTCCAAATACACCGGGGCAGGGTGGGTGCTCACAAGAACAAACTCATCATTTCTCCAAAAGGTCATTCAGCACTTCCATGTTAACCAAGCAGTACGACAACAGTCCTATTTCTAACAGCCTAGGACGCAAGCAGAAAGGTTCTACGCACACTAGGTGTCCGAAGGGCTGTCCTGTATTACCTGAAAGTAACAAAGCAGGAAGAGGAAGGGAAGTCAGTTCTTCAATTACTTTACATCCGCAAACTAGTGTTCCCAAGTCACAAAGGGACCACAGCAAGGTGGATAATGCAGACCATCGAAACAAGATGGCAGGAATAGCATTAGAGGAGAAACCAAGAGCGCCATCGCAAGACGAAAGGGACCTACACTTGCTTTCATTACTATCGCCTCCATAAACATCGGCATGGCTGCACCATGGTCATCCGCACAATTTCACAAAACACTATTGTGTAGCCCATTAAGCTAATGGAGAAGCGCAAGATGGACAAAGTGCTAAGACACTTGTTTTGAAAGGCACACATTCACTTCAGCTGAACCTCCCAAGGGAAGGGGGAATACAGCTACACAACCTATTCACGGCGTGGGAATCCTGAAAAGATTCATGGTTACTGACCAGTGCGAGTAGTTTTGCAGCTTGAATAATTTTTTGGACCCTCTTACCTCCCTAGAAATGAGGTGTGACTTGGTATTAAGAGGGTACGCAAAGAGAAGTAAGAAGCCCAAAAAGAGTACAGCCGACCAAAAGGAGGAAACCAATCTGAAGGTGGCAGCCATGCATGGAGACTTCAGAGGCTGACCTCAAAAGGGAGGAGATACCCACCAAATGACTTACAATGCCCAGAGAAAGAAGATAAAACGGAGGAAAGAGACCATTACGGTCCCAACCACTAGGTGACTAATATTCTATGTGAATCCAGAAAATACTTCCAAGCTGCAAAATATTCCAAAAGCTAAGAAACCATTTTGTTTTGTTCAAGCTCCGCACAAATGCTACTTTGAGATTTTGGAGCCTTTTACTGACTTCCCCGTACAAAATCATCACACCTAAAATCTAGTAACACTTGTCACCATATTAACAATTGTTTCTGGGAATGTCATTGCACTGGCCTGTCTGCAAGAAGTGGCAATTCAAGTTGCACTTGCTGTTTTAGTTACTTCCAAGAAGTCAGAATGAGGGTGGGTCTCTGCAGATCGACTGTTTGCATAGTCCAGATTCATGCAGCCAACACTGAAATAATCGGGCATCCAGACTGAGATTTCATTTTTTTCTTGTTGTATGTTCTGGACATGATGTTTCACAGCATTACATATTAAACATGCAGTTGTGAATATTCCGAATTGGAAAATTGCCATTACAAGTCACTAATCTGAAATGTGTGTCTATAATGAAATGTATATTTTACATATAAATCCCCCTTTTTGGCAGGAATTTGCACCATCAGATGAGGAGCTGGAAGCATATCGCAGAGGAGAGGAATGGGACCCACAAAAAGCTGAAGAAAAGAGGAAACTGAAGGTGCAGTGGGTGAATTGAATTCGGTGGGAGGGGGGGTGTTGTAGAGATTCTTTGCTGCCGCTGCAGACCCCTAGTGCAGGTCGAAATATCGGGGACTGAGAGCAAGATTGTATCTGAGAAGAGGGGATGTTGGGATAACTGCAAAGATAGGAACCTGAGTTCAGCGCTGCTCTGACTTGTCACTCTAGCAGGTCCTTGCGGGTGTCCATGCTCCCATAGATCGAAGGGCGTACGCTGTGGTGGTAAAAGTCCTTGCACCTATTCATCGAAGGGCGTCGTACACTGGTAGTAGAAGTCCTTGCACACATTGATTGAAGGGCGTACACTATGGTGGTAGAAGTCCTTGCACACATTGATTGAAGGGCGTACACTGTGGTGGTAGAAGTCCCTGCACTCATTGATCGAGGGGCTTTGTACACTGGTGGTAGAAGTCCTTGTACCCATTGATTGAAGGGCGTACACTGTGGTGGTAGAAGTCCCTGCACTCATTGATCGAGGGGCTTTGTACACTGGTGGTAGAAGTCCTTGCACACATTGATCGAAGGGCGTACGCTGTGGTGGTAGATGTCCTTGCACCCATTGATCAAAGGGCGTACGCTGTGGTAGTAGAAGTCCCTGCACTCATTGATCGAAGGGCGTCGTGCACTGGTGGTAGAAGTCCCTGCACTCATTGAACGAAGGGCGTCGTACACTGTGGTGGTAGAAGTCTTTGCACCCATTGATCGAAGGGCGTTGTACACTGTGGTGGTAGAAGTCCTTGCACACATTGATCGAAGGGCGTACGCTGTGGTGGTAGATGTCCTTGCACCCATTGATCAAAGGGCGTACGCTGTGGTAGTAGAAGTCCCTGCACTCATTGATCGAAGGGCGTCGTGCACTGGTGGTAGAAGTCCCTGCACTCATTGAACGAAGGGCGTCGTACACTGTGGTGGTAGAAGTCCTTGCACCCATTGATCGAGGGGCTTTGTACACTGGTGGTAGAAGTGCTTGCACTCATTGATCGAAGGACGTTGTACACTGTGGTGGTAGAAGTCCTTTCACCCATTGATCGAAGGGCGTACACTGTGGTGGTAGAAGTCCTTGCACTCATTGATCGAAGGGCGTTGTACACTGTGGTGGTAGAAGTCCCTGCACTCATTGATCGAAGGGCGTTGTACACTGTGGTGGTTGAAGTCCTTACACTCATTGATCGAATGGCGTTGTACACTGTGGTGGTAGAAGTCCTTGCACCCATTGATCGAAGGGCGTACATTGTGGTGGTAGAAGTCCTAGCACCCGTTGATCGAAGGGCGTACACTGTGGTGGTAGAAGTCCTTGCACCCATTGATCGAAGGGCGTCGTACACGCTGGTGGTTGAAGTCCTTGCACCCATTGATCGAAGGGCGTCGTACACTGTGGTGGTAGAAGTCCTTGCACTCATTGATCGAAGGACGTTGTACACTGTGGTGGTAGAAGTCCTTGCACTCATTGATCGAAGGGCGTTGTACACTGTGGTGGTAGAAGTCCTTGCACACATTGATCGAAGGGCGTACACTGTGGTGGTAGAAGTCCTTGCACTCATTGATCGAAGGGCGTACACTGTGGTGGTAGAAGTCCTTGCACTCATTGATCGAAGGGCGTTGTACACTGTGGTGGTAGAAGTCCCTGCACTCATTGATCGAAGGGCGTTGTACACTGTGGTGGTAGAAGTCCTTGCACCCATTGATCGAAGGGCGTACACTGTGGTGGTAGAAGTCCTTGCACCCATTGATCGAAGGGCGTTGTACACTGTAGTCTCTCCCTCTGCATCCCCCCCAAGCCTACCTGATGAGATCGATGAGGAGCATTACTGGTCTCGGCATCTAAATCTGGGAGGCGAGCAGAATAGATCTCCAATTAAACGGACTACTCTACTTAGTGGATCTCTCCTTCTTAGAGACTGTCTGAAACATCAGGAGTTAAAGGCCTTTCACTCTGAGACGCCATTTTTGTTCTCTTTCACTGTCTGGGTAAATATCTCCACACCACGAGACGGTCCTGTGTCATTCCATACACTGAGGTAAACAGGAAATTAAACCCTCCACAGAAGCTACAGTAGATGAACTAAGCGCTTCATGCGGCATAGATTCTATCGCAGCCGTGAGAGCAGAGTTAACCTCCTCCTGAACCTTGAGGGGAGCAGCCTCCTTTGTAGGGTCCCACTTTTCTGCCACAGACTGATTCACCTCATTCTTTGATGAAATTGACTTATCTTCTTGATTCAGAGGGGCAGCCAGCAGCCTCAAATTATTAAAGCGATTGAAATGTCATAATAAATATAAAATCAGACTAATCCAGGGACAAAAGGGAAGTAGGTGAGCAACCTTTATCTGTAAAGCCTCGAATATAGATCGTAAGCCCCTGAATATAGTATAGGATATACATTTTTTTTTTTATGGTAATTTCTAAACCCTACCAAAATAACTGTCATCTGATCCAAATTCTTACTTCACTATAATCCCAAATGGCAAAACATAACACCGAAATATTGTGACAAACCAAGGACAGAAACTATTTCCATCCAATAAAAACAGGTTGCCTAAATGTTTGAACTCCAGCAGGTTGTCTTTGCCAAACAAATGAATTCCTGTCAGACGTGAAGTCAACCTGAGCAGCAAATATGCCTAGCCGAAAGCTTGGATCATTCGTGTGGTGTCAGCCAGAGTCTAAAAAGTCAACGCTGGGCCACTCTTGAGGAGAGCAGTGCTCTCAGACCCTGTGCGCATTGTGCAAAAACTGGCTTTGGAAACGCAATGTACCGAGTACAGGTCGCTATCCCTGGCTACCACGAAGAGAGGCAGGAGTCCCAGTTTACTGGGGCAGATAACACCCTGCAGACCACACACACTGTTCATGGTACCAAGAGCATTGAAGTCAATACAAATTCTAAGAATAAGTTTGCAGCACCAAATTGCAATATCTCAGTTCAATAAGACAGATCCAAGCAGGACACTTCTTCTAGAGCCACATAGAATCGGAAATGCTCTTTCTGGCCGGTCTGATTATACTGAGGATAGTGATGCCTGGGGACCTCTTTGATGCCATAAGATGGGGAAGTCTAGTATGCTGTCTGTGAAAGAGGTTGTGGTGTGTTTTAACTGCCATCTTTTTTTAAATTAAATTCCTTATTGTGTATTTGTTACTTTGCTCCTAGAGTGTCAGTAAAGAAGAATTAGTCCTCATTGAGCCTCCAGTCTTGTGAAAGAATGGAGTTTAACAAAACCTGAAGCGGCTGCATACGCGGGCTAACGCCACTTGTGTATTGATACTGTTCTGGAAGCGTTTGTAATTCCACTGAAATGATCTCATTGGATGGGAAGTCTCCTTATACTGTCGATCCCAGGGAGGTGGCAGGTTCTCTTAAGTGATCTCTCAAGCACGCCATGTCTTGGTCTTTAAGCCAATGCTTTCTTTTCTTTACGTCCCTGCAGGAGTTGGCACAAAGGGAGGCCGAAGAGGATGCAATGCGAGGTCCTGCCACGGTCAACCCCAACAGCAACTACAAGGACAAGTACAGCCACCTCATCGGCAAAGACGCGGCCAAGGACGCGGCCCACACCCTCGAGGCCAACAAGGCGTATGGTTGCGGTAAGCCCTTTTATGAAAGTCCACACTCTGTCCAACCCCTGTGGGTATCCTGAGGGTCGGGAGCGAAATGACAAGAGGTGGGGGCCAGGGGGACGCGATTACTAGAGGCACTGTGGGGGACGAGAGGGAAGAATGCCCAAGCTCCAGAGATGTGAGGGAGCCTGATTGATGAGCGCCCATCCAGGATGGGATGCAGGTGTAGTGGAGTGAGTCTTGTGGAGACTCCTCTGTAGGTGCCTTGTAAACATTACCTTGACTCTAGCCTCAAGAATTGGGGGAAAAATGCACTGAATGTGTAAATGGGGTCGGCAGAAGCGCTCACTCACGCAAGGAGCCGGGAGGTTGAAATGGTGCCCGGCCTGTGGAAACTGTGGTGCCGGAGGTGGTTGCACAGAGGAATTCATGCACACCATTTCTTCCCCTCTACACCGTTTACATTTTCTTACTCCTGTCCCAATTTACGTTACTCCCCTCCCCCCATCCACAATTTTCTCTGTTCTTTCTTCCACCTTCCTTGCACCCGTCTTTCACACTTGGAATGGCATTTATGCCTCCCTCTGTAAACAGGGAGGTCCCCAGGGCGGCGCAGCCCTAGAACCAACTGCGATGGGAGCATGGCCACTGGAGGACAACGAATGGCGACGTGGAGTGTTGTCTTCCATGTCTGCCCGTGTAAT
Organism: Lissotriton helveticus; assembly: GCF_964261635.1. Lineage (NCBI taxonomy): Eukaryota > Metazoa > Chordata > Amphibia > Caudata > Salamandridae > Lissotriton > Lissotriton helveticus. The sequence continues at coordinate 900,543,667 of NC_136073.1, forward strand.
CTCTTTGAGGATCACCACCTGGCATTTATCCAGATAACAATATGATGTCATGACGTTTGTAGGCGTTCTTCCCCATCAGGTTGTGATACGTCAAGTGTGTTACTATGTGTTCAAGTTGACATCCAAGTTCGGATTTCAGCCTTCATGATTTGTAACTTGAGCATAAGTGCCAGTAAAGATGAAGGAAAGGCAAGCAAGCATGGCTGACTCTTGGTTCGACACTTGGAGAAAGATAATGCTTTAACTTCAATGCACAGACGGTGTTTGAACTTCAAAGACTAATAGAACTTCACTAGGTAGGATCGTTTTCTATCACAGAGCCTCCACACATGTAAAGGGGACCAGACCCTAGTTATGGGGTCCCGGCAGGCCTTTACGTGGGGAGTTGTTAGGCAGTCTGCCCACAGGGGTCAGGTGAAAAAGCTTGTGGCCCTTGGACTGTAACCTTGCAGCCTCCACTGTCTGCCATTGGATAGGCTGGGATGAGGGGTAGTGGCACCCTCACGCAGAATGGGTGTGCCCACCCTCACGCAGAATGGGTGTGCCCACCCTCACGCAGAATGGGTGTGCCCACCCTCACGCAGAATGGGTGTGCCCACCCTCACGCAGAATGGGTGTGCCCACCCTCACGCAGAATGGGTGTGCCCACCCTCACGCAGAATGGGTGTGCCCACCCTCACGCAGAATGGGTGTGCCCACCCTCACGCAGAATGGGTGTGCCCACCCTCACGCAGAATGGGTGTGCCCATCCTCACTCAGAATGGGTGTGCCCATCCTCACTCAGAATGGGTGTGCCCATCCTCACTCAGAATGGGTGTGCCCATCCTCACGCAGAATGGGTGTGCCCATCCTCACGCAGAATGGGTGTGCCCATCCTCACGCAGAATGGGTGTGCCCATCCTCACTCAGAATGGGTGTGCCCATCCTCACTCAGAATGGGTGTGCCCATGAAGTGGCTTAGATGATGGATAATATTGAGGCGCTGCACCTTCGGGGCACTTGCATGGCTGGTGTGTGCCATCACGTACAAGCACAGCAGGCCGGCACAAACAGTCAACCAGTGTGCAGTGATTTTCTTTCACCATCTGCTTGCTCAACAAGCATTGGCAAAGTGAATAGGTCTCCTATTCTAAGAGTTATTGGCTTTGCTAACGTTTTTAGTCATGGGGTGCCACGGCATGCTAAAAGTAAAGTTAGAAAAAGGCTCCTGCATGTATGGCCACTGGTCTCCCTCTCTAACGTAAGCGACTGTAATACAGAATGTGCTCAGGTTGGTTGGACTGTTCTGAGGCAATACCCTAGAGTTTAATCTTTCCACTGTGGGTGTACCTTTATTATCGTGCAGACCTGGGGGTGCGTTCATCGACAGAACCTACTGTTAGACAGTAATTTGTTGCATGAGGTATGTAGTTTTCATTGTTTCATTTAGAATTGGTTTGTGTGGCTTAGTTTTGAGGTAAATGAGTTTTATATTGGGAGATGTGAGAAAGTGGCTCTATATATACTGGACTAGAAGGAAGTACAGTGTGTATAGAGTCCACAAACCCCAGAGGTGTAACAGAGGTTAAAGTCCGGACTGACCTTACTCTCCAAAGTGGTAGCTTGGTCGAGCAGTAAGGCAGTACCAGAGGACAGTGTAAAGCATTTGTTGTACACACACAGTCAGCAAAAGGTTTCACACCCTCAAGGACTGAACTCCAGGCCAATTGTTTGTATATCCAGAGATATGGTTGTTTTATTTTTAGAACCAACATTCATAAAAATATACTTTTCACATTACGAGTACTCTCCTGTAAATACTTTGCAGAGGAGCAATACGTTTGTACACACAATAATCACAGGTTAGCTAATAAGCAATACAGTTCTGAAACACACTCTAGCATTGAGCTCAATGGGTTTTCATAGGAAGGTACAGTTGATTACTATATGGATTACTTTGGTAGTTCCAGGACTAGATCTTGGATTCAGTCCTGGGGTCTAAGCTGAAACCAGGTTAGCAAAAACATTTTAGTTACAGTGATGATTTTATCCTGAATATAAAGCGGTTTTTAAAGTTCACACTTAGAAACTTTTCGAGGTGATTCTCACAATGTTATTCAATGGGAGGAAATTCAGGTTACAGGTAAAGTACGATCACGTTACTTTTGTAACCCAGCACTAGTCTCCTAGGGCCAGCACTGGGGGCTTAACTTAAAACAGGTAGGTAATTGCGTTTCAGTATTTAGTACGATTTTTAAAGAATATTTGCAGTTTTCAAAAGTAGGCGGAAGAAATTTCATAGAAAAGCAGACAATGGGTTCCTATGGAGAAAATACAGGTTACTAGTAAACCCGCTAGGGATTACTTTTGTGGTTCAGTACTGGGCTGAAAGGTACAGTACTGGCTTCTCTCCTGATCACAGGTGAGTATTTTCGAACTCGGACTTTGGCTGATTTTATAGGAATATTTCCAGTTTTCAAAACTTCACACTTAGAAATTTTTCGAGTCAAAAATGGGTCAATGTTATCCAATGGCAGGTAAGTGAATTACCGGTTTCCAGGTGAGTACTTGGTTGGTGAAGTTAGGGTTCTGGGCATAGACTCAGGGGTCCCCCAGGGTCAGGTGAGTACAGTTAGTTCAGTCCCAGCGGCGCAGGGGCGGCCGGGTGCAGAGGTAGGCAGGCCCAATGTTCTCCAATGAGGGAAAGGGGGCCTTCGGTTGGTGGCTGCTGCCTAGCAGGCCACGCGGCTCTGGGAGCTGGGCTCTTGGTCACTTGCTCTGGGCAAGGGGGGAAGTAGGATTGGGGGAAGAGGTCACAGCCAGCAGCACTCTGGTGGCTGGGTGCAGGGTGCTTTTGAGCCGTCGGGCGCTCAATGTTATCCAATGAGGATCTTGAAAAAGGAACAAAGGCTACAGTGCGGGGACGGTGACTCTCCAGGGGCGACCATCAGTTCGAGAGGTAAGTTGGGATGTTGGAGCACAGGTAGGTACCTCAAAGGGAGGCACAGGGGGCTGTAGGGTGCAGGGGTGTCTTTGGGTGTCGGAAAAGCTTACTCTCGGCTGGTCGCGGTTGGGGTGGCCCCTGTTTCTGAGTCTGCAGGCGTCGGCTGGTTCGTGGAGGAGGGTCTTTGGGCACTGGACTTCGGGTCCCAGTCGCCGGGGGGACGTCCTCGTGGTCTTGGTTCGGGTTGGCCCGGGCTCGGCTGGTGCAGAGTGGGCTGGTCCGGAGCTTCCTGGTGGGCACCAGGTGGGTTGTTGCAGCAGAGCCTCTGCTGATGGGAGTCCCAATCGTCGAGAGGGTCAAGGCAGGCAGGTCCTCTGGGTGTCCCAAGGTTGCTGTCCCCGGAGGTCGCCGGGTTTAGCCAGGAGCAGGTTCCAGGATCAACAGGCCGGTAGGGCTGGGGCCAAGTCAGTAGTTGTTGTCCTGTTGTTAGCAGCTGCACGGCGGGTCTTCTTCTTGATCTTCTTTCTTCTTTTTGATATCGGGATCTGAGGAAGGAAGGTTCAGGGAGCCCCTAAATACTAAATTTAGGGGTGTTACAGGTAGGGCAAGGGCAGGGACCAATGGGTCCCTGTCCTGGGGTGAGTACACCCCCTGGCCTGCTCCTCTCCTGTGGGAGGCGGGCAGGAGCCTAGCTGAGCTTGGGCAGGCCTCCCCATCTACAAGATAGCTGGAGCCCGGGGTCGTGCTTCACCTCGCCTCCTCCACCTGAGGGTGGAGTTGGCACAGGTTGGCACACCCCCCTTCCTGACGTAGTTTTTCCTGCCAGTCTTCCTGCCAGAGTGGGGGTAGGACTGGTGGGGGGCTGGTTGCTAGGTAGAGCAAATGGTCTGGAGAAGCTCTGAGGCGGTATGCCTTTGAAGCTTCCCCTGTCCATCCTGGGGGAGGAGACATATCACCTTGCCCAGGATGTGCTTTGTTGCAGACCCAGGAGAGCAGGGGGCTCTCCACCCAGGGGTCCAGCAACATGTCTGCTGTGTGGCAGTCTCTGCAGCCACTCAGCCCAGACATGGGTTGTAGGTTCGGGTTTTTGGAGGGCATCTCTAAGATGCCCTCTCGTGCATTTTACATTAAATCCCACACTGGCATCAGTGCGGGTTTAATGTGCTGAGAAGTTTGGTACCAAACTTGTCAGTCTTCAGTGATGCCATTATGGTGCTGTGGAGTTCGTGAATGATAACCTCCCAGCACCATAAACTCTTAAATGGCAACACTGCACTTACAGTGCCCATGAAGGGCCCTGGGTACTGTAGGGGCACAGGGCTCATGCACCTGGGCCCTCACCGCTGGCATGGGGCACCCAACTAGAGGGGTGACTGAAGTATGCCAGGGCAGTGGGTTCTGTGGGCATGGCACACAGGGATGTGTGCCATGTCGACTCTTGCTGTAGTTCTGTACTTAGGCACTCAGCCTGCAAAGGCAGTGTGTGGGAGCCAGGGTACAGGGCCTCTGAGGGTGGCACAATAAGTGCTGCAGCCCTCAGGGGTCTTCTCTGGTCATCATGCCCTGGGTACCTAGGGTACCATTTACGCCCTGAGTACCTGATTGGCAGGGACCCAGGGCACACTTAGTCAAAGTACATCAGCAGTTCAGAAAAAAGTGTGGGCATACCAAGGCAAGAAAGATGGCACTTTCTCACAGGAGAGCTTTGTACTGTCTGTTTATTGATGGGTGTCCCAAAGGCCTTCTCTTCCAGACTGGTGCCTCTATATGCGTCATTTCAGGGGCATGTCAAAAATTAATACTGTAAATCTCTGTGTAGAGCTGTTCTGTAATATTGAATTTATTAACACCTAATCCACTGTTCAGACAGCTATCATGTAATAATAGCTTGTTTTTGTTCTCTGTGACACAAAATGCAGCAATTCTACAGTTTTTAAGCACGGTCATTAGGTACTTGTATTGAGTTTGGTGCCCATAGGCCTTCATTTGTTTTTGCTATTTGTATGTGCAAGTGCTTTTTGGGGCCCTGCCTCTTTCCTTTAGCGCAAAGCTAGAGCTTCTTTTAAATGTAATTTTTAAAATCCTTTATTTGATCATTTCCTTTTGGTGGAGATTCTCCTTCTTCTGTGGATCTCTTTTGCGAACCAGGATAAATTTCCCGGTAGGGGCGCACTCCTTGCCTCTGTTACCTGCATCTTTTTAGACCGAGGTGCCATTTCTGTGATGGAAGTTATCTAGGGGGCACACAAGGGGTTAGATATGTATACACATTTCACAATAGTCTGAATCTTTGTAGCCGCAATGTTTCCCTCTCTTATATCACCATAGTGGGTAGAAAGTAGCGTGACAACATAACTAAACAGATACGTACTTTTTCAAAAAGTTAAATTTTGCTTCCGGTGGTAATCATTTATTTACCTTCTGCTTAAACTTGCTTATCTTGGCAGAAACTCGTGTGGATGGTTTGGTAAATCTGTGCTGTTCACCGTTGCGTGTTTTCTGCCATATCCTATGTTTTTCTACCCAAGTAAACTCCGAGCCCCTTCAATGCGTTCACTCCCCCCTGACAACAGGCACTGCCGTGGCGGAGGGTAGACCAGTTACATAGGTGTACCTGGTTAAATGCCCTTCTATTCTCCTATGCGGTCCCCTACCTGCACCATAATTGTGATATGCATTGTTTTTTTTCATGTCATGGGTGGACTCGTGAATGTTGGAGTCCGTTTGATCCTCATGTACGTGCTGCCCAAAGTGTGGGGGGGGGGGTTCCTTCGTATAAACTGGCTCCGTCTGTCTCTGAAAAGCAGCAAGCATGTACACTTTCTGTTCCACTCCCTGAACCCTTTGATAAATAGTAGATGGGGGCATTTTTTTTATCCAGAGTAGGTTTCTACTGCCTTGTATGAAAATTGTCCATCTTCTGCTTCATATCCTCCACACCTCTCCCACGGACGATGGACTGGGATGCAGCCGGAGTTATTACCAGTGACTGAGATTAATTTAAGCATTCCATTCATCACTATTTTTGTATACTCTAGTGCATGTCCCTGAGTGAGACATGTATGCACAGACATGGGTCCCGTGCATACTGTGCCACTGGAACCAAGGTATATCCAACTGAAGAGCCCTAACTATGGCGAAACCAGTCCCTGGTTCCTTCTGTTCTGGTTCAGGTAGGACCTGGCTTGGCAGTTCAGGCTGGACTGTTCCCATTGGAGCAGGGTCATGGCTGATTTGTAGATCCAAACTGAGGTGGCATGGTGTGCAGAATAGCAATGGACCGGTATGTGGCCCAAGAAATTATTAGTGACGGAGGTTAATTTAAGCATTCCTTCCACCCATATTACCCATTGCAGAGAGTGGGGTCTCTTGGTTCAGGGGTCTGTAGAATCAGGAATAGGATGCTCATCCCAGTTTTGGAGAGGCACATAAACTTTGTAGATGCTCAGAGTGGCTCTGGCATTGCCTTGACCACTAAGAGGTGTAAGTATTCGACCCCTCATCCAGTACTTGTTTGTTCATGGTCATCTGGACAGTGAGAGGTCCTGAGTACCAGTGTCAGGCAGGCTATACTGATTCAGAAGTCGATCCTCTGCATCGTTGCCATTCTCCCTCCATAATGGGCCTAGAAATGGGAGGCCCAGGATGTCTCCTGAGCTGTGGTGAGAAGGAAGTCACGCCTGCTCGCCAAGAGCTGAACGGAGACTGCTAGATGGATCTGACCTGATCTACAGCAAGATCTAGGCACAGACAGGCTAATTAGAGGGCCATGTACTTGGACCAATAAAACCAGTGACTCCCTTGGATGCCCTCGCCACTGTAAAAACGGGAGTGCCGCCAGTTGACTTTGAGATGCAGCACCTGGAAATAAAACACATTCTAAGACCGTCCTAAGGAGTACTGGCTTTGTAGTTCATCTGCTCCTACCTAAAACCAGGTATGAGGTGGGTTTTGAATTAGTAGTTGGGCTCTAAAAACTGGTCAAATGGATTGTGTACTTACTGGGTACCCCTGACCAGACACTGGGATACCAGATCATAATCACTTGGATCTCTGGTGCCTCAGAGATCAGGTGAAGTGGTGGGCTTTTGGGATGCATAGGTTTTGTAGCCTACGCTGCTCTAGATCACATGCTGTGTACACTCCTGTTGTCTAGCGTTGGGCTAGGAAGGGTCCAAGTTAATTTTTGCTCGAAGACAAAAATTCAGTTTTAAGATAATTTGTGGTGCTTCCTATAAAACGTAGAAAGGAGGCTGTGCACTGCTAGTTAATTCAATGGTGTATTCTATTTTATCGTGCTCCTAAGATCACTCCCCGCCCGGGAGTGTGAAGACAAACCAAAAAGATAGCACCGACACAGACTGTGTGGGTGTCTCTTAGGGCACTGATTCATGTACTGGAAACACCAGTAAACCTTCAACAATGAAAATAGTTCGTTGAAACCAGTCGTTTTCTATATCCAAAGTATTTTATTCATACTTCCATATGGATCAATGGTAATTCATAAGTTCATAAAATTACATTTTCTTTGAGTTAATCACCACAAAAACTTCCAATGCATTTCGGCTAATAGCCTTCGTCGGGGAAGTTGCTCCGAGGAGAGTCTGCCTCCCTGCATCCCTTTTGGGTGGGGGTCCTACATACAGGCAGCGTTTGTAGAGAGGTCAGGTCCGACCTTGAGGGAGTGGCAGAACCGGTGTTGCTGAGCCTTTCAAATTCCGTGGGATGTCCAGAGCAGCAGACCGATCAGCTTTGTTGTGGTGCCTGCAGATGTAGGGGAGTGACTCCTTCATTCCAAGGGAGAGTTCTTTGAGTGTCCTTGATGCCCATAGGTCTGTTGAAGATCGTGGAAGAAACACAGGCAACGACGAAGAAGACTTGCAGGACAGAGAGACGAGGAGCAACAGGAGTCTTCCTTAATGGAGTCTCCATTCCAGGGAAAGTTCAAGTGTCCAGACGGTCGAAGAGTGACGTAGTTTCAGGCTTGAGGCTTGTCCCACGACTAATCTGAAGAGCCACCCACAGGTAAGCCATTGAGTACGAGGAGGGTCTGGACAGCAGGGAGGATACTCCCATGTCTTTTGTCCAGTTTCATGCCAGAGCGGGAGCCAAGGTCTCTCTGAACTGGCCCAAACTGGAGTATTTAAGGAGGGCACCAAATGTGCCCTTCAAAGCAGTCGGGTGCCGCTGGCAGTCTTGGAGGTGGTCACACCTCTCTGTGACAGGAAACCAGTTGTTCTACCTACCCCTGCTCGAGCTTGGCTGAGCAGCAGGAGGGCAGAATCATATCTGGGGTCAGCAGCAGCACTAGCTTGCTGTCAGACCCTGAAAGGCTGTTACCTGTAGAACAGGGAGGTACCCCAAGGGAGCCCCTCTAGTACATTGAATCATACTTCCAATACTGGAATCGGCATTGGGGTATGATGAATTATAGCCACTATATGTATTAAAGTAGCTGACTGCACTTACAAAGCCTGGAGAATAGACTCTGGGGTTTGTAGGGGTAGCCTACTCTTGCAGGGGAACCCTCACACTTATAACCAAGCACCCTGCCCTCTTGACTGAAGAGCCTGCCATAGGAGTGACCGAATGGTTTTAAGTGTAGTGTCTGACCTTATATATAAGGAAACGTATATCTGTTGTAAGTGGTGCAAGCACCAACTCGCACAGGCTGCAATGGCAGGCCGGTAATCACAGTTCAAGTGGAATCCCATGGGTGGCAGAGTACATGCTGCCGCTCATGAGACCCCTGGTATACCTCTACCCTGGGTACTTTAGGAATCAATCTTGTTTCTTTTTATTGGAGGAAGACAAAAGCATCGTACACCGCTTCCTCCTACATTCATAGGCCGGCGGAGTCGATCATAAGATAATACTACACAGCGTTTTTTGCCAACAACCCGGAGGCCGGCCGCGTAATGAGAAGGGCTGGTGCTTTGTCTTCGGAAATCTGGAGGATGCAACTGATCAAGGAGAAAACACATACAAATATAACACTTGATAAAGAATAGCAAAGCAAAATCCCACCTTAACCCTTCCTTCCCATCCCCACCATCTCCGCACCAGCTATTGCCTCATTATGTTCATTCAAGCTTCATAGTTGTTGAGAAAGCTATATGTTTATGTTGACAATGACTGAGCAGCGGATAACCGTTCCAATGGTAATAAATAAAGAATCTGCAAATACTTGGGACAAGTGACTTCCCTACTGTCGCGGGTCGACCGCTGCAAGAAGGGCACCCACAATTTTGCAAAATCCCTCCCCTTGCCCTCCACCCCAAGAGGCATGCGTTCCATAGCCAAGAGGTACCATAGTCGGTGTATCCAGGACAGCAGTTAAGTCTCCGACGTCGTTCCCCATTGAGCTAGGATGACCTGTCTAGCTGCCAATCGCGCTAAGGCTATTTGCCTAAACGTATGGATTTTAATGGGAAGATCTTGGGTTGAGAGGCCAAGGAGGGTGTATTCTGGTGCACAGGGCAATGAAATATCAAACACTGCATCAGTGTTGTCAAGGACCTCTGTCCATTATCGTTGTAATTTCGGACAGTGCCACAGCAAGTGTGCCAAAGTACCCAACATCCCACATCCCCTCCAACAAAGGTCTGTCTTGCTTTTGTCCCACCTGTGGATGCGAACGGCGTGTAATACCAGTAGGAGAAAATCTTAAAGGAGGATTCCGCTCCAGCTGTGTTGTGCGCTGTATGATGGGTATGATATAGGATGTGTTCCCATTCCTTAGGAGATAGTGGCCTGCCTATTTCTGTTTACCAACGTACCTGTACCTTTTGTACGCTGCCCAGTGGGACCTGCTATTCTCATAGAGTACAATTCGGATATAAGACGACAGTCATCTTGTTTGCGGACCAACCATTTTTCAAACACGGTAAGAGGTCTGGACATTTTAGCATAATTGGAGGGCATCGCGATCCAGTGAGATAGTTGAGTGTAGGGGTACTCGTCAGTAGTTAGAAGGCCATAGTCCTGTCGGAGCTGAGCAAACAAGATCAGCCCCTCTGTGTCAAAGAGGGACCCCACTCTTTTACAGCCGTCTTCCCGCCACCGCTGAAATACCGTAGAGTCCTGACCTGGAGGGAAATCAGGATTATCTACAATGGGCGTCATCGGTGAGGGAAACGAGGTCCAGCCTTTTTTAAGCACCACCCTATCCCAGATCTTCAGCGTCAGCGACGTGACAGGAGAAGAGTAAAGACCCCAAGCCCTATGCTTGCGGGGTAACCATAGTTCCCTTCATATGTTGACGCCAGCGACAGACTGGTCCATAAAGTTCCAGTGTTTGCTGGACAATGGGCTGTTCTACTCCACTAAGTATCTGAGGCATGTGGCTTGATAGTATTCCCCAATCAACGGTAATCCCCCTCCCCCTGCATTTTTGGGCATGCCATCTAGGCGAGTGAGAGCCGCGGCTTCTTCCCACGCCACACAAACTTAGTAATGAGAACCTGCAATTGCTTAATCGCCTGAGGCGGTGGAGACATGGGAATCACTTGAAAAGTATAAAGAATACGCAGAAGAATTGTCATTTTCACAGCCACGATCCTTCCAAACCCTGCAAGACGCAGGCGTCCAGCGCCTTGGCCGTCTGCTCCAACAACGTCGCATAGTTGAGTGTAACCGTTCAGGCAATGGTGGGCGCTAATCTGATGCCAAGGTATATTATGTCAGTCTGCGTCCACAGAAACGGGAATTGATGTTGTAGGGCAAGCACCTTTTCTGGAGGAATCCCCAGATTTAGAATAACGTATTTACCCAAGTTAACCTTGAATCCTGATAGTTCCCTAAGGAGTCTTTTCCATCACTTTGTGTGCGTCAAGTGGAAGATGTGCTGAAACTGTTCAGTAGAAGTGGAGATGAGCCTGGGCGGATGTAAAATTCTGCAGGAAACCAGTAAGTTGCCAGCTTTATTGCTAGTCTCCATGTAAGGGTGATGTATCGGTCACCAAAAAGGCTGGTGAAACCGTGCCAAAATTTCGATCCTGGAGCTCTGAGGTAGATGTCCGAACCTGATGCCGGAGAAAAACAAGCTAACAAAGGAGCGGATGATCATGTTCAATTGACTATAGCAGGGGTCATTATACCTCGTGACTCGAAAAACTTCTACAAAGAAAAACAAGTTGCAAACGACCGAGCCCAACTCTAGATAGCAGGATTATACTAAGCACATGAATTTGCTGCACTACATGCTACAAATAGATGCTTACAGGGTAAGTGACATATTCCTTATGGATCTTGGTAAACCGAGCAGGCCAGCCGGCACCCCTTCTGACCCTTGTCCACCGCAAATCTTCCCCAAAATGTTTTGCCCACCTCTGCTGCCACATCAGTCAGAACAATCATTAATACTTTTTTAACTACAGGAGTCTTTCCAGAATACTTTAATAAAGGGCATATGTATGCACTTTTTAAGAAAACAAACCTGGACCCACATGAATTCCCCCCCCCCCTCTCCCCTCAACAACTACAAACCGATTGCAAATGGACCTTTACTGGGTAAACTGATAGAAAAAGCAGCATTCACCCAGATGTTACCGTTCATTGAAGACTTCTCCATACTTTCCGACTGGATTCCGTACAGGAAGAGGTGCAGAATCTGCCCACATTGCTCTCTGAGATGACCTTAAAAGCACAGTAGACTGGAACTGGGTCGCTGCACTCCTTCTCTTGGACCTTTCAGCTGCCTTCAACATATTTGATCATAACACTGTAAGGGTGACTGCCCTAGACTGGATCCCATCCTACTGTCAAAACAGAACAGATGTCATCCACACTTCCCCCTCTCTCATCCAAACTGTACTTAACAAAATCAGGGGGCCCTCGAGGCTCGATCATCTCACCCATGCTTTTCAGCATCTACATGAAGTCCTTACCGGTGAAGATCAGAATTTCAGCTCAGCTATAACTACACTGATGACACACACATACCTCTTAAACTGAAAATCCCTAAAGACATTGGGAACTCAAATCTTCAGTTGCCTCAGAGCCATTGATCAGTGGATGATGGAGCCACCTCAAATTGAATGCATCCAAATCTGAATTACTCACATGTGGTGAATTGAAAAATGATGACCTACCCGCAGCCTTACGACCTGCCATCACTTCCTAAAGAATCCAAGAAAGTAGGACACCATTTGAATGAACATGAACTCCGAGTTATTAGTGAATGCCCAAGTGGATAAGTTAGCAAGATCAAGCTTCATTACCATAAACTCTGAAATGCATCACTCCCTACCACCGGGTTCTCACGCAAGGTCCAGGCTACTATCTCTCTTGTTCTGTCTAAACTCTATTACGCCAGTGGCCTTTATCTCGGATAATCCTTAACTATGAAAAGACTACAACTGATTCAGAACTCTCCCACCACACTACTACTACATATAAAGCCACACGTCCACATCTCCCCTGCTTTGAGGAACCTACATTGGTTACTAGTTGCCAGAAGATACACATTCACGCTGCTTTATATCACCACAAAGCAATACGTGTAACGGGACCACTTTTAATCAGCAGTAAAATCACCAAATACATATAACAAATGAACCATCTTTAGACAGGGGACACTCAATAGTCCGTGTTACAAAGCAGTGTACTTGTACACAGAATAGCATTGGAAAAACCTTGGAGGTCACAACTTCTCAACCTCATTTTATGACCCGAAGTCTGGCCATTCAGAAACGAAGTAGCCCCCTAACCGCCTCCACTCGGTCAGATATTTATTTTTTTAACTGCGAGTCAGACCAGCCCACCATTACCACCTGGAAACCTGCTACCACCGAAGACACTGCCACGACCATGAAAAACACCCACCCAGGAGCCCCCACGGACCCCTGCCCGCCGCACATCTACCACAGAGCCGCCGCCGCCATAGCACCTGAACTTGGCCGGATCATTAACGCATCCTTTGAAGCTGGCATCTTCCCCGACGACTGGAAGCGGGCAGAAGTGAAGCCCCTCATCAAGAAACCCTTGGCCACCCGACGGACCTGAAAAACTACTGGCCCATCTCTCTCCTTCCTTTCGCAGCCAAAGTCACAGAGATTCGTCAACGCCCAGCTGACCACCTTCATCGAAGAGCACGCCTTCCTCGACTCCTCCCAGTCTGGATTTCGCAGCAACCTCGGCACTGAGACTGCCCTCCTCGCCGCCACCAATGACATCTGCATGCTACTCGACCAGGGCCACACTGTGGCCCTCATCCTACTAGACCTCTCCGCAGCCTTCAATGCAGTCTCACGGTGCACTCTCGCAGCCAGACTCCACGACGCCGGTATACGAGGAACCGCCCTCGACTGGATCTGCTCCTTTCTCTCCTGCAGAACCCAAAGGCTCAGACTCCCACCCTTCCTCTCCGAAGCCACAGAGATCCACTGTGGAGTGCCCCAAGGATCCTCGCTCAGCCCCATGCTCTTCAACATCTACATGGCCCCCCTCAGGTTCAGGAAGAGCCCCAAGACCTGGCTCTTCGACTGATTCGGAGCTCTGCCCCCGCACCCCTCCCACCAGCGCCTTGAGGCCCTCTCCGGTGAGTAGCACCCTTTATAAAACCCCGATTGATTGATTGAGACTGAAAGGAACTCTCAAGGGGACTGCTTCAGCCATTTGTCTAGGATATCATTTTTCAACACCTTGTCTGACAAATATTCCAAAGAGACTTTATTTAAGAGAAGCACCATGTGTGGGGAACGGAGAAGCTACACGCCTCCCAGATGCACCCTCTACGTCAGGAAGATTGGAATTTTGCCTAAATATGCCTAAATAGACTTTAGGAGTGAGAGGTGCTTAGCCTAGATTATTCTATGAGACCAAGGACAGTCTTGTCCATTTACCCCAGCAGAGTGTAAGACAAAGGAGTCTTTGGAGTTTCAGAAACGTCCGCAATTAAGACTTCAGGTAAGACCATTTCGCGGAGCTCGTTCCCTCTGAGCCTGCTGTAATAGGTTTGTTTCTTGCCCAGTAGTAAGAGTGTCTTGAATGCGATTCAGGATTACGCTTGTTCCAATGCTCTTTGTCTACAATTGAATGTCGCTGGCCTGGCTGCTGTGTTTCGGATCCTGAAGTGGAAGAGTGGCTTCTTCTTGCAGATTCTGTTTTTTACAACAAATTGAAAACATGACTTGCCTGTAGCACTTTCAAAGATGGTAGCGGGGGCTTGTATTTCTTTCCGTTTGTTGGGCTTTATTTTTTGCATTTCTGTAGGAGAGTTTCAAATATACTGGCATTTGCTTAATTGTAGTCTTCCTTTGTTTCGTTACAGTGCCAGTGGCCAATAAACGTGACACAAGATCGATCGAAGTCGCCATGAATGAGATCCGAGCTAAGAAGCGCTTGAAGCAGTCTGAAGAGGACACCCCTGGTGCCAGCAGCTCTTAAACTTGGGAAGGAGATGTCCACCAGGGCTGAAGACCACCATGGCTCTTGTATCGCTCTTTTCATCCGAGAGCCCTACTGGGTGACAGTGGCCGTTTTATTTACAAGTCTGTTTGACCCCTTGCACATGGAAAGAATCCCTGCTGGAATCCACTCAATAACTACCTCCTTTAGACGTCTGAATGTTGGCATGGGGCTCCCCTGGCTCAAAGGCAGGGATACAGAGTGAGAAATAGACCTGACTCGCATGGTGCAAACAGGGTTTTTACTTGCAGGTTTATTGGGGGAGGAGGGGTGGGGGGGGGGCACGTTAAACCTGCCTGAACCTGTTGCACGTCTCATCAGCCTTAAAGACCTGCATCTTTTAAGCAAGAGCCAAGTTCTCCAGGAGATCCAAGCCTGGCTGCTGTTGCCTTTGCCGAGTTCAGGTCCAGCTGGCGATTGTTGGAGATGTGTGGACTGGGTCAATGGAAATGCCTAGCCCGCACCATATTGGCATGTTCTGTAGTACCTAAGCCTTTGGAGAGCTACCAGTATTATAAAGAACATCGGTCTTTTTATTGAATTTGTCGCAAAGGAGTGAGTTTAGAGCCGGCGCTCTATTTATTTTAGTCTTTTTAAATTGGTTTTCAAACCATCATAGATAGCATTTCTTTCATAGTCTTCCCTAAGGCCTTGTTTTGTTAATCTGCGTGTCTTGGTTTCTTCCCTCTCCCATAGATATTCTTGCATTTTGCTTTATTCAAGTGTTTCCCCTCCATCTCAAGAATATGGAACTCTCAGCCCCCTGCTGAAGTGGAGAGAGGACAAAAAGTTTGATAGAACATTCAGCTGGTGGAGAGAGATTTCTTTCCACATCCCCCAGTCTGTTTTCCCTCTCGGGTAGGGTGCAGCTCTGAAACCCATACGTTTCAGCATGGCGGGGTCTGCTTTAAGGAGACCACTCGCGGAATGACAACATTTCCTATAGTCAGACGAAAGTTTTTAGAAACATTTCATTGCCATACTTTCTTCCTTGTCCCTGGCTTAGAGCATCATTGCTGCCCCTGCTGCTATCACTGCACTAAAGGTGGTCTCCAGTATGATTCATCCTGAAGTAGAAAGAAATGACCACCCAACGGGCAGTATCCTTCCCGCAATAGCACCACCAAGTGTAGCCGTCACAGACTGATTCATTCGCCTCCTCACAGCAAATCCAGTATCCGTGTAATTCAAACAAGAAGTCTGGAAAAAACCTGATCCATGCAGACTAAGGATATGTCAATGTTCAAGCCATATGAGGGGGAGGCCTAAAACAACCTCGACGTGATGCTACGGTGCTTATGTTTCGGAGGACTGTCCAACCGTTGCATGCTTCCACATCTCGCACACCATACCAAAGTCCCATGCGTTTCGGATTGGTTACATCTGTATCTGCTGGGCCTGCTTCATCACCTGATCACGAGGAGACCATTGTCCCTTTGAAGCTCCTCAGCAGGTATTTTCACTGGGTACCAAGCTAGCTCAAAAAGTACTGTGTTTCCTAAAAGTAAATTTGTTTTTGCCAAGTTGATAAGTTATTTAACGTGTTTATAATATTCACCAAAGTCAATCTTTGACTTTTGTAAAAAGTAAGGCAGTAGATGGGGAAACCATGTGATGTTTTTATATGCCTTTTAGTTCTTGGTAGCTGGGCTATTTTAACCCTTTTAATTACTGATCTTGCAAAAGAACCTCAGCTCATCACCTTAAAACTGAAGCAAAGTTGAATAGTATTTGCATTTTCTATTTTCGCACTGAGACAGAGTTGTTTGTTTTCTTTTTATTCCGTTTTAGTTGTCTGTAATATCAGGTGCTCACCCAGACCAGGCACTGGGGAAAAACAAAGGGAGATGGGGTGTCTGTCTCCCTTTCAGGCCCAGATCTCACATCTATTTAGTGGTTGCAGATGTTACAGGTGGAAGCAGAACTCTTGGGCATGAAAGGAAATCCAAATGGGGTACACCTGGGACCCCCCCTCTGTGCGACTCTGTTTTGATTTGTTGGTGGCTCTTGCGTTTTTAGGGAGGGTGGGCGGTAAAAAATGTCTACTTTGTTTTTATATTATTCTCTGTAAATGTATTTAAATTGTTGATAACCACATTTTAAACAGTACAATTGTATACAAATCTTTGAGATTTTGTGTGGCAATAAACATGGAACTTATTAGTTTCTTTGGAAGAGTTTTTTCTTCTTCTTCAATTATTATATGGTATCTGTGTCTCTGATCCACCACTGATGGCAACATTGTTAATTTATCATTTTCTTTATTAAAAAAGCTAAAAATGTTCTCTGCAGCAGATCAGTGTACCCACCGGCCCCCCAAACCTTGGACACTCTAGATCTCTGATCCTAATTCAAAGGCCATTGACCAATGGAGCCCAGTGAAGGAATCTGGCGTATCAGATTTAATTTTTATGTTCTTGGGATTTAAAGGTCTCCAACATAGTTTGTTTTTGTCCAGAGACTAAGCTTTTATTTTAGATAAGCTAAATGCTTCACGCAATATAATAAAAATAAAAAAAGATATTTTATGTTGTAATGAACACGGAGTATTTGTGCCTCCCAACTTCCTTCAAAGAACACGAGCTAACATTAATCCTTCGAAGATTTTTCTCTATCGGTTAGGACTGGGCCTTTCTTAAATCGCTGCCTAAAGCAGCTCTCCTTAGGGAATGTTTCAAACAAAATGCTATCTGATAAAAACTTCTAGTTGCAAATTCCTTACCTTAGAATAATCCCCAGGCATCAGACTATATCTGGAAATTTTTTGTGAGCAGTACCCCTTCACACCGGTAGGTGCCATCATTTGGCTGTGTGGCGTCCTCCGCGCTGGAAGTGACTTGTGCTGTGCCGATAGAGGCGCCATCCCAGTGTGCTGACGTCAGCTATTTTTTGTCCGTGCCAGTCAGCACAGATCTGGAGAAGAACTTCCCCAGTCACTTTTTGAATTACCTTATTTATACCTTTTTGTGGACATTGCCTCCTCGTGTGGCAGGGATGTCTGCAAGGAAGCCTGGTTTTAAGGCCTGTGATGCCTGTCACCGGCAAATGTCAGTGATAGACCCACACCTCATCTGCTTCTGGTTCCTCGAGCAGGACCACAACTTCTGTCCGTTGTCGTGCCATGCACCCTAAGGCCTTGAGGGAGAAGTAATTCAAGCTCCTTGCTGCGCAACGCGAGACTGCAGCGGTTTCAATCCCAGTGGAGATGAAAATTCCGGGTTCAGTCGTGGAGCCACTCCCAGAGCTTGTCATCGCACTCTAAGTTGTCCGGGCAAATTCCACATGTCCCAAAGAACAAGAAGTAGAGGGGTCTTCGACTTTGCCCCATCTGTCGAAGTCATCCGACGTGACCAGAGGGTGTCTGCATTCTAGGCCTGGTTCCTCGGTTGAGCCTGCACCTGGGCCGTGCCCGCGCCAGAGTTTCCAAGAGTCCGAGCGACCTCTGCCCAACTCTGTGAATTTTATGTGGCCATGCACCTCCGTGACCTGTCCCCACTGTAGCACCTTTGTTTCCCGTGGCTCAGGAGGGACCCCTACTGATCTTCTGCCGGCAGGCTCACACTCTGCGCCCCTCGGATTCGGACCGGTGCCGGTTGAGTCACCTCGACTTTACCAGGCGCCAGCCTCACTGCTGACGTGCCTGGCAGTGGCGCCCCCCCTTCCCCCCCATAGTCCGCCACGAATCCAACACTGAGCAGGATGGGTGTCGTCCGACACCAACTCCGGTGCTTACTGGTGACATTCCATCCTATTCCGATGTCCTAGAACTAGAGGATGACTGGGAGAGGCCACTGGACCCTTATGAATTCCAGCCCCTAGACGTTACCGAGGACCCCCAAATATTCTGGCTTGGCCTCCCTCCTCTCCTGTTTAATGAAGCTTTCATGGACGTCCTACTTGGGGCCTGGTCCAAGTCTGCACAGGGGCTCTTGTGAATAGGACAAATGCATGCTGCCATTGTGGAAAAGTAAATTTTGCCATGTCATATGTGCCTACGTGTTCCCCATCTTATGTTATATGTGCATGATCGATATGCATGTATTCCCCTCTGATCGATTAAAGACGCAATTACAGTTGTGTCCATCTCTAGTATGCCAGTTTCCAGTTTTCGTGAATATAACGAATATCAGGCCTATTTAAAGCTACGTTGCCACGTTTTACAGTGTGCACGTTAATTCATTGAATTGTCCCCGTTTCTAGGCCTCAAAAGGGCCCGGACTCAGATTCAGCTCCTGTTTCCTGAACTCTCCGAGGAGCGATACAGCCCCCACCTGTATCCCTGACCCTTCACTTACTTTCATGCCTCGCAGTGCCCGGCTAGGCCTGGCTCTGCCTCCCAGTCTGCCAAGAGTATGTTATGTTTCTAGTTATCAGTCCAGCCCTCCTTCTCTGCATTCCTAAGCTACTGAATCGCATCAATAGTTTCCGTCATGGTCTAGCCTTTATGTCTCCATGTAAGAGAAATACTGTATTCATATTCATAGAATATTCCTCGCACATGCAATACATTTAGAATAATGCATGCACCAGTCTTAGTGTCTGTTAGCCTTTACCCTGATAACTTTTGGATTCTATCAACATGTACTATAAACACCAGATACTAGATATGCCTAGGTACATGTCGCTCTGACCCTCCAGACTTTCGTCTCCTCTTCTAGTGCAGAAGTCATAGCCCCCATTTCTCCCTGGTAACACGTCATTGCCAGTTTGCGCGCACCACTAGGTTAAAGGTCCCAGCTGCTCAGGTAGCCCCCTCCATGTTTCCGCCCCATTTATGACATATTCTGTTACGTTTGCATCACATGTCTATGTATACGCCCTGTACACGCCTTCTTGTTACATCATGTTGCCCTTATCTTTCGCGACTGCTACAAACTCCGCCTACTGCTACGCCTACTGTATTGAATGCAATGTAATTGTTTTTAGTATATATATTAATGCACTGTTATTAAAAGCCAGCCAATTCCCAGATCCTGCCCCCGGCAGCTGCCATCCTATTCCCATGCAGGCTGTCCTGTTCCTGTCCTTTTATGCCTGATTAAAGCCTGTATACTTCAGCTACCTCGAATCTTGACTCTTATTTATTGAGTTATCTGTTATTAGAGTATCCTGAAAAATAGAACCGGTAATTAATTATTTATTTACCACATAATGGCGCCCGAATAGGGACTTGCCCTTTCCCCACGCGCCGGAGAAGCCACGCAGGCCCCCTGATCCTCTGCAGCCGTGACGGAACCATACCGGCCACGTGCAGATATTTCTGCTTCAAGTATCCCTCAGGCCCACGGAGGAGACGGAGGTTGCGGTCCAGCGTCCAGACGAGGCGGTGGAGGAACGCGGCGAGTCCCGACCAGAGCCCAAGCCAAGAGTCCAAGGTCCGAGGTATCCGGAGGCCCACCTGTAATGTAACTGAAGTCCGAAGTTCGTCCGTCCGTCGTCGTAGCAGTCCAGTCCAGTCCGAGGCCTTCCGTTCTTGCTGCCCGGTGAGTACCGTTGCTGGGGTAGTATCTAGACAGGGTCAATTAGTTTGTCTCTGGTCCGTGGGTTTGGGTACACAGATCCAACACGAAGTGTCCACCTAGGTGGATGCGGGTCCTGACGTGTCTCTTTATGGGACCGGTAAGTTTCGTACTGTTTTAGCAGTGCATCTAGTCATTCTAGTAAGTTTCTGTTCTAGTAAGTTCTGTTCTCGAGAAATTCATGTATTCTGTTTTCAGTATTCCAGGTAATATTCTGTCCGAACTGTTATTATAAATGTTATTTTATGTGTTTTTAATGTCGTGGTATGAGTGATTTGTTTTCTTAAGTTATTATTGTGTTTATCGTGTATTGTATTTGTGTCCAGATTCCAGTCTAAGTCATGCCTCTGTTCTCGAAGTTACGTCAGTTAAAAACCAGAAAAGGTCTGCTCGAAGAAGCAGTTCCAGTCCCGCCTAGGGACAGTCCAGGTCATTTTATGTATCATAAACATGGCATAAGTGCCATATTATATCTAGACTTATGGGTCGAGTATACTAAAGATCTAGAAGAGAAATATAGATGGCCTGTATCAGGTACATGGGATGCCGAGTGCATCATGCGAGTAGAAGAAGCATTATGGAAAAAGAAATCCAGACAGTCCCAGAAAGATGCCATCGAGTTATGGCGCAAAGAATCTCATAAAAGAACCGAAAAAGAAATCAGAAAGTCAGAATTAAGTAGAGAATCCTCAGAAAGAGCCCAAGAAAGGGAATTAATCGAAGTAGGTGAACGAGTTAAAGCCGAACAGTCAGACAGACAGAGAAATGCCCTTATTAAGGGTATGTATCCTCTTCTTGCCGAGGGCTTGCCAAAAGCAACCCCGGAAGCACCATGTAATTTTCCGCCGACATTGGTTCCGATTAAGCTACGTCACAAACCGACCGCAGCTGATATTTTTCTCTCGTCCTATTTGGACGACACAGTCCCAGAATATGCAAATCCTGTTCCGCCAGCTCCTGTAAATAATGTAATTCCTGTTCCTCCAGCCACCGGGGCACCTGTTACAGCACCTGTTACGGTACCCCCGGTCCAGCCCGTAGTACAAGTTCCCGCTACATCGGTCACTCTGCCAGCACGAAGAGTATCAGTCGACGATTCTAGTATAGGGGCCGCGGGGGGAGGTCCTCCTGGTACCCCGCCGCCACACAAACGTGTAACGTTAGTCGAGTTACATGAACGTGCGTTACAGCGTACGCCCAAATATCAGTCCGTTACAGATATCAGACGAGCTCTCACCGAATGCCGTTATGATCCAGTCCCAGGCGATGATAATATGGTTATATATTCATTGCGTGTAAGACGGGTGACCGAGTATTTGGACACCCTACCGAATATGAAAGAAGATCTAGACAGAATATATCGTTTCATCCGTACAGGAGACGATCCAGAAGTATTGGCGAAATCATGTCTCTAAGGAAAGCTGAGACCCAGCTCATGCTATTAAAATTTCTAATCAATTGTTTAGTAAGGGAACAAGATTGTCCGACTAAAGATCCGATCGAAATGAGAATTCTGACAAAGTGGAGTGATCATATAGCCGAGGGAAGACACAAGACACTCAGTAGTATAGACAGTATGTACAAGAAAATTCGTAAGGAAATAATAAGGTTACACGAGAAACGCAAAGCAGCACAAGTAAGCGAGAAAGAAGACAACACTGATACTGAAGAGGTAGAAGACGAGAATCCCACCAGAATAGCGTATGTAGGTAGAACTAGACTTCCCGACCTGACACTTTATGTGGATGGTTCATGTATGAGAACTAGTACAGGAGAACTAGTAGCCGCGTATGCAGTGACTACTGAAACTGAAGTTATAGAAACACACCGTATTGACATCCTGTCTGCTCAAGCAGCAGAGCTAGTTGCTCTGACCCAAGCCTGCATACGTGCCAAGAACCTGAAAGTAAACATATATACAGATTCACGTTACGCATTCGGAGTTGTACACGACTTCGGAGTACTCTGGCAGGAGAGAGGTTTCATGACTTCTCATGGAACCAAGATTCAGCATGGTCTCCTCATTCAAGCTCTGTTAGATGCAATACATTTACCGACAGCTATCGCTATCATGAAGTGCAAGGCACATACGAAAGTTACTGACATCATTTCCCAAGGTAACGATCTAGCAGATCGAACAGCCAAGCTTACAGCTCAGACTCCAGACATTCCAGTTAACAAGACACAGACATCCATTCCAGAACAGACTACTTGTATGACAGTTAAGGACCCTACACAAGATGTCATAGACATACAGTTACATGCTACTCCCGAAGAAATAAAGAAATGGTCCGAACAAGGAGGGGTCCAGACAGATCAAGGATGGTTGACGAAGGGAAAAGCCACATGGTTTCTCCCCGACTCTATGGTTCAAGTCATTATTAATACCGCACATAGTCCAGCACATCTAGGAGAAAAAGCTATGTTAGACAGTATACAGAACCTTTGGTTCAACAAGCACTTACGAGCTGCAGCCAAGCAGAAAGTCCGTACTTGTATGATATGTTGCCAATTCAATCCAGGTAAAAGTGTCCCGGTGGAACAAGGTGGATTCCAACCCCCTGACCACCCTTCTGAAGTCCTCCAGATGGATTATATTCAGATGGAGCGATGTCGAGGTTTCAAGTATGTCCTCGTAGTTGTATGCGCTTTGTCCAGGTGGACAGAAGCATATCCAGTTCCAGATTATACAGCCGCGACCACTGCCAAGCAGTTGGTTCGTGAATTCTTTCCCCGCTATGGACTCCCTAGGGTCATGTATTCTGATAACGGCCAGCCATTCTCATCCGAGTTAATGAAACATGTTTCCCTTTTGTTAGGGTACCAGTGGAAGTTCCATTGTGTGCGCCATCCTGAAGCAGCCGGTCTCGTAGAGAGACATAACCAGACCCTGAAAATCCGTATTGCCAAGACATGTAAAGAGAAAGGTGTAGACTGGCTAGTTGCCCTGCCAGTTGCTTTATTCTTTATGCGGATGGTTGCACATTCCAGATCAGGTCTGTCCCCGTACGAGGTCGTATTCGGCCGCCCCCCAAATATGTGGGGTACACCTAGACCCCGCAGTATTACAGATGTTTCCAGTAATATGTTGACAGATTACCTAGCTTCCTTGATGTCTGCCCTACACTCTTGTCGTTCACAGGTTGCCGCTGCATTTCCAGACAATACCGAAGTGAAACCGCATGAGGTCATTCCAGGCGACCTTGTCCTTGTAAGGAACTTTGATCGTTCAAGTCCGCTGGAGCCTCGCTGGAAAGAGCCGCGACTTGTCCTCCTGACCACCCGCACGGCCGTGAAGTTGGAAGGCCGCAAGGGGTGGGTCCACCTGTCCCACATCAAGAAATTCCATGGATTGCGTATAAAAACATTTGCCAAGAACATTTCTAAGGACTGCCTAAAAATTGACTCTGAATCCAAGCCTCCCCTGTTAGAGAAAACTCCGCAACAGGAGTATAAGTTAAAGCTCCGGTCTAGCAAAATAAGTCAGCCAGTTTAATTGTCTAAGTCCCTCTCGGGTGAAACTGTTAGACAGGTATCTGACATGTATGAGATAGACCCCCATAGTGAGAGAGTTAGTCAAAACTCTATACGATGTATTGTTTTTCTAAGTTTCTTATTGTTTCTAAGTTTGATGGTTACCTGCACAAGTTATGCATTACATTTATGTTTTCCAATTTCTCATGTAAATAAGTTTTCTAATGCTACAGTAGAGCACACATTTAGTGATCTGCCTCCTCACGAGTTATCCTATCGTCTTGCTATGAGAAATAATACATTTATAAGAATGTTACACTATTCACACCAGACCAGCAATGCCACTAATTGTTGGGTGTGTGGTCGACTCCCCCCTTTCCAGACACCGAAGGGAGTTCTGCCACTCTTTCCTTATCCGTTTTCACATAATGGTTCGTGTGGAGCATGGTCCACGTTAACGTCATCTTCAAATGATATGTCCCTTCTGAATAGAACATGTTTTCCAGACAAGCAAGGTCTCCCCCATAGAACAGGGTTAGATCTAGAAAATGAAGTATATAATTTAGGTAATTATTCTTCGAATTTTATGGTATTGAATGTTCAGTCTGATACTACTCCAGACTTACCTGCTATTTCAGTACTACCAGTCAAAGGCGAATTATGTGTCAGAAAGAATGGTTCCGCACATGTAGGACATAGTGATTGTACTACTACTGTCAAGTATAGTGACAGTGGGAAATCTATTTTCAAAGCCTCACGTCATTCTTATTTTGTTTGTGGTCAGACCGCATATGTTCGTCTGCCCCTCGATTGGGATGGAACATGTTACATTGCCTTCCTACTGCCACCAGTTTTTCTAGCCCCATCTGATTATCACAGAAACACACAACTAGTACAGGTCAGACATAGAAGGGAGATTGAGTCCCCAATTGTCGATCAAACTGAAACTGCTCTAGAACAGTATCAAGACTTTAATAAAGGTTTCTTCTTCTTTATAGGACCTGTCCAGAATAGTAAGTTAATACGTAGATTAACCAGAACCCTTGAAGCAGTAGTGAATGAGACTACTTCTGCTCTAGGTAACTTAACCGAAGAGCAATCTGCTATGAGATTTGTTGTGCTCCAAAATCGTCTCGTTCTTGACGTCATACTGGCCGATAGAGGAGGAGCATGTAGAGTCATCGGATCTAGTTGCTGCATTTTCATTCCTAATAACGCGCTGTCTGTTTATTCAGCTATAACCAGACTTCATAAAATTGCCCATCAGTTACACCAGAATCCAGGCACCTGGACATGGTCCGGTTGGCTCTGGAGTATCATATCTGCCTGGGGATGGAAAGTATTGTCATTTCTAGGTATTGCAGTAATGATCCTATTCAGTTGCTGCCTCTGTATACAATGTGGCCCTGCGATTTGCGGCATTTGTGCTACCTCTTGTATTCCTAGTCCTAAGTCCCGTTCCAAGACAATTCGAGACGAGCAAATGATGCTATATGAAATGATAGATGGTATCATGAATATTGATGTTTCCTGATGGAAACGTAGGGCACAAGGAGGGGATGTGGAAAAGTAAATTTTGCCATGTCATATGTGCCTACGTGTTCCCCATCTTATGTTATATGTGCATGATCGATATGCATGTATTCCCCTCTGATCGATTAAAGACGCAATTACAGTTGTGTCCATCTCTAGTATGCCAGTTTCCAATTTTCGTGAATATAACGAATATCAGGCCTATGTAAAGCTACGTTGCCACGTTTTACAGTGTGCACGTTAATTCATTGAATTGTCCCCGTTTCTAGGCCTCAAAAGGGCCCGGACTCAGATTCAGCTCCTGTTTCCTGAACTCTCCGAGGAGCGATACAGCCCCCACCTGTATCCCTGACCCTTCACTTACTTTCATGCCTCGCAGTGCCCGGCTAGGCCTGGCTCTGCCTCCCAGTCTGCCAAGAGTATGTTATGTTTCTAGTTATCAGTCCAGCCCTCCTTCTCTGCATTCCTAAGCTACTGAATCGCATCAATAGTTTCCGTCATGGTCTAGCCTTTATGTCTCCATGTAAGAGAAATACTGTATTCATATTCATAGAATATTCCTCGCACATGCAATACATTTAGAATAATGCATGCACCAGTCTTAGTGTCTGTTAGCCTTTACCCTGATAACTTTTGGATTCTATCAACATGTACTATAAACACCAGATACTAGATATACCTAGGTACATGTCGCTCTGACCCTCCAGACTTTCGTCTCCTCTTCTAGTGCAGAAGTCATAGCCCCCAGTTCTCCCTGGTAACACGTCATTGCCAGTTTGCGCGCACCACTAGGTTAAAGGTCCCAGCTGCTCAGGTAGCCCCCTCCATGTTTCCGCCCCATTTATGACATATTCTGTTACGTTTGCATCACATGTCTATGTATACGCCCTGTACACGCCTTCTTGTTACATCATGTTGCCCTTATCTTTCGCGACTGCTACAAACTCCGCCTACTGCTACGCCTACTGTATTGAATGCAATGTAATTGTTTTTAGTATATATATTAATGCACTGTTATTAAAAGCCAGCCAATTCCCAGATCCTGCCCCCGGCAGCTGCCATCCTATTCCCATGCAGGCTGTCCTGTTCCTGTCCTTTTATGCCTGATTAAAGCCTGTATACTTCAGCTACCTCGAATCTTGACTCTTATTTATTGAGTTATCTGTTATTAGAGTATCCTGAAAAATAGAACCGGTAATTAATTATTTATTTACCACACCATCACCCCATCTTCCTCACCCAGCACCCCAAACCGGAGAGCTAAGTGGTTCAAGCCTCCAATTCCAGGGTAAATCCTAGAGCATTCTCTACCACGCCACCGTCATGGAATCCAAGAGACTGGATACCTTGGGAAAGAAGATGCTTTCTTCTGCCAGCCTGACTGCAGTGGGTCAACACAGTTTGCCTTTTAGGCCGATACTCCCATTCAATTTGGGACTCAGTAGCACAAGTGCTGCATATGGTCTCGGAGTAGCCCTGAGCCATACTCTTCCAAGCTATCGCTGATTGGAGGGACAGAGCTAATACCGCCAAACACTGTGGGCTGGATGCAACAGACTCACTAGGCAGACCGGTTGTGTTGGTGGTCCTTGGGTGCCACGCCTGGTTGAGAACCACTGGGTTTTCAGGGGATGTTCAGGCTTCGCTCATGAATATGCCCTTTGATGGCTCCTGTCTCTTTGGAGTCAAGGTGGACTCTGCGCTGGGGTGCTGCAAAGACAGCAGAGCTTTGGCTAGGTCTTTGGTCCTTTCCATGGCCCCTCGCCAACCCCAGTCTGCCTTTCGTGGCCATGGAAGGGGCTTCCAGCTATGTGTCTACTCGCCCAGCCACCACGGCACGCAAGCATTCCTGCCCTGTGTGGCAGAGTTTGTGGTACCCACAAACCTTGTGGATTAGGTAGTCGGAGGTTGGGCCAGGCAGGCGCAATGTCTAAGCCTCTTTAGTTTGCCCTCTGACCATCATGGGCATCCAGTGGTAGTCGGAATACGCCATCGCCTGCACCACTTGAGGTCGATAATATCTGACTTTGTGACTACCCTCCACCCATGCCACGAACTAGCCAGAGGCTGACTGAGTCCACATCTCATTATTCCTCCAGGAAGTGGTGGCTCTGTTGGCCAAAGGATGCCATAGAGAGGGTGCTGGCTTCATAAGTAGGTTGTCGTCGTTGTTCTCGCTACTTTCTGGTTCCCAAGAAGGGCGGAAGCCATTGTCCTATCTTAGAGCTGTGCCCTCTCAATTTATTCTTGAAGAGGGAGAAATGGCTGTGGTTTCAGCTCATCTACAAAGATCAGGAGTGCCAGTCTTCCTGTATCTCGACTACTGGCTGTTAAAGGTGAGTTCACCCCAGGCAGTCCTCTCCCACCTCCAGACTTCAATGGACTTCATGCACTCGCTGGGGTTCACTATCAACGTGCCAAAGTCGCACCTAACTCCTTCTCAGATACTCCCTTTCATTGGAGCAGTTCTGGACACGGCTGTTTCAGGCTTATCCTCCTGAACTGCGAGTCCAAGATATGGTACCGATGTGTCAGCCTCTATTCTGGGTTTCGGTGAGACTGACTCTGAGGTTGATGAGCCTCATGGTCTCCTGCATCTTGCTTGTGATGCATGCCCGCTGGTATTTGCGGGGTTTGCAGTGGGACCTGAAGTTATAGTGGGCGCAACATCCGGGTATCTTTCAGATATGATCCAGATCTCGGAGGGCACTGTAAAAGATCTGCAGTGGTGGTTAACGAACCTCAGTTGGGTCAGCGACAGACCCTTCTTCCTTTCCCGTGTGTATAAAAACGCATAAGTAATAACAACCCAGGGAGAAACCAATACCAAACAACAAAACAACATAAAGATTAAAAACATTTTTTTTAAAACGTTTTAATAATATTCTTTATAAAAACATATTACAAATGTACACAATTTATTAAAAAAAAGAAAATTCAAATGCACAAGATAGTACAATACTAAAAATAAGTCATAAAAATCAAAATAACCATATAGATTATAGAACAAAAATTACATTCAATATTTTATCAAGGTTAATGTAAATTATTACAACCACAAAGAAAGAGAGTGGCAATCATTAATAACTCGACGCGCGTTTCGGCGTTTGAACCAACGCCTTCATCAGGAGCCACACCTATATATCTAAGGAATAAAAATTATTATTCGACCATCAATAATATGGTGAATTAATGCCTGTTTCCAGGACAAGCATTTAACATTCCGCTATGGGCGTAATTAACAATTTTCCTATCGATAAAAAGAGGGATTTCTGAAGCTGCTTGATGTGCAACCAAATGGAATCGAAGGACGCTTTCCGTCACGTAAGATCCCTTTTCCCCCTCTGTTATATTATTTTCATTTCTTTAAATTGAACGGTTAAAAACGTACATGTAGTATTTATTTATTTCACCCGCACGTTAATGATTCATGTCGGGGGTCATAAAGTTCATCGGTTTGGCAAGGACTGATCTGTATCTCGCCTCGCGTTCCGTGAAACTCGATAGAGAATAGATGGCAGAGCTCAACCGGCGTGGTCGATGGTAACTGCCGAGGAGAGCGGTCAGCGTTCTGTGACCGTTAGAAAGATTATTATCTTCCTTTCCCACCAGATCAGACCGTAATGACAGATGGGTCGCTTCTGGGTTGGGATAGCCATCTGGGATTGGTGGGGGATCAGAGGCCTCTGGGCTCTATCAGAATCTGGACTCCGCTTCTTCCTGTTGGAGCTCTGACTGATCTGACTGATCTTTCTACCCTCCATCAGGGACGGCTGTTGCAGGAGTTCATGGACAGCAGCACCACCATGGAGAGACTCCTGCTGGACCCAAAAAGAGCACTGACAATCTACCTTGACCACACAGAACCTTTTCGGGTGGACAATCAACTCTTCGCGGGATATGTTGGAGTTAAAAAAGAGACGGCCGTGCAGAAACGAACCCTCTGCCGATGGATTATACTCAGCTACACATTGGCCAAGAAGCAGCCCTACAGGTTTGCGTGCTCATTCCGCAAGAGCAAAGGGTGCGACCACTGCGTTAGCACATGGAGTTCTGGTCCTGGACATCTGCCAAGCAGCAACGTGGGCTTGTTGGAAAACGAGGCAGCATCAGTGAGGCCTGCACAAATAACATGACACATTTGTCCTTCACTGGGAACCAAACACCCTAGGGCAGCGCCTGACTCTCAGAGGGATATTTAACAACAAGGGGTGGTGATGGACAGAGTTTCTGAATTAAGCAGAATGCTCTCACCCAGTCAAGAGATCAGGGCTAGATCCAACACCGTTTTTTAGCTCACTGCACCATCCCAGTTCAGAACCTGGCTATATGCAAATTAGTCTGTTCCTGTCCCAGTGCATGATGGGAACAGGGCAAACCAAACTACCAAGCCAATTCTTACACTGGGAAGGAAACAAGCTTCCGGGGACCGGTTTCTGGCATTTCAGCCGTCGTCGGCCCGGCTTGCTTGAATCCTGATGGTGCAATGAGCAAGGGACTCACATCTGAGTATACCCTTCCACGCTTAGGGTGGACAAAATATTTAACAACAAGGGGTGGTGATGGACAGAGTTTCTGAATTAAGCAGAATACTCTCACCCAGTCAAGAGATCAGGGCTAGATCCAACACCGTTTTTTAGCTCACTGCACCATCCCAGTTCAGAACCTGGCTATATGCAAATTAGTCTGTTCCTGTCCCAGTGCATGATGGGAACAGGGCAAACCAAACTACCAAGCCAATTCTTACACTGGGAAGGAAACAAGCTTCCGGGGACCGGTTTCTGGCATTTCAGCCGTCGTCGGCCCGGCTTGCTTGAATCCTGATGGTGCAATGAGCAAGGGACTCACATCTGAGTATACCCTTCCACGCTTAGGGTGGACAAAATATTTAACAACAAGGGGTGGTGATGGACAGAGTTTCTGAATTAAGCAGAATACTCTCACCCAGTCAAGAGATCAGGGCTAGATCCAACACCGTTTTTTAGCTCACTGCACCATCCCAGTTCAGAACCTGGCTATATGCAAATTAGTCTGTTCCTGTCCCAGTGCATGATGGGAACAGGGCAAACCAAACTACCAAGCCAATTCTTACACTGGGAAGGAAACAAGCTTCCGGGGACCGGTTTCTGGCATTTCAGCCGTCGTCGGCCCGGCTTGCTTGAATCCTGATGGTGCAATGAGCAAGGGACTCTCATCTGAGTATACCCTTCCACGCTTAGGGTGGACAAAATATTTAACAACAAGGGGTGGTGATGGACAGAGTTTCTGAATTAAGCAGAATACTCTCACCCAGTCAAGAGATCAGGGCTAGATCCAACACCGTTTTTTAGCTCACTGCACCATCCCAGTTCAGAACCTGGCTATATGCAAATTAGTCTGTTCCTGTCCCAGTGCATGATGGGAACAGGGCAAACCAAACTACCAAGCCAATTCTTACACTGGGAAGGAAACAAGCTTCCGGGGACCAGTTTCTGGCATTTCAGCCGTCGTCGGCCTGGCTTGCTTGAATCCTGATGGTGCAATGAGCAAGGGACCTGTGGCTGGCGGCCAGTTGTCCCATCGGAATTACTGACACCACCTCCCTCCCAATACTGCCAATGCGCTCTTTTGAACACCAGGTCGCTTGGTAGGCATTCCACGGATATCTGGGATCTGCTCGCTAACTCTCAACTTTCTTGTCTGTTTTTAACAGAGACATGGCTCGGGGAAGGCTCAGGGCCGGATGTGGCTAAAGCACTACCCCCGAACTATACCATCCTCAGAAATGATAGAGTTGAGGGGAGAGGAGGAGGTGTAGCGCTTATTGTGAAGAAGGACCTAATCTGTTCCTCTTTTGTGATAGACAATATATCTGGGTGTGAAGCCATTGGCTTCAAGCTGTCACTTTCACCTTGTCAGACATGTACCGGACTGCTTGTCTACAGACCACCAGGTCCGACTGGTACCTTTTTTGAAGATCTACAAGCCGCGCTCTCCATTCCTTGTATGCGCTCGGCGCATTGTCTTTTGCTAGGGGATTTTAATTTTCATATGGATCTAGCAATGGATCCAAATGCTGTTAGAATCCAAGATGTTGCGGCATTGCTTGGTCTTGTCCCTTATATTAAGAGCCCCTCCCACAATAAAGGGCATATTCTGGATCAAATCTTCTCTACCAAACCGATTGAAGTATCATCTCCACTCCCAGTGTTGTGGTCTGATCATTTTTTGCTAAATTTTAAAATTCCCTTTCATACGGCCACAGGGCAGAGAGGACAGAGTAACGGGTTTCGACAATCTAGAGCCTTCCACCGTATTTCGGTGGAAGCAATGGCTGAAGCTTTCCGCCTTCATCCTTGCAAGCTCACTGATGATCTGGAGGCAGACCTGGAGATGGTGCAAAAGTGGCTAACAGATAGACTTGATGAATTGGCCCCTATGAAGACTGTTAATTCAGCCTGTCACTTGGCCTCTGCTCCATGGTTTACCTCCTCATTAAGATTAATACGCCAAGAGTGTAAAAAAACTGAAAGGCTCTGGCGAAGAAAATATGACTCTGAGGATAAACAAAGATATAAAGATATGATTAAAACGTATCATAAACAGATTGCCGAGAGCAAGCAAAGCTATCTGGAACATAGAATAGACGAAGCCACTAATACTAGTAAGGAGCTTTTTAAAATAGTTAGGGAGTTCACCTCACCGGCTGCCTGTTCTTCTGCCCACTCACATTCCGAAGAGTGGATAAAACAGCTTGCAGTCTTTTTTGCTAAAAAAATTAAGACTATTCAGGAGTCTTTTCCGGCTGTAGACCCCACACTGCCAGTATATAGCTCTACTTTTACTTCCTTGAGTGAGGATACTATGCCCTTCCTTTCGACATTTCCTCAAATGACCTGTTTGACCTCGTTTGATCTTTTATCTCGACTGCAGTCAGGTTCGCCTATGGACCCCTGCCCGGCTAAATTCTTGGGCAGAGTAGCTGCAGCTGTAAATAGTTTGCTGAACCCTCTGATGAACATGTCTTTGTCTACGGGAGTGGTTCCCTTAGCATGGAAGCATGCACTGATTTTGCCCCTAATCAAAAAGCCAAATTTAGATCCCTTGACGCATGCTAATTACAGACCGATATCCCTTCTCCCTGCTCTAGCTAAGGTTGTAGAAAAACACGTGCAGCTCTCGATTACCAACCTTCTTCATGACACACAGTCGGGGTTTCGTGCTAATTACAGTACAGAGACAGCCCTTCTGGAGGTCACTGAAGCTATCAGGGAGACGCTCGATCTTGGAGGTAAGGCTGTACTAGTCATGCTGGATCTGTCGGCGGCTTTCGACACCGTCCCGCATGACGGTCTCCTTTTAAGACTCCAGGAGATCGGGTTTCGCGGGACGGTGTTGGACTGGTTTAGATCTTTTTTTATCTGACCGCCGACAGGTGATCTGGGCACCACCGTTCTCCGCTGAAATGCCGTCGCTAGGGGTGGGGGTTCCTCAAGGATCCATTCTGAGCCCCATCCTTTTTAATATCTACATGGCCCCTCTGGCGGCGGTGGCGGAGGCTTTTGGTGCCCAGGTCATATCCTACGCTGATGACACCCAGCTCCTGTTTACTTGCAGGAAGGGAGAGGCATTTGATGGGGCTAGAATCAGGGACTGCCTTGACTCCGTCTTTTCATGGTTTCAACAACACAGCCTTAAATGCAACTCAGACAAGTCTGAGTTGCTTTTTTTTGGCTGTGCTCCGGAACCATGCTGGAAATCTTGGTGGCCTCGAGACATGTTTCCTCCAGACGCGGTGTCAACGCAGGCCAAAAATCTGGGTGTGATCTGTGACGTTGATCTGTCATTTAGATCCCAGATCAATGCATTATCAGGGAAATGTTTTAGCATCCTGCGGATGCTCAGGAAATTTTTGCCGCTGCTGTCACTGCAATATAAGAAAATTGTGGTGCAGGCATTAGTTGGATCACGCTTCGACTATGCTAATGCACTCTATGCGGGCCTGCCGAAGTATTTGGTGGCAAGATTGCAGATAGTCCAAAATTCTGCTGCAAGGGCAATTTTTGGTCTTCCACGCAGAGCTAGAGCCTCTGGTTTACTTAAAGAGTTACATTGGCTACCGATTTCCAAAAGAGTCATTTTTAAAACTTTGACTCTGGCATTTAAAGCCCTGCATTCTGTAGGCCCTTTGTACATTAGGAAGAGACTGGCCTTTTATGTCCCAAAGAGGGTGTTGCGATCAGCTTCATCTGCCACGATTGTGGTCCCTTCCTTTAAACGTGCTCGGATGGGTGGTCGGTCCTTCCGCTATCTAGCGGCCCTCCATTGGAATGGGCTTCCGATCTCTTTGCGGAAAGCCAACAGTCTCCTGATGTTTAGAAAAGAACTAAAGACGTGGCTCTTTTCTGCGTGATCATCACGACTTTCCGAGCTGCGGGTTGGATTGACTGGTCTCTGATCTCTTTGCTAAAGCGCCGGGACACCCGTTTGGGTAGCCGTGCGCTATAAAAGAGTGGGTACATAACATAACATAACATAACTCGCATCTGAGTATACCCTTCCACGCTTAGGGTGGACAAAATATTTAACAACAAGGGGTGGTGATGGACAGAGTTTCTGAATTAAGCAGAATACTCTCACCCAGTCAAGAGATCAGGGCTAGATCCAACACCGTTTTTTAGCTCACTGCACCATCCCAGTTCAGAACCTGGCTATATGCAAATTAGTCTGTTCCTGTCCCAGTGCATGATGGGAACAGGGCAAACCAAACTACCAAGCCAATTCTTACACTGGAAAGGAAACAAGCTTCCGGGGACCGGTTTCTGGCATTTCAGCCGTCGTCTGCCCGGCTTGCTTGAATCCTGATGGTGCAATGAGCAAGGGACTCACATCTGAGTATACCCTTCCACGCTTAGGGTGGACAAAATATTTAACAACAAGGGGTGGTGATGGACAGAGTTTCTGAATTAAGCAGAATACTCTCACCCAGTCAAGAGATCAGGGCTAGATCCAACACCGTTTTTTAGCTCACTGCACCATCCCAGTTCAGAACCTGGCTATATGCAAATTATCAATACAGGAAGGGAACTAGGTTAGGACAATATTTTACGGGGTCCAGTGTACTTGTCCTATAGACTAATGACACAGAGGGATGTACAAAAGTTCCCCGGGAAGAGTGATAGAGGGGTGTGTGTGTGCTAGTGAGTGGGGGGAATCCCCTAGTTGGAACTAGAACCCTCACACACCCAGCAAGCTAGGTGTCATGCTTCATCATATGGGCTCTGCTCCTCGTCAGACTGGCGCTGCAATGTCTGACGGGCTCCCGAAACCGGGGCTCTTTATCGGAGATCTTTTGTTCCCGCCATATGGTGCATGTGTGTGAGAGGGCCTGGGGAGTGTGGTCGTGACGTGAGTGTTAGGTTAAAAAAGGTGAGTCAGTCTACATAAAGAATTTATTCTCGTAGTAGACTCCCTTGGTTAAAAACAAATGAAAGTGGTGTGGGAGGGGAGAAACAATGACCCCAGTACTATTAGGGTCTATTGGACTGCTACCCTCAATTATTGGTCGACATGTTTCTTGCCTGATGGCAATTCTTCAGGACCTAAATATGATCGTACCACACTGTGAAAATGCTAGTGACAAATATATATACATAAAAGTGAAGGGTTGAAACTTGCAGGTATGTCTATGACCGTATTATAGTCAGAAATACCAAGATGCAGGCTAGTCAGTCCTGCTGCAGTTTGCAAAGCCTGTGAAAATAAGATAATATTCATAAGAACAGACATAGTACAGAGCAGCTGCATTGATACAAATTATCACCCTGTAAGTAAAGTGAGCACACACACACCCACAATAACTGTGCTACTTAAAAGACCGAACATAAAAATTGCTATCAGTGGCACACCATCGATGTGATAGATTAGTACCAGCGATTATATGTGTCGGTCAGATTAGGCATGAAGAAACAACATGGTAAAGTGCTCTATCGTCTGAGGAATATGATCAGGGCACACTTACCCTTACCCGGATCCCTGGTGGACCCCTCAGTCTGCTCCCGTGGGACTGGCTAGGGAGGTGTAGTACCTATTTTGCAGGAGACAATAGTGATGTATGGTCTCATAGCAAAGATATTTAGAGTTGCTGGCAGGAAGGTATGGACTAACCAGATTGCCTGTCAACCGAGGTAAGGTAGAGAGCCTCCCTATTCGCCCCAAGCAAACGAGTCCTCCGGTGTGTCTCCCACCGCCACAATCGGCCAGGGATACACCCACCAGAGGGGTAAGGGCGGACTTCCAGGCCAGCGCCAGCCGTCCCAGTGCCGAGCCCCGGACTCAGCCTCAGAGAGTCAAAGTGAGCCGACATAGCCGCCGGACAAGGCAGCCACGCCTGCCCCGCCTTACTAGTTAGGCGTGCTGCACCATGGTGCAGTGGGAGACAAACACCCGGGGAGTCAATTACTCATGGGATGTCAAGGGGGGTAGCGGAAGAGCTTACCTGGTCAGACGTAGTGGTACCATGGCATCTACCTTAAAGAAAACCTCACCTCCGGCGTCAGCAGTCCAAACGGTGTCACCTACCCCACGTACAGCGTCTAGGTAATGGCGCAGAGCAGCTGGTAATGCTCTCTCTGCGCGGACGCTATTTAAGCGCCACTGGGATTGTTTACAGCGGCGTCATTCTCCATTGAGGGGCCGCCCCACCCGGACAGCGCATGCGCAGTGTGGAGAGAGATTTTAACCAGGGGTCGGGCTGTTGGCTATGGCTGCCATATTGTAATGGTGACAAGTTGTGAGGAGAGCAGGCTAGTGGCTGTATCGCTCAAGGGACTATGCAGCGAAACAGCTAAATGTGAGAGTCCACACCGCAGGGTATTGAGATCTCAATCGGACCTTGTTTAATATGGGACCAGGCGCTTCCCCCACTCAGCATTGCGCATGCATGTAAAGCGCGAATTACTAGGAGAAGGTCTGGTGGCTATGGCGGCCATCTTAAAGTGGTGGCGATTTTGAATGGATGTGGGTAGGGAAGTAGGGTGATGGCTAACCTATTTAGAAGGCTGGGCAGCAGAGCAGATGACTGCAAGTGTCCAACTGACCAGGTGGTGGGTTGTAAGCCGTTCTCCACCTTTCAAAGAACCAGTTGTAAAAATATCGTAACTAGTAGTGAACATTGTATGAGGTAGGGTCGCAGGGTCATATTCCTAGAGATACCCATGGGACGGAATCATTCAGCCCATCAAGGTCCAATCGGAGACGATGGACCCACCTTTGTTCAATCCTGAATAAGGCCTTTCTGGAAATGGCTGGGTGGGCTTCCAACACCAACCAAGTAAGACTGTCTGCCGTGTGGTTATTCTGGGAAAAATGTTCGTATAGTCTGGTATGCGTTTTGTGGCACCTGATGTTGCTCTTGTGCTCCAAAATCCTTACTTTTATGTTCCTCATGGTCATGCCAATGTAATTTTTGCCGCAAGGGCAAGTGATCATATAGATACATTTGGTGCTGTTACAGTTGGTGTGCTTACGTAGTTGCCACCGAAATGTGTCAGACAATCTTACTTCTTTGCATTGGGATGTCTGGGGGCATGCCGCACACCCTCCACAGGGAAAGTGGCCTACAACTGGGGGAAGGTCCCACAATCTCCTCTGGTTATCACTGTTGTTGTGTCTCGGGCGGGTGTGTATTAAGGCATCTTTCAGATTAGCAGTTCTCTTAAATGCGAATCTGGGTTTGGGAATTTCTAACCCCCCCGAGTTGATAATTGACCAATGTTTGTTTATAGTTTTTTTGAGGAATGTTGAGTTGGGAGTGAATGAGGTCACACACGTTATCAATTCGTCTTGAACTTTGGGGCGTTCTTCCAGTAGGCTTGACCTAGGGTTATTCAAGGCTCTTTTCCATGACTGTTTTATTAGTCTGGTGGGATAACCCCTGTCTTGTAGTTTGTGTTGTAACAGAGTGGCCTCCCTTTGGAAATCTACTTTGTCCGAGCAGTTCCTTCTAATGCGGAGGAACTGGCCAAAGGGTAGGTTATCCCGCAGGGCCCGTGGGTGATGGCTCTGGAATAGTAGAAGGCTGTTTCTGTCAGTGCTTTTACGGAACAGAGTCGTGCTCAGGCCGGTGGGGCTGAGGTTAATGCATAGGTCCAGGAAAGGGATGGTGGTGGTTGATATTGTTTCCGTGAACTTAAGGTATGCATTCTGGTGGTTGATCCAGCTGCAGAATGCCTCACAGGTACTGCGATCACCCTTCCAGAAGACCAGGATGTCGTCGATGTATCTGCGCCACAAAGTGATATTTTCACGATAAGGATTCTGTGCAGATTGGATGACTCTTTCCTCAAAGGTAGCCATATAAATGCATGCCAGGCTAGGAGCGAAGGTAGAACCCATCGAGGTCCCCTGGATTTGGTGGTAGAGTTGGGAACCATATTGGAAGAAGTTTTCAGTCAGGGCCAGGGATGCGCATGCCATGATAAATGAAACCGGTGTTGGGGAAGACCAGTCCTCCAACAGTAGAGTGGACTCAACTGCGTCCAGAGTGGCCTGTTGAGGGATATTGGTGTAAAGCGCCTCAACATCCATCGTGAGGAGGAGGTCCACACCTTCCCTCCCCTCTAGAGATTCAATGAGTCGAAGGACATCCCGAGTATCTTGTAAGAAAGATGGGATTTTCTTCACCACTGGTTGCAAGAAGTAGTCGCAAAATTTCGACAAGGGCTCGAGTAGGGAGCCTATGCCGGAGACTATAGGTCTCCCTGGTACTGGAGTGACACCCTTGTGAATTTTGGGGAGGGTGTAAAA
Organism: Lissotriton helveticus; assembly: GCF_964261635.1. Lineage (NCBI taxonomy): Eukaryota > Metazoa > Chordata > Amphibia > Caudata > Salamandridae > Lissotriton > Lissotriton helveticus. The sequence goes on from NC_136073.1 coordinate 900,581,311, forward strand.
ATAAGGGATTACCGGGTCCGTAGTGACTAGGAATGCTGCCTCATTTTTGGAGATCCACTCGTTTGTTTCGCCCTCAAGTATAAGGCTGGTAATCGTGGTCATGAGTCGTTTGGTAGGGTCAGTATTGAGTGGTCTATAGTGGGAGATGTTAGCGAGTTGGCGTCTGCATTCTGTGTCGTAATCCACATGATTCTGGATCACAGTGGCCCCACCCTTGTCTGCCTGTTTGATCACTATGCTGGTATCATTCCCAAGTTCCACCATAGCCTGTTTTTCAGACTTGGACAAATTCATGTAAGAGGAATTATTAGGTCTGTTATCGAGACTCCTCAACACTGCTTTCTCAAAAGCAAGGATTTCTGGGGGAACCATTGAATCTGATGGTGTGAAAGTTGATGGCTTGCGTAAACCAGTGTCTGTTTTGTCCTGTTCTGGTTTATCCGCAAAAAAGGAACGAAGACGCACTTTTCTAAAGAGTTGCTTAACTTCACAAGTTTCGGTGAAGTTGTCCGGGATTGGAGTAGGCACAAAGCCTAGTCCTTTTTCAAGGATTTTAGTTTCCTGACTACTCAGAGTTCTGTTATAATATGCAAATTAGTCTGTTCCTGTCCCAGTGCATGATGGGAACAGGGCAAACCAAACTACCAAGCCAATTCTTACACTGGGAAGGAAACAAGCTTCCGGGGACCGGTTTCTGGCATTTCAGCCGTCGTCGGCCCGGCTTGCTTGAATCCTGATGGTGCAATGAGCAAGGGACTCACATCTGAGTATACCCTTCCCCGGAAGCTTGTCTCCTTTCGGGTGAAGAATTGGCTTGGTAGTTTGGTCTGCCCTGTTCCCATGATGCACTGGGCCAGGGACAGACTAATTTGCATATAGCCAGGTTCTGAGCTGGGATGGGGCAGTGAGCTAAATAACGGTGATGGATCAAGCCCTGATCTTTGGACTGGGTAAGAGTGGTCTGCTTAATTCAGACACTCTGTTCATCACCACCCCCTTTTCTGAATCGTTTTTGGCCACTATAGGTGTGGCAGGGTATACTCAGACATGAGTCCCTTGCTCACTGCTCCATCAGGATTCAAGCAAGCCGGGCCGACGACGGCTGAAATGCCAGAAACCGGTCCCCGGAAGCTTGTCTCCTTTCTGGTGAAGAATTGGCTTGGTAGTTTTGTCTGCCCTGTTCCCATGATGCACTGGGCCAGGGACAGACTCATTTGCATATAGCCAGGTTCTGAGCTGGGATGGGGCAGTGAGCTAAATAACGGTGATGGATCAAGCCCTGATCTTTGGACTGGGTAAGAGTGGTCTGCTTAATTCAGACACTCTGTTCATCACCACCCCCTTTTCTGAATCGTTTTTGGCCACTATAGGTGTGGCAGGGTATACTCAGACATGAGTCCCTTGCTCACTGCTCCATCAGGATTCAAGCAAGCCGGGCCGACGATGGCTGAAATGCCAGAAACCGGTCCCCGGAAGCTTGTCTCCTTTCTGGTGAAGAATTGGCTTGGTAGTTTGGTCTGCCCTGTTCCCATGATGCACTGGGCCAGGGACAGACTCATTTGCATATAGCCAGGTTCTGAGCTGGGATGGGGCAGTGAGCTAAATAACGGTGATGGATCAAGCCCTGATCTTTGGACTGGGTAAGAGTGGTCTGCTTAATTCAGACACTCTGTTCATCACCACCCCCTTTTCTGAATCGACTCTCAGAGGGAAGCGTTGCAGAGCAGTCTGAGGCTTACTCAAGGGAGGTGGTGTGGGCTAGTAATCGCCATTTGCAGTTGCGCAAAAAATAACACTGAATAATTGATTGTCCAGTCTGTACTTTCCTTTATAAAAGTAAGAGTACATTTATTAAACACACACCACTCAATACTATGCACCAATTTACAAATATACATAAGCTGATGGAATTACTTTGTGACATTGCATAACATCTCCACCCTTCCCGCAAGGGGGGGGGGGGTCCAGTACCTCCACTCCCATGTAGGCACATCATCTTGCTCCCAATGCAGTGAATTGGTCTTAACCTGGAGCGAGGGCCCTGCGCACTGGCACCATCCCAGTAGCGACCCCCCCCCAATAACCTCAACAAGCATTAACCAGGCTACACCTGCCTTGGTGACACATGACCCTGACTGAGCATCTCCTACTGATCATACACCTCTTCATCTTAAGGGCTAACAGTCTGGGGTCTTCACCTAAGCGCAGCAGCAAGAATACAGGTTTACGCACACTTTAGAATGACAGTACTCCGCACCTTTGGATAGCATTAAAAATGCAGTGCAATTACAGCCCCTAAAGGCATCACCGATGATCACAGGATTAAGTAAATACAGTCAGACACCCTAGCAGGAGTGTCTAGCCACTTAAATCCACTTTGCTTATGACATCACCTTAAACCAGTACTTCAGATGGAACCTCAATCTCTTGAAAAGAAATAACCATTAATAAATGCATTTTGGTACAATTACCCTCTTCACCTCCAGGTGATACCCTTCTCTAGACATCCCCCACTCAGCCCTTTTTATCCTGGATGCAATTATCAAAACACCCTCAGCTGAAGAACAAAAGTTCCAGCCCAGAAAGTGTTTAATGCCGGTTGAGCCCTGGAGGGGTTATTCTTTTCAAATCCCCAGGACACCTAGGGTGACTTGTCTCTTCATGCTGGGGGGGAGACTGCGCTTCTCCAGTAGCTCCCCCAGCACCTTTCCATCATTAAGGGTGACCCCCCCCCCCTGGGGGGGCCACCACGCCTCAGATTAACAGGCTTCCAATCACCTGGCAAGGTATTATGGGGCGAGTTTTACTTCTTTGGGAGGCATCCCCCGGACCTGACCCACACCGGGGCATGATTGCGACTGGTGGCGGTCCCAGGCGGGGTCAAAGGTCGCCTACCTTCTTGGGGGTATATCTCGACCCCCTGGAGTCCGATTTGCCCCATTTTTGCGTCTTCTCGCCCCTGGTGGCGTCCCCCAGCCACTGGGAGCACTATCCTTCGTCCTTCGGGTCTCCAAGAGGGTGCATTCTGCAGGGAGCGGTTTACACTTGCTCCCTGCGCCTCTCTGCTCCCTGCGCCAAGGCCTCCTCTTCTGCGCCCCGATCCTGAGCTCTTCTTCTGGCGCTGTTAGGGGCCTGGGGGGCAGTCGGGGGTGTCCTTCCAACTGCCCATTGCACCAGGCTCCAGCACCTTTCGCCTCAGCGGACCACACCCCAGAGAGAGCTTCTCTTCCTGTGCAAGTACTTTTAAAAGTTGAGATGGGGGCTGGCAGGAAGTCTCTGTGCGTCCTAGCAAACAGCGACACATCACTTCCCCGCCCCTGCTCCCTCCTCCTTGTCCAGCCTCTGGGTTGTTCAAACATGGCGCCGTCCAGTGTCTCTGGCCACATGGCCTCTGAAACCCAACTCCTTCCCCCCCTCACTGCCTTCACATGAGACAACCTGGTGCCTGGCACCCAGAGACAGCAGTTGATCGATTGGCTTGGAGCTCCACCTATCTTTTCTCCTTGCAGGGAAGATCTTCGTTCTGGGAAGAGAGATCATTAATCTAACCTTCCTTGGCCAGACCCCAGCCCGGGACTCGGAGAAATATGACATTTCTGGACGACCCAAAAGCAGTACAAATTTGACTTTGCAGAATACTCATTCCCACATCTGCTACACTGGACATTAGTGCGTGTCTGGAATCTGTAGGCTTTGTGGAAGTCATTTTAGCCATGAGCCCCACATCCCCATAGGGAAATAATGAAGTAAAAACACAGTAAAGCACACTGACTTTCCCTGGCATATTCCTTTCCAGGGTATAAAGCCTATTCCATGTCACCACCCAATTCTGCATAGGTCCTGCCACACCTTTCACTCTGTAGCTGCTACTGGACTGCGCACGCTAGGAATCGCCCCTGCGCAGCCCCTACACGTGTGCACACGCATGTACACATGTGTCTGCATGTAACCAGCCCGGTGCCCCATACTCCAGCTGCTGCGCAGCGGCCTGGTCAAGCCAGGCGGACACCAGTAAAATCTCCATGCAGTCTGCTTCCTTATGAGTTTACTGTGGGTGAGTCCCAGATTATGAGGCTCCCCCACAGTAAAAGCTCAACAAGTAGGTGCTCAAAAAGCGAAAAACCCGGGTGGCCCCTAGTGTCAGAACCACCTTCTAACAGGGCTTCACTGCATACATTTACCAAGCACTACTGCATGGACAGTCTGGTCTGTTGGGGCGGGCACTTTGCCCGTATTACCCTACAGGACTTCTAGTCTAAATCAAATTTGAAAACTCGCTTCCGGAGAGATATTGCTGGGGTATCTATTCTGAGGTAAGAAATCTGCAGCTAGAAGACTATCAGTTGAACAAGTTACTTACCTTCAGTAACGCCTTATTTAGCAGAGACTGTCTAGCCTCAGATTAATTAATGACCCCCCCCCCCCTCCTTCCCGCTCTGGTAATGGATTTATAGGTATAGAGCGGTTCCCTTTTCAGGGCCCTAGTTCCATATACCGGTGGTCAGTGTACTTAGTGGTTCCGCGCGTGGAAATTCACGAAAAGAATCTGATGTCTGCATGCTGGGGTTGCGCCTATATAGGCACTGTGTACCTCACTTCCGGCACAGACTGTGCAATGTCGAACAACACTACCTACTAGCGAGCAGGGGCTCTGTTCACAAAAAGTTTCTGTATCCAGTCTGATGCCTGGGGATTATTCTAAGGTAAGAGATCTGCAGCTAGATTGTCTCTATAAAATAAGGCTTTACCAAAGGCTAGTAACTTGTTTATTAGTTACTTAAGCATCCTGCTTACTTCTGGTTTTATAACTTCAAATACTAGTTCAATCATTTCCTTAATTGGTTAAACCCTAAGCTGCTTTACTGCAGTGTTTCTGGAAGAAAATTAACTAAAGAGGGAAAGAGCTGTATATAATAGACACTAAGGGCACATTGACCTATCCAAGTATTCATTTAGAGTTCTTCTTCAGAATTGTGTGTCTCCTTCTGTGCACTAAGGGACCTGCTGAAAGACTGAGTTGGAGTACATTTGGCTAAGATCTTCAGTCATTGCCCCCGTAGTGAGGGGTGTAGTTCATTGTGTTCCAGGCCTGTGGCTCTGGACCCCAATGATTCTTCCTCCATGTTGATTCTTTCCAAGGCTCAGTGAGGTTTGAGGTTTGCTGTTTCTGATCACAGGTTTCTGTTGAGCACATCAAGAGCTGCCAGCCTGTGCATGGAGCCGGTGCCTCTGCTGCAGTTGGTGCTGGGTATGGTTCCTAGTATACTCTAGCCTGTGGTCACTTAGGAGGAGTGGAAGGATTTTCCAAAGTTGCGTTGGGAGCGCTGCAGATCGCCTCTGACCACTGCGTTGACCATTGACCTGAGGAAGCAACACGTTTGGAGTCCAAGGTTCCTAACCTTCAGTGTAGGGGAAGCTGTCGGTCGTAAATTGGCAGCCCACTCGAATCACAGTGAGGCAGATTTGGTCCTCCCAAGATGAACACCTCTATTCAGGCAAAGAACGCACTTTCATCCAAGATATATCTGGAGATATTGATCATCCAGCCTATTTTCTAGACCAAAGTAGATTTGAGTGTCTTCAGAAAACATTTGGAGGTTGTCCTGGTACTGCTACAGAGCTGTGCATGCAGAAGCATGTCAATATTGAAACATGGACAAGCTAGCTACCATTAGGCCCCATTGTCCCAGATGCCATTCACTTATGATCCAGTGGAACTGGAGTGAATGGCATTTGTGACTATGGGGCCTAATGGTAGCTAGGCTAGCTCATTCTTGTTTGTTTTTGATGGATTAAAGGGGAAGAGGAACGCGCCTGTTGCATCTCCTCACTCTCTTTTTCTGATTCTCGGCAGCTCACAGCGGTGAAAGCTTAAATCTTCCTCTAGATCTCATATGTCCTAGATCGTGGGATTTTTTTACTCGCACAGGGCTCAGAACCCTACTATTCATAATTTGCTTGAGGGGAGACTAGCCCCTGTCCCTATAATGAATACAAGATGGCAGAGAACCAGGGGTTGACTTTCACTGAGGAGGATGCTAACCAAATCCTATCTGGCCCATCTCTTCTGGCAGACCTTAACGTATCCCAAACCAAGAATTGGAATGAAACGGAACAGAGTGAGAGATTCTGTATGGTGTAATATTGACCGAGTATCGAAGATCGAACACTACCTCGAGGCGACTGATGGTATCGAATGCACCTGGTATCTTCCTGGAGGATGCTTCCTTCAGGAGGGATTGGACTCAAATAGCCTGGCATTGCACCAGGGACTGGATCATACTTTTAATAAAACCAGTAAAAAGATTATCCGAGATACTGCTTAGAGATCCAAACACATAAGAATCGCTTTAAACAACGGTCACCTCTTTCAAGAAAAAATTGGGTGAGGTGAATAAAGAGAAAGCATATAAGGGCTGTTCGACACAGACTAAGATGCTTACGTTGCAAAAATATCTGAAATGTTTTTCGTATGTTAAAATATACCCTTGTTCTGATCCAGATTACACCACAATAGGAAAACAACACAACTTCACAGATAACTCATCTGATGGGACTTCATCAGACACAGAGTTGGTCAAGTGGTGATCACTCTAAGAGTAGACAAAGCGGTATAAATAGACCTAAACAAAGGCCGTGGAATTTCACTTCCCTACAGAATCCGATGGGATGACCATGGCCATTCTACCATCCACCACAACCCACCCAAATTTTTGGTTGGGGGAACCCCTTACCCCAAACCTCCCCACCCCTCCCTTTCTTTCCTCCTGGCCAGAGGTTTCCTTTATAGCGAGGGGCAGGAGAAGCAGAACAGTCATCCAAGCGCATTGGGAAGAGAACCCAGCAGGGGTGAACACCAGGATTAAGTTGAGGTACATGCAACCAGGGACCAGCACACATCTGGAATTGTGACCAACTTATCCTCCAGGTTACACACAGAAACGCAAACGAGTTTTGATCAAAGACCTAGGGTTTGTGTCAACTGCGCACCTTGACAAGTTTTGCCTCCAGTTTGTTGCAGGTATTTCTGGAGGCGATGGAAACTGGTATATTACCCCCAACGCTTCGAGAGGCCACTATAATAACTATATTTAAGCCAGGCAAGGACCCGACTAACCCAAATGCGTATCATCCATTATCACTGATAAATTTAGACGCTAAACCTACGCTAAATTAATAGCAAACAGACTACAACCCATGCTACCCCAGATAGCGTTACCAGATCAATCGGGTTTTATACCAAGTCGCTCCACTGCCCATAATTTGAGATTGCTTTTCGGCACAATACATTACTTAGCCCCCCATGTACAGGCCATTGGGGCATTATTAGACGCCACGAAAAGCGTTTGACTTGCTAGAATGGAAATTACTCTTCACTTTACTGACTCGTATGGATCTCAGCCCCATATTATTCCTATGCCACTAAACACGCATTTTTTTTAACGACTACGGTCCAACGTACTAGAATTAATCTGGGCAGGAAAGCAGCCTAGAGTCTCATGGAAGGTATTGACGCTGCCATTTACACAAGGAGGGCTAGGCACTCCAGATTTTGAACTGTACGCCTTCATTGCGCAGGCACAATCCCTACATTTCTGGCACCACCCCACCCCATTTCAGCCCCATGTGGCGATGGAAATAGATAAGGTTGTGCCACTTCCACTGAATACGGCTGTGTACGCCCCCTATAAGCGTCCCCAAGAAGAAATAGATCCCTTTCTTTCCTCCTGGCCAGAGGTTTCCATTTTAGGTCTAGCTAGCGTAGGCTGCGCACATACGCAGTCCCGTTTAGAGAGGAACAGGAGAAGCAGAAGAGACAACCAAGCGCATTGGAACCCAGTCGGGGTGAACACCAGGAGTAAGTTGAGGTTCATGCAACCAGGGACCAGCACACATCTGGAATTGTGACCAACTTATCTTCCAGGTTACACACAGAAAGCAAACGAGTTTTGATCAAAGACCTAGGGTTTGTGTCAACTGCGCACCTTGACAAGTTTCACCTCCATTACGAACTAGTGGAATTCTTTCAAAAGCTGAAACTGAAAGCCTTTTTTGAGAAAAAAAAAGAACCCTCTGCTGAATCAGAAGCCCTAGGGGACCCGGGTCTGAAGATCAAATCCACTTTCTGTGCTCATTCCTCTACCATAGAAATCCTTACGTTTTGGCTGGCAGTATCAAAAGAGGTAGAACACATACAGAACAATAGGAATAACACCATAACATGAGTAAGGAAGAGACCTCCGTCTTGCAGGAACTAAAAATGAACAAAACTGTCCTCATCAAACTGTCGGATAAAGAAGTAAACCAGAACATAGAGGATAACAGAGTGGAATGGAAACGCCTCCTAGGAGATCGAAAGAATGACAAACCCTCCAGCAGGACCCCTCCATAAAACTGCAGAATGGGCTTAAAATCTTTTAGAAGGTGCAAAAAGCAGGTGGTGGATCTACAAAAAAAAAGGTAGAATTCCTGTGCACTACTAACCCCAAAATACCGTACATCTACACACTCCCCAAGAACAGAACTCCAACACCAGGACGCCCTATCATCTCTGGTATGGGCTCCCTGTTGGAACCATTATCACTTTTCTGTGACTTCGTTCTTAAACTCGCAGTACAGGGACCCTCGACTTACCTGAAGGACACAAAGAATCTTCTAACCGTACTCCCTGATATGGAGTCTGATCTGTCCATCAGCCTGTTGGTGAGCCTGGATGTGGAAAGCTTGGGTACAAGCTTAACCCAAGAGGAAACCATGAAGGCCGTCATGGAGGCACTCGGCCAAGGCGAGTGTAATTACAACACCCCTAGTATCTTCATACTTGACTGTGCCCGTCTTGCCCTTATGAAAAACTTAGAGTTCGAAGGAACTATCTACCTCCAAACATTTGACTGTACGACTTTGAGAAGAACATCCTGAATAACAATCCCTATAAAGGCAATATACAATTGTAGAAGCGTTACATAGGCGACATCCTGATTATCTGGAATGGAGACGTATCATCCTTTACCCCTTCCTAGAATGGATAAATACCTGCAACAGAAACCTGAAGTTCACCCATACGTTGAACACAACTTCTATAGCTTCCTTGGATGTTACCATCTTTCCAGAGGATGGGGTTCTACAAACTAGAACCTGCTGCAAGCCAACAGACAGGAACACATTGTTGAAATTTGATGGTTTCCATCCAAGAACCTTGAAAGAAAATGTACCTTATGGCCAGTCTTTAAGATTAAGAAGAAACTGCAGTAAGACCTCAGAGTTCAACCTACAAGCCAAGTCCCTTACTGAAAAACTACTGGAATACCCTGAGAAGATAATACGTTCTACCCAAAGAAGGGCGCAACACCAGAACAGGGAAGCCTTATTGGAGAACCAGGCGCAGATGGTTTCCACGACTGCACCCCCTGATCTGTGTGACTACCTTCAACGCTATCTCCAATCAAGTGATCAATACATATTGATTATTCCAGGGATACTGAACTAGGATAAGCCCCTCTTTTCATTTAAGAAAGCAAAAAGCTGGGAGGACAGCCTGGTTTCTACCCATCCCAGACCACAACTGGAGACACGTAAGATGCTGCGCAGCAACTGGGCCTGCCAGAGGTAGCGGGTCATTACGCATGCAGCAACTGCAGCGAATGCCACCTTACCACCACTACCAGAACACTTCATATAGAACCAGGAAAGGTTTGGACAATAAAGAAATACACAGACTTGAATTCTAACCAATGTGATATATCTGATAACGTGCCCAAGCAAGCTTTGCTATGTGGGCATGACCAGTATGAACTGAGGTGGCGTAGCGAGCTAAAGAACGATGATGGATTCATCCATCCCTTGGAGCAGCACTTTTCCACTTTGGTAAACAAAAGCTACAAGGAAGGGGTTAGCTGAACCTCCCAGCGCGATTTCCAGTCAGCTGCGGTTGACCCTGGCTGATACCCTGGTAGCATTGGCGTCGCCAAGGGGTCACTGTGAGGTCATGGACTAAATATGGCTGATACTGCACTGAATACCACCTCGGAGACGGTAAGAAAGGAGGACATTCTTTTGCACTTATATGGCCGATGACTTTCCTCCACAGTGAGACTACAGGCCTGCCCACTCCTTGTCTCTTGAAATCCACGCAACATAAGGACTAAGCACGGTCAAATACTGTTTAGGTAAAAGTGCCATGTAACGATTGCACAACCCCTGATTGCATGAGTTTATGTTGCACGTGTACTTGCACCCCATGTGCCCTGCCATCTGAGTAGTATGTTCTTCATCAATGAACCACGTCTGACATAGAAAGGCAGATGTCGGAACAGCATGGTATGACTCTTGTGGGCCCCCCCCTTTTCGCACGCATGTCATAGTATTAAGCACTGTGTATGAGGAGACTGAGCACCCCGTCCGTGCTGACCAGTGATCTGTGCTGGTCATAGCGTTTGATAATACAGTGGAGTGAACTGTGTCTCGACACCTTGAGCACCCCTGCTTGACATGGGCATGATGGTTAATTACAGAATTTACTGTAGCACTGTTTATGTAATGTTATACTCACTCCAAATATTATTAAAGAGGATGCTGAAAACTGTAAGTTACGATCCATTAAACAACATTTGCAGCATGCCGCAGTGCACATGCCCACACTACTCTAGGATGGTTCATAGTACATCTGGTCCTGAAGAAAGCCACCATGACTTAATAGCACTTATATTTGGCTGAAACATCTCGACCGCACACTGTGCTGTGTGAGACCATTATTCTCTCACGGTACATCCACTGCTTTTAATTTACCTACCCATGGTATCCATTAATAAAAAGCTCTGTTTTTATGGGAGTCTCGCTGACAACTATTAAGGGTAGAATATCTACACGCAGGAACCCCAGAACACCATTTTAAAGATTGGTTTTAACAATGATGCTTGTAAGAGGCAACAGTCACTACATAATCTCCATTGTATTAAGTAACTCTGGTTAGCAAATTAGTATGCAATACATTTGGCTGACACTACTTATCTACCCCCTTTTAAACGTCAAAATCAAAGGAAGTGTAGCCTTGAAGGGGATGTGCACATGTTCCACCGTGTGTTGCAGGGGCCCTGAATGCAGTTGCCTTTCTAAGGCTGTTTTGTTGCTGAAAAGCTGCATTTTTCGTAGTATTTTTGGCTGCAGTCGTCGTTTTTCAGTGGATTAATTGGTCATTAAATGCCTTTTAATTTTTCTTTCCCTCTAAGGTGTTTCTATTCTCACGCCTCCTTGGAGACCGTGCCAGCGGTCTTCGACAGCTTTCCCCTCATGTTAAGATCCTCACTCCATGGTGAGGTGTACATTCTGTCTGGAGATACTTTACAAATGCCTCTGGGATAGCAAAGATGGGCACCTTAGGGCAGAGCAAGGTTGAGTTGACCGCTCATAGTCCCCGCCACTAGAGGGGCAATGGATTTTTCCAGTCCCTCTTCAGTCGCTGCTGCTGTGACCAGTCTCGTCTGATTTGCCTTCAGGGTCCTCTGCGCACTCCTAGTAGCAGGTGCTCCAATCGACGTGGAGGTTCTGGTCTCCGTAACAGTCTGTTGAGATTGGACTAGTTTCCCTATCTGCATTCAGTCTGCACACCGGGGGCCACCAGCGCTCCAAGATCCTCCAGTCATTCCCGCGTTGAGAGGATGGATGCAGACCTCCAGCAAGATGATGAGATCCTGGAGATGCCTCCTGGATCGATCATCTTCTCAAAGATGCACAACCTTCTACAGAAGGGCTCCCACCAGTTCCCCCGGTGAAGGATGAGTCGGCCCCCTAGAGCCCCAGTTGGTCCATCTGCGCCTCCGCATTGCCGCATGTGGGTAACAATCTTCCAAGTCACCTCCTTCAGCCCTATGAGAAATGTGCACGTTCAGCCACAGCGGGTATAGGTTCCACCAGACTGCTGGAAAACCACAACAGGGAGCTAAGAAACACTGGTCTGTTTCCTTGATCATGTTCCTGAGGCGGCTCAGGAGGGTTTAAAGCTGATCACGTCAGGCCAGGATTCCCCTAATCAGGCAGCAGATGACACTGGTCAGGGCAGCTCTTTGAGACTTCCATCTTGGACTGCTCAGGCACAACAAAAACACGTGAGCAGGACTGGTTATGGAACTACTCTTTTGTTCTCATGCAAATTACTAATTCCGTCCGTCTCGAGACGCATGTGAACAGACACCCTAAAATGCACCCGTTCCGAAAGAAGAAAATAATCTCGAAGGTTCAATTTGAGGGTTATAGAAAAGACTAACAATATACCAACATTACCTATTAGAAAAGCAAGCAGCAACAATTGTAAAGGTAAATGAATCAGTCGCACAACATTTTTTTCAACAAAAATTCAGAAAAGAGGTGCTCTCAGCAACCTTCTGCAGCTGTGGGTAAGGTATGGCCTGCGAAACAGGGCCTCTCGCTCACCAGCACCGGTAAACATGCCAACCTTTTCCCTCATGGCAGAAGGTAACAAAAGACAGCTGGGTGCTAAATATTGTCAAATCTGGTTACAAAATTACGTTTGATTCTTCCCTGCCTTCCGTTACACCAACGATGTCCCAACTTCTGAACTTGAGGCCCCTTACACAAGAGAGAACAAAATATTCTGATAAGAGGTTAGCAATAGTCCCCAGGTTGTAGAAGAACAAGTGTATTTACTCTTTTCTTGGTTCAGAAGAAAAGTCAGAATTTTATCCCATCCTGGATCTAGAGTGCGCCAACAAATGGGTGAAAAGGGAGAAGTTTCGAATTTGGGATCTCTATCAACTTTCCCCACCTATTGACAGGCAACTGGAAAGCATCAGCAGACCTTCAGGATGCCTACTTCCACATACCAATCCACAAAACTAGCTAGGATAGCGTGTATCCTCTTCCCAGTGGAACACGCGATCAATTTGGAGTCCTCCATTTTGGTCTGAAGTCTGCCCCAGCGGCCTTTTTCAAATGTAGGTCAGTGGTAGCTGCAGCTCTGCGGAAGAGTGCGACATTGGTCTACTCATACGTTGATTGGCTAGTTTAAGCACCTTAACTTCAGAGCTTGGGGAATATCCTAGCTACCCTTTGCAACCTGGGTCTGGAGATAAACTCTTCCAAATCGGTTCTACCCTCAGTGCAACCAGTACAGTACCGAGGAGCCACAATAGACAAGCAAGTGTCTCCATTGGAGGCAAGACTCATCTTCACGTATGAAGATCGTTTCTCTGAAAGCAACATCAGCTCCATCAGCCAGAAAGGGGTCATACCTTCTGGGCCGCCTGGCATCATGCATGAACTAAACCCCTCCCCCAGACTGCATGTGTGGCCATTACAAGGACGCCTGGAAGACCAGTGGTGCCAGAGGATATATTGGGGGGGGGGGGGGGGGGGGGGACTCGCCCGTGCAGCATGGTGCATAAGAGGCAATGTTGAAGTGATTTCCATTATTGAAACCTCCCGCTCCGGTCTCATAAGCATGGCTGGGTCGCTGGAAGGCTGCGGTGCCCATGATGTGGTATCTTTCAGCTCCAGAAATATGGACTCGTACGGTGAAACTGTAGCAGGCCAACATACTCAAGTCGAGAGCTGTTCGAAATCGGCCATCCTGTCCATTTTGACAAAGTGCTCATTCAAACAGAAACACAACCACCATGCAATATATCAACAAGCAAGTGGGTACAAGATCAAGAGACTTCAAACGAACAATAACTGGTTTTGCACTGGACACTTGCGAGGAACCTGCCAGGTTTACAAACCAGGGCAATAGACTAGCTCAGCCGCCAAGTTCTAAGACTATAAAAAACGGGTGTTGGGCAATGACATACTTCAAAACATATTTCAGGACTGAAAAATCAATTTGTTCACCAGGCAGAAAACAAAATGCCAAGCCTGTGTTCCGCAGCCCAGGGCAGGGCCTTTTTGATAGACTGGTCGCAGACACTCACTACGCTTTTCAGCCAATACACTTGCGTCCCAAAGTGATCGTAATGAAGATGACCCCGTAGCACCAGACTGGCTGAGGCAGTGGTGGTATCCAGGCTCCAGTTGCTTGACCCTCACAGGAGTCTCCTGCTCAAACTGACCTACTTTCCAAGATGTAAGAGAATTTTCCCACGCCAGCCTTCACTTGCAGGCTTCAGAGTAGCCTCGAATTCCACTTGAACATTCCAAATGACTGCATGAAAAGAATGAAAGTAGCAAAGAGACCCCCCCTCGCTGTGCAGAGGCCTTTAAATGGAAAAGGTGCTGCACATGGTTGGTGCATAAGCAGGAAGACCTGAGAACTTGTCAAGAAGAGTTTACCTTACCTTCTTTGGCAAATTCTGGCCTTCCGTTCTCTTAAAAGAAGATTTGTCTGCAATCTCAATATAGGAAGATCCTTTCCCAGACATGCTTTTTCACCATCCCAGTGATAAATTATTTTCAAGCAGGCCTAAGGAGAGTTTTCCAGCTTGTAAGGAGACAGGTCTCCTTGGTCCCCATGCTTTTGAGCCCAGGCACGACAGACCTGCACCTCATCTCACGGAAAGAGGCTTTTCATGTTGCGATAACATTGATCAAAAGGGTGAGTGAGCTTCAAGCACCATGCAGTATCAGTATCCGATTTTCTACCAACAGTTTCCTTAAGACCTCACCCTTTTCTTCCCAACACAGTTTTAGACTTGAACGAAGCCAATGCACCCTTCGCCACTGCACGCTACAGCTTCACGTGCAGGTACCCGCCTCCTAAGATGGAGGATCGCAGGCGAGCCGTCGTACATGTCCCCTTAGGGGTAGGATTTAAAGGAGTCTGGATAGTCTATGGTGTGGGCCACACGGACTAGAGCGGGGATAGAATGCGGTTGTCAGATTTGGGAGTTGGAAGTGGTTTTGGAGGCCTTCTGTTGTGTCTTGATCAGACTTTAGGGAAACTCCTAAAGAGTCGGAGCACCAGGGTGGTTTAACCTGGCAGGCTTGGATCTGGCCCCAGATAGGTTGGATAGTTACATTTGTACAGTCATGGGTGTTCTTTTTGTGATTTTGCAAAAGGTGAGCTGTGGTTTGATTTAAGGAGGAGAAACTGCATGTAGATGCTTCTTGCACCCAAACCATCTCCTCCTTCAGGCACTTACGTCAGCTTAGTCCAACACCACCAACACCCCCCCTCCCTTCCATGAAGCCTTTTATCCCCTTGTTCCACTGATCCCAACCCCATGAAGTCTCTTCCTCTTAGTAGAGCCCAGAGACTGGCCTTCCACTTCTAACCTGTACACTCCCTCCTAGTCTCAGCCATTTCTTCCCACTAAACCTCCCCGCATGATCGCATCCAAGCAGACCGGTCTCCTACTCAACATAGGATCTACAGAGAACTACTTCAATCAGCTGTTGGAGGGCAACTGAAGAGCCTTCACCTTTAGAATATACCCCACGTGTCAGACTGGATCCAGAAAGTTTTTAGCAGTTTCTCTGCCCGCCGGCAGGTGGTGCTCTGCAGCTCCAGACACTTTCGTTTTGGAAAGTATGTGTGGGGCCTATAAGGTCACCCCTGCCCACAGTTTTTCCAACCAAATGTTTCCAGTGTGCAAGGAAAAGTTCCCCTCCCAAGAAGACGCGATTCACCCTGTAGGGATAGTCGCAAACAAATGACCGATATTAATCAGGTTTGCCTGGGATCAACAAATGACCGATATTAATCAGGTTTGCCTGGGATCAAGACACGACTAAGGCCTGCAGTGACTGCGCTCCAAAGACAGAGGCTGTACAAGACCACTAGGCCACCAAGCACTGGAAGACCCCGCATGAGACCGGTCCAGGTCAAAGGGTCAGTCCTGGAGTTGTTCCAGCGGTCAGGCAATGTGGGTGCAAGAGGGCTGTCTCTGCATGCCTGTCGGACCCTTCTAGGTGGGCGCGAGAGGGCACTCACTGAATGGCCGGTCAGATCCTCCTGGTGTCATAGGGCAGTTATTGCATGCCTGTCGGATCCTCCTGGAGGAGTGTGAGGGGCAGTCACTGCATACCTGTCAGATCCTCCTACATCCAGAGACTGCCTGTCGGATCCTCCTGGGTGAGTGTGAGGGTAGTCATTGCATCCAGAGACTGCCTGTCGGATCCTCCTGGGTGAGTGTGAGGGTAGTCATTGCATCCAGAGACTGCCGGTCGGATCCTCCTGGGTGGGCGCGTTAGGGCAGTCACTGCATCCAGTGCATGCCAGTCTGATCTTCCTGGGTGAGTGCGACGGGCAGTCACTGCATCAACCGACTGCCCTCTCGCACCCAGGAGTATCCAACAGGCAGTCACTGCATGCCTGTCGGATCCTCCTGGGTGGATGCAAGAGGGCAGTCACTGCATCCAGTGCTCGCCTATTCATTACACCTGGTTGGATTCTACAGCACTTGGCAAGCCAACACTGAATTCTGCTGTGCACTATTAATTGGACATTGAAAAAAGCGCATGTAACTGGAATGTTGGGGGAAAGGGCAACTCTAAGTACTCCAGAAGGTTTATTTACTATTCTAGCTCCAATCCTGGAATATTTTGCAGAAAGATGTAAATTCCCAAAGTATTTAGGAAGGGAAACCAGTGGTAGTTTAAAAAAATGCAGAAAGTGCAAAAAAACTAGGAATACCCATCGTGCATGGCGGGGAATAAGCCGGTTTCCCATCGGCCCCTGCTGTGTGGCCTGAATAGCAGTAGCCATTTGTGCATTTCTACGGTGCAGGTTGTACTGTCCTACTTCACACGGTTGGAATCTAAAAATCACTGGCCTTGGCAGGCTGAGCCCACTGCATGCCAGGGGTAGGATATGCTTCAGGATCTACCCGCGTGTACCCACTGCACCATGAGGGTGGCCCCTCACATTGGGTAGACCAAGGAGTCTCTCCCATGGCTGCTTGGAATACATTGAATTGCTGTGGGCTGCAGGCACAGCTCAGAATCCAGCCAGGAACCACAGGCGTGGTCCCGTCTGGGATTGGAGGGACGTCCACACGCGCAGTTGCCTCACTAAAGATCTTGGGGCAGATTTACAAGCCCATTGCGCCACTTTTGCGTCATTCCTCCCCCCCCCCCCCCCCATGTTAAAAATGGCACAAAAGTGGTGCAAGGGGCTTGTAAATCTTCCCCCCTAGAATTGTGTTTAAGGCGCAGGTAAAGTCCACGTCTAGAACCCAAACAAAATGACAAGTAGGTAGGCATGAGTGCAACTCCTATCGCTGCAACACTTCAAGTATGCACAGGCTGCATCATCTAACACATCTTAACATACATCTCCCAAATAAGTAATTCTACACCCAATGCTGGTCCAACCACACGCCTCAGAAATTCCACTCGGGAACAGGTGAGAATTAGATTACCTGGTGGCCTCGTCCAGAGTATGGAGCGCTGTGCAAATCATACAGTTCTATGGTAGCTGGTGCTGAGCAAGACAGCAAATAATCAAACAAGTAAACAAAGACCATTCTTGGGTATTTTTGTTTTAATTTTCGGATACCGAAGATAGAACATGTTTACATTTAAGCTCCACTCAGTCAGCCAACTGATGACCCATCTGAGGATCCATAGAGGCGAGCTGGAGGACGGACCCGCTGACCTGTGAGAAGGAGCCGGGCAGCCAGTTCACGGCAATCATTGGGCGAGCCAGCAAGGAAGCCACCCCACAATAGGACACTTACGGGGCGAGGCACTGGTGTCCAGTTTATATCTTCCAAGGTTTTCCTTCTGGAATTAGCAGTTCCCAAATAATCCCAACAGAATTAAAAAGGAAATTACTAAATCCAAATTACCTATTACAGAGATGTGAAAACAGGTTGGTGAACCCAAAGAAAGTATTACTGGGAGACGGTGCCAGGGCTACCATGGTTCTAAAACCAAGGACAGACTAATCAATTCACCAGCGATTCTACCTTCTAGTTTGGGCACCACATACAGAATTACACCGGATCAAGGAAGGCAAGAAAACGCTGGCCATGGAAAAAGAAACCGTCCCATTAAGTGCTGAGGTCTTCATGAAAAGCGGGCAACGCCAACCAGCATCAAAGGGGAGGCAGAGCAGAGGCACTGCCAAGGAGCACTTTACTTGGCCCGGGGGTTACGGAATTTACGTCCAGCAAAGACCGCCTTGTCTCCCAACTCCTCTTCAATCCTAGGGGAAGAAAGAGAAGGATATGGTCAGTATATGCATAGACCGACAAACTAAGAAATAACCATCCTATGGGAAAAAGAATCTGAATAGAACCCTGAAGCCTACACATGCAATAAGCAGCAGATCAGGAATCCAGTAGAAACAGCAGTTGCAGAAACTCAAAAGAGCCATAAAAATGGCAGCAAAGACCCAGAGAAGGACGTTAAAATACCAAGAATCCATCTTTATTATTGAACCAGCCAACTGTTCTTTCAAGGAATTCAGTGATGAGTTAATGGGGCAATCATGGTGCAGGCGCTGGATAAGGAAAGAATTGGAAATAATCACGAGGACTGTTCTGTGCTCAATCTGGACTTCAAAAAGTTTTTTGTACCCACATAAGCGGATGATCTTGAGCAGAGAGTGAGACTCCGAACAGTACCAAAGCATTCTTAAAAATGAGAATTTGCTGACAGGGATTCTGCACAACACTGGTCTGATGTAAGTTTTGAAGTCAGCAAGTACCCAAGGTGGGGGGGGGGGGGATCCTGGCCCTGAAATAAGTCTAGATGGTGTAGATGTCCAAAGAGAACAAATCAGCTTAATTTATGGGATTTGATAAGACTTTCTAGCTCAAATAGGTAAAGGAAAACATTACAAGCTGAATTTTGTAACCAAAGAAAAGGAACACCTCCAATGTGGACTCTTAAATTCATGGGTGTTACAATTAAAGTGATTAATGTACAGACCTTATAAAAAGTATGAAAGGAAAAGAGCCCTGTGGGCAGGCCGTACAAGGCTGAGGAACACAAGACCTCAAAAACACCACTTCTACGTATGCAGCCAGTGCCCGCGGCACGAGAGCATTGGAGATGCTGCTTTCAGACTCAGCCCAGGACAAGGCGGGCGCCACATTCATAAGATGCAAGGTGGAGATATCCAGGCAACCCTACGACGGCTGGCACAGTAGTGCAGCCTACAAGAGAGGGGCCTGGACCAACATTTTCCTGGAGGAAAAGGCTAAAACAATTTCCAGATTCCTTTTGGTATAAAAGCAGGTGGAAGTTTATCAAGGTGTGCCTCAAAAGTAAATGGTCGATCACAAAGTATACCTAGATTCAGAGTTCTAGAGGATGGTAAGGGAGGACCACCATAAATGTCAGGCCCCCAGATAGAAGGCTAGCTAGAGAGGCTAGATGGAAACTAGTACCTCAGTCTGGTCAGTCTTGAGCCTAAGGCTTGGAGTCCATCCAAGTAGTGACCACAGACCCTTTGAGCTGGATCGGTACAGGGTCCAGCTCGCCACCATGATCCGGGCATCGTCTGTGTCCACATACTACCCAAGGTCAGAAGATGCCACAAGTACCGCGTGTGGGGACACGCAAATGTTATGTTTCGGGCTCAGAGGCCAGAAGTTGGATTTAAAAATTAAACCACAAATGGCGATGCAACATTCTGGGTAACTCCTGGGACTCACCTCATCAGCTGATTGTATTTGGACAGTCGCTCGGACCTGCAGGGGGCGCCCGTCTTAATCTGAAGGGAAACAGAAGCGCAGCAGGGTAAGCTCGGAGCAAGAGCGGATCTACGTCAAGGCATGCGTTTAGGATTTGGGAAATTAAGATTATGAAGAACATTATGGGGCTTATTTAGAAGACCACAGCGCCCGCCAGTGCACCACTTGACAAACCGGCAGCGCAATGGCCTCCCCATATTTACAAGGCCATGTAAAGTCACCCTGCACGACTGTTCATGGGCTTGTAAATATGGCCCCCATCACGCACTACTGTGCTGCTATGCAACTTCCGTGGAAGTTTACGCATTCCCAGATTTACAACACTTTGCAAAGCTGGAATGCGTCGCAATCCTACGCCTCCCCAGGGGAGGGGTAAGGAGGCGCAATTAGGAAACTCATTTCTCCTAGTTTTTGCTTTGTATGTGTGCTGCATTCTGCAGCACGCTAGAAAGAAAAATGGTTTGTGCAGGAAGGTGTCTATCCAGACTATAGGCTTCATGGGCACACCCACAGCAACACCCGTGGAACGCCCCTTTCAGAGTTCTGCATGACAGGGGCACATAGCTACAAGGCCACGAAAAGCCACGTAAAGTGGCTTTCATTGGCCTTGTAAATATGCTGCAGCACATTGCATCCCTTCCTGCACAAACACATCCCCTCAGCACAGGCACCCTTGCAAAAGGACGCAAGGGTGTCTGCGTTGGCGCACAGCTGCTGTTTGTGTGCCAGCGCTGGTGAGAAGGACAGGAGTTCCTCATCTCTTGTAGATCGTGCATCAAAATAAAAAGGGCAGGAATGCGCCGTATCGCAGCAGGAAGGCTTGCTGCATTGTGGTGTCAATATATTGTAAACAAGGCCCTGAGTTTACAAGGATGGAATAGGTGGTCAGTAATTTAAAGAATCAACATTTCCCAGGGACGATTACACCACAGCACTCAGCCCTTCACCCACTCCAGAGTCAAGGCACAGGAGGTAGGGGGGGGGGGGGGGGAGGAGGCTGGCGGATGTCCAACAAGGCAGGCACCCCAGGTAAACCAGCTAACAATTCATTGTATTGGGAGTCACGTGCAGCTCCAAAGGGTTGTACGGCATTACAACACGGGCTTTTACCCTGCATGCCATTACAACACAGTTTTTACAACGCAAGTCGTTACAACGACTTGCGTTGTGGCGCTGGATAGTGGAATAGTTTAATTTTCTATTCCAACTCCAGCCCACGTTGACAGTAGGGAAGGTGTTGGAATAGAAAATTAAGCTATTCCCCATCCTACAGCGCAAGTTGTTGTAACGACTTGCGTTGTAATAGCAGTGCAGGGTAATGCCCACGTTATTATGGATGTTTCCCGCTCCAAAGTGTCCTTCGTGGAGACGCAGGTGGACAGGATAGTCATAGCCAGTCGCTCCTCAGAGGACGCTCACCTGTCCAGTGCTCAATCCAACCACCAGGTCTGCAATGAACGAGTCCTCCGTCTCACCAGAGCGATGGCTCACCATCACCCCCCAGCCGTTGGCCTGAGCCAGCTTGCACCTAGAAGAAATACACAGCGGTCAATAGACTGCACCTGCTTAACCTTCATAGAATACCAAGCTGCATTATAAAATAGAGGTGCACTCATCCAGAGACCGAGCATCCCCTTCAGACATCAGATGGCTGATCACATATCCAAGCTCCTATCACCACCATCGAAGACTCGCTTCACTAGAAGCAGCCCCTTTCCATCAGTCGACTAAGTTGTGCACCCCTCAGAGTACATCCACAGAAGTCTGCTCCACTTCTGACCCAACCAAAGCCTTGGATTTTATTACATCTACAATGGCCTCTGCGGTCTCCGTGCTGAAAGGGGCCGCGCTCGGACCCTTGTATTTTAGTTGCTCAGGTACTATAAAGCAGTAGCAACAACATTCATGAACTTTACTGCAATGTCTGTTTCAAGTGACCACACCCCAGACAGAGCATCTGGAGAGCAATGTAGGACAGATGGAACTGTACAACAAGACACCTCCCTGTTTTTGCAGGTACACTCCCTCTATACATACTCAACTCCTAGTAGCAGCCTGGCAGACCGCCCCCAGCAGCTTCCGAGACACCCATGTGCTAGCACCATTCTTCCTTGGAACACCTCCCCAGCACTGTCCCTATTCAGCACCAGCCCTCAACTCTCCATCTCTAGATACTTGCACGTCACCGCCATCCTTCCTCACAAGCACTATACAGTCTTCACCTACTACCCCCCTGCATCACCAGCAGTTTCCAAGACTCCTGCAAAGCCTCATGCTCCCTCCACAGCACCACCCCAGGAAAACTGCCTCAGCTCCATCCTTCCCAGCACCGCCTCCCCCCCCAGCCGCCCAGCCTTCCTTTCTGCTTTGAATCGCCAGTAGCCCGAGAGGATACTCACGCCTGGATGGACTCGGTGACTGAGCCGATCTGGTTCACCTTCAGGAGGAGGCAGTTGCAGGCTTTCTGCTCCACGGCCTTCTGGATCCTCTTGGGGTTTGTGACCGTCAAGTCGTCGCCCACAATCTGGATGTTCACCTGGGCTTGGAAGGCCTTCCAGGTCTCCCAGTCGTCCTGGTCAAACGGGTCTTCGATGGACACCACTGTTGATGGGTACAGTTGATCAGACCTGGGTAGCAGCTCTTTGCCCCCCTCAGTCTCCACTGCCACCCGTCAACATCCGTTGACCAGCATCGTTGGTCAATACACATGCACAACCATACGGTGCGACAAAGTTTATATCTTGAGAGGGCCATTCATATTATAAATATAAATAAGACTTATCCTGCATAACATTATCAATACATTTGTATTGGGTGTAACCAGAAATATGAAATTGTGAAACCTTTTCTACATGATGGTGAGGTTCGATTTCCCTGGAGAACATTCATCTTTGAGACATTGTCACATGTACCCATCACCTGGTCAGGTGAGTGTCCAGAGCAATTTCTCCATGTTCAGATAACCTGCCCACCTCATTTCCATTCTAGTACTCCTCCCATTTCCAATGTGAATAGCAAAAACTATAATAAAAGTGGTGTATGAACCCTCTGTTGATTGAACTAAAGGTCTCCAGATGGATCTGTATTCTGCATCCCAGAGTGGACAGGAGGCCGAGGACGCCTCTTGCTGCAGAGAAGCTCAACCGCCCGGGTGCTCCTCAGAGGGACACGTCTACAGACGCCACCAAGTAGCATTAACAATATAAGGCAACCAAGATCCAGGGAAGGGTATTAAAGCCACGAAGTAGCCATCTCCTATTGAACCAGTACACAGTCTTTGATATTAGGTTTACTCAGACTTAACTGGGTGATTTTGGTGCTCATGTTGGAGGAGGAAGTGATTAGAAGGAATGGCTCTATGTGTCAAATCAACTTCAGAATTATCTTGTACCTAAACGAACGTGTGATGATGCATATAGAGAGACTGGGACCAGGGCCAAAGCATTCGTAGAATGGAAACATGGTCACTTCTGAACTCCAGTCACATGAATTCTGCCCAGCACAGGTCTTTAGAACCAAAATAAATCTACCTGCTGTGGCTGGAATGCCAGCCTGCCTATGCACTTGGAGGTCAGAACTGGTTTCATCAGGCACAGTCACTCTGCCAACAGCTGCGTGATTAGACATTACACTGAAGATGCATCACACGTAGTATCTCTCCAACACCAGCTTAGGCTGTAGCGCTACCAGCACCTCCCGCCCAGGCATTCTGCTGCTCACCTGGATAATCCTTGATGAAGCTCTTGTAGAGCTCGCCCAGTTTCTCCCCGGTGATGTAGCGGCTAGGGTCATCAGGGGACTTGAAGTCCAGATCGTACTTTCCGCCACGATAGAACTCGGAAGCCGCCACGTCCATTCCAATCACGATCTTGTCAGGATAGCCAGCCTTCTCGATCGCACACTTCAGGAGCTCAAGAGCTAAAAACATAATCCAGTTAGGATGGCTGCCCTCGAAGCAGCCCTAGACATCACACCCACAACAATCCCAATGCTGCCAGCCATCGCTGCCACCCACCAGCTCTAAAATTTACCTTACACACCAACCACATGGCACCTTTCCCCCCAAATGAAACCAAAAGCTACCCTACGGAAGCCAACTACAGCATGGCAACCATGCTCAAAAGCTAACCGAACTACTTTTACATCAAGGACCAGCCACATGCTCCCTTCTAGATCTCAAGTGGGCGAGGCACCAAGTTTCATGTAACAGACAGTGCCATGTCTGCAGTCGCCCTTTTTGGCTCTCAGACGGACGCATTCGTAACCTCTGCCTCACACCACATAACATATCCAGGTAGTATCAAAGTCTCATGAAAACTCAAGTTTCACTTATCTAAATTTGCATGTGGGCTTACAGAGCAGATAATCTGTTTTCCCTAATGTGTCCCCACTCCCCAAACAGAAGGGAGGCCAGAGAAAGGTCTTCCACAGGCTCCCATCCGCCTCACCATTTCAAACACAATCTGCTTCTAAAGCTCTTACCAATCTACACTCAATCACCCAAACACTTCCTCATGCATGGAAAAAAGACTCCTACCCGCACTCGGCCGCCTAGAACAGAAACCCAAAGCACTGCAAACACCAACTGGTTGGTCTTTATAAAAACTGGTTACACCGTCCCCTGCCAGTAATGCACCCTAAAGGGTCCCGCATCACCCTACTAAACCCCACCTGAACACCCAGGGCTTTGAGAAGTAGGCGTACAGAACATTCATTCCAATAGGAAGGCCCTAGAAGTGTCCCTGGGAGAAGAGGAAGCCCTGGATGGTGGGCCTTCCATGCCCCACAAGTCCAGTCGCGATCTCATCTCACCCAAAAAAAATGCAGTTAAGTTAGCGAGGAGGCCACGTTTTGATTCATAGCCAAGACCACATTGTATGTATGAAGGGGAGCGCGATCAGGTAGTGCTCTGCAGCGGACGGGCTCCCTTTCCACCACCGTTCTTGTGGCTAGTAAAAACACTGAACTACAAGGGAACAGATGGCAACTTCTGCTGCACACCTGGACTACCAGGCTTGGCCACCAAAACTGTCTCTGCAAATGAGGTGGCAATCCAAGTATTGATTTTAATCTCAAATCACCTTTGCGGACCATTGAACCCTTGCCTCTGCAGTGCAGGTGGTCAGTACAAAGGGAGCTTCTTGCTACTCCAACAAGCCAATGGCCAGCATCAAACTACAGGCATCGAGGGCCTCCACAAAGCCCTTGGGGAC
Organism: Lissotriton helveticus; assembly: GCF_964261635.1. NCBI lineage: Eukaryota > Metazoa > Chordata > Amphibia > Caudata > Salamandridae > Lissotriton > Lissotriton helveticus. Next base: position 900,606,116 of record NC_136073.1, read on the forward strand.
GGAGCTCAGGTTCCCAACTGCTTGGCTGCGTAATGGCAGTGGCGGTCTGTCCAGCCAGCATGGTTCTCCGGAGGAAGGCCAAGAGGCAGAATGATTGGACATAATCGGTCCACATCAGAACTGACTCATATCAGGCAAGATCAGTACCCCTTTGGTCTCCAATGAGTTAAGGGTGGACCAGCAGTATTCTACGTGTTTTATTCATTTTTTTTTTTATATATTAGAAGAGGCCACATGCTGGTTATATTTGTTGTACAACAGCTGGCCTTGGAAGCAGCATTTGGTTTGTGGTTCAAGAGGTCTCCACTCAGTTTGTGCGCCACCAAAAGGTGCTCCAAGTAGTACACCCCCGCATCATTGGAAGAAGCTCCTCCCGGCAGAAGGGTCAGTGAAAGTGCAGCATGCGTGATGCCTTGACAAGGAGTAAAGCAACATAACCTGCAGGCTTGGCCCTCAGTGCACTATTCATAGTAACTCACTGGGCTCAGTTTGCAGGGTGACCTTCAGAAACAGGCCTGACCTTTAATCGTCTGTAGGGTAGGGCTCTTGCATCCAGCTGTGACCTTTCATACATGATCAAGTTACCATAACATTTGTTCAAAGTCAGATCTTGACCCTTCAGAAAAGATCCCTGCACGTATTCGCCTTGGCGCGTCACAAGACACCAAGTGCTATAAACAGACCAGATTCTTAAGTCAGCCTCCCTCTACCATCAGAGGGGGTCAGCACCACCCCCCCCCCCCCGCAACTTGGGCCAGTTAAGGTCACCTCAAGGTAACTTCATTTCTGAAGTTTAAGCTGGCACTCCGTGTCTGGACTTACATAGATTCATCAAGCATTTGAGAGCGCAAACGGTGCGAATCGCAAAAATCGGCCGTTGGCACCCGCAAAAATGGCATTTGAGATCAATGGATCATGAACTCGCAATTTGTAAAATCACAAAAATAGCGATTTTTCAAATTGCGATCGCATTTAAAGAATCTCAATTAGAGATTCCTTAAATGCCGTTCATGAAACATTTAAAAATTGCGAATTCGCTATTTTTGGCCGCTATTTACCGCGAAGTCAAACCTCGTGGTAAATAGCGGAAACTTAGAAAAATGCACTTAAGTGCATTTTTCTAAGTTGTATGTTACACACCCACATGTCCTTGGGACATGTGTGTGCGCAACACCAGCGTCCAATATCATTTCAGGGGTGCAACAGGGTGTCCTTTGGAAACCCCTGCACCCTTGAAATCGCAAACTCAAAATGTGAATCGCTAATAGCGATTCACACATTGATAGGTCTTCCCATTCATTCCTATGGGCCTTTAGGCCCATAGGAATAAATGGGGAGTTATTCCTTATTTGCGATTAGCAATTTGCTAATCGCAAATAAAGATGTAGGAATCGCAATATAAATAGCGATTTGGAAATGAAGCCCGTTTTGCGAGTCTGTAATAGCAATTCCTTAATAATTGCCATTACAGACTCGCAAAACGGGACTTTCATGAATCTATATGATAGTCTTTAGAGGTGCCTTAAAACCAGCCTCGCGGGTCAGCGTGTACCGCAGGTATAGATGCTGCGGAGGCCTCAGCCTTGCTCGAGCTCCTAGGGTTCTGGCTCATCTTCCCATCCCTGCCACAAGGTCATTCAAGCACCCCCTGGCTATACCAGACGGGCCTCGCCCAGTGCCAGACCTAGAACAGGTTTGATTTTGCAGCTCTTCTGGGGTCACGTGGGACATTCCTCATAGTCCAGCTTACGGCTATTCTTGGCAAAGCGACAGCTGCCTTCACCTCTGGATGGGGTCAGTTATCCCAAGTTGTTTGAGCATGCATGGTGACCAGAATTACTGCCCTGGAGGTACCTTTTACAATGCTGTATTAATAGCCATATCTACACTATTTAAAGCAACATTTACAGCAAACCTAGTTACACACTCTGTACATGCTTCTGCTCCAGCTATTTCAAGACTGAAGGAGCGGCAATGGAACACGAAATCAGCATTTAATAAGGTGGTTTGAAAACAAGCTCCCAATTAATATAGAGAGTCTGGTTCAGAGCTGTGGTCTTTGCACTTTACACGTTGTTCCTCCTTGTGCCAGAGTCACCATCCTACAGTAACAAAACATGCCAAGAAACCCAATCTCGCCACACAATCCTTAGCACACCCTCCGGCATCCATCCTACACGCCGCTTAAAACGGGAAACCCCTTCGGCTGTTGGCCAGAAGCTCGTACCTTCATTGTTCTCCAGGATATTTGGTGCAAATCCACCCTCGTCTCCCACGTTGGTGGCATCCTTGCCGTACTTGGCCTTGATGACGTTCTTGAGGTTGTGGTAGACCTCTGCACCGATGCGCATGGCCTCGCGGAAGGTGGCAGCCCCGACAGGCAGGATCATGAACTCCTGCATGGCCAACTTGTTGCCTGCATGGGACCCACCATTGATCACGTTGAAAGCCTGGTGAAAGGAGAGGTCAGTAACTGAGGAGAACCAGAAAAATCAAGACTATGGTGAGCAGGATAAGAGAAGCAAGCCAGTCAAAAGATATTAAGACAATTGCACCAAGCCCAAGGAATTCACACATTTATTGCTAGTAGTTCTATAAGATTCAACAAGTACATTTTAGTTCATTTAAAATTCACATATTAGACAGTTCGCTCCCTGATCAAATCTGCCTGGAGCAAAGTTCAAATCAACCCAAGCCTGAACACTACAACCCCTCTTCATGCAGGTTCCCTTTATTGGCTTTCGAGGCACTGCATGAAGCACTAGTACAAGTGGTGAGAGACGCCACCAGTGACTACACATGGACGAGTAATGGTCCAATGAGTGATGCACGAGTGCCCCAGCCCACAAAAAGGTCAAGATTAGAAACTGGCATTCTCTAGAAAAGCAATAGTATCATTCTCGTCTGGTGGGGTGTTGATGAAAGGTCCAGTTCATGTGATACGTTCAATCTGAATGATCAATCTGAATGATCATTTTAGGATTGGCTACTTATTGCCCACCTCAAACAAATAATTGTGTCAGTGACAGCATTTAGAGACAAACATACCCACAATTCTAGCGAAAGCTAGTCTGAAATCACTGCTAACCAGAGCTAGTAAATCTCAAAAAGGGACTAGCATTTTAAAATGGTTTATAGCCTTCAGGTTAAACGTCTAAGGGACAGGAGATGGCTGAAGACGTGACTTTAGGAGACAGATTAAGAGTCAAATTTCCAAACCGAGAAAGAGCCTAAATTTAATAAAATACCAGTTTGTGCCCAGGAGGTGGACCCAAGCGCTGAAGGATGGCATCTTCGCTTGCGGCTCACCTTTGATAACTTAGATCTGCCATGGTTTCACCCGCTGGTGCAAGGGACCAGGGTCAGGGAAGCACTTACCGGCACAGGGAGAATGATTTCAGCGTTTCCAGCCAGGTCGGCGATGTGGCGGTACAGGGGTAAGCCCTTCTCAGCTGCCCCAGCTTTGCAGACTGCCAGAGATACACCCAGGATTGCGTTGGCACCAAATTTAGCTGTGGGGCAAAAAGGACTATAATGTAGACATCCATTGACGAAACACCCCACTTACTGTATGGGCTCATCACAACTGCTCAGTGCACATTTCTGGATGAGGAACGGAGGCAGTTCAATGCAGCTTTCATGAGAAACTGATGCCAGAAGGCCTGCATCCTGTATGGATACCAGCTCACGTGACCAGTGCACACCACATCTGATCACGTGTGGTTATGGGTCGACAGAGCCACTCATAGGATTGCTAGGAGCAATTGGTGAAACTGCATTAGTTCCATCAATTAAATAGCAATCTATTTTCTGCAGGCGACAGTAATATTGGGCACATGCATTTAGCAAAGGGGTTGGGGGTGGGACGGTGGGTGATTAGTTGTTCAAAGGTAAGACATTGCATGCATTTATATGGTACATATATTACATATCATACATTGAACAGGTTTTGTAGAGTGATAGTGTGGAGGTGGTTTCAGTGACCAGCATGGGGAAGAAGCCCTGACGTCACCATGACCTGTACACATCTCCAATGCACCCCACATCAGCGTTCCCACTGGATCATCAATAGTTACTTCAGGAGATGAGATCATAAGGGGGAAGCCAATTGCAATGGTGTGCTAGAAAAATACTAATATGGAACCTGGCTATCATTCCTTATTGAGGCAGAATATGGTCTCAATGGAACGCCCTTTCAGAGATCCAGCATACCAAGAAGTACGTGCTTGACAGATGGTTACTCTTTGGCAACAGTTTACTAGTCAGAACTGTCCAGGGAGTCAGCAACTCACTGGTATCAGCAGCAGTTTTGCCAGGGATTCTTCACAGGTGCTCCCAAGGTGGCATTTAAGTTTATTCTAGCACACAAGAACCCAGTTTTGCCCAAGTCTTCCACTTTCCAAAGTAGATTAAGAAAGGCTGTACCTAATGTAAGGGACCTGCAGCAGACTGTACTTGGATTCTTCCACTCCAGTACATCTGGAGTATCCTACAAGTAAGAAAAGGCCCTTTTCAGCACCACCTCATGCCCCGGAGCGGTCTTGCATCACATGGGGAAACATGCAAGGCTCAGAAGATTCGGACCAATTACTTGCATAACAAAAACTTACACTTGTTCTCAGTCCCATCCAGCTCGATCATGAATTGGTCAATCTTCTCCTGATCCACTACACTGAATTTCTGGAAAGTAAATTGATAATTTAGCAAATGAATTGTGGGTGAACACACCAGTGGCAAAGGTGAACTCAGAGTAATGAAACCAGATTAAACTAAAATGTGAGAAAAGTCTTTGGAATCCAGATTTCAATATTCTGAAACAGTTAGTACTTTCATATATGCCACCCCCTGTAACTCATAATCCACAGGAACTATGCTCCTTGGCACTGGGCATGGAAGGAGCACACAGATGAGACTGAATCAGTCAGTACCACTTCTCAGCCCAACCCAGCAGTGGGATCTTGTCTGTCCAGGTCCCTTGCACTGCTGGCTTTCCCTGAATGCTTCAATTAAGACCGACAGTTTGCAGAAGTCCGTGGAGGTCAGGAAGCTTCGTCTAACAGGAGCGCCTACAGGCAGCTTAGCATGACACAGGGACGTTAACTTGTCACTGCAGTATTCATCAATAACAGCCCCACTTCTCGGAAGTTTTCCTGCACCCCAGTCAGAATGCCCAGTTTTCCAGATTGCAGATCCGCTTGCCTCCAGTCAGGCTCATTCATTCCAAACCCAGATATCCTCATTCTTAGATTATACTAGTTAATCTAACTTCTGCACCCAGAATTAATGCCATGCTTTGGCGAGATAACGAGGGAACAGTTAAAATGGGGCAGTCTTGGTATAGGTTTTATATGCAGTGATGGTTGGTGGGGAAGAGGATTCCATGGGTTGGAGGGTGGCAGATAAGGGGGCAAGTTACTTCCACCAGTAGAGGCCTGTTTCACAACTACTAATGAATTTGTTTGAATGTCTGCAATGGCGGATTGGTGCATATTCGCGTAATCGGGCCCATTGAATTTTCTACCACCACCATTAGACCACAGGGCAGTCTTTCAGGCAAAAGAAGGGTCACACAAAAACCCCTAAAAGGTATTTTACAAAGTATTTGTGCCACTGCAGTCGGACGTGAACTCAGAGTTTAAGTTGCTTACCTTTTCCAGGAGGGCAGGCACAATGGTCTTGTTGATGTGGTTAACTGCTTGCTCGACACCTGGAGAAAGAGGCAGAGTTCAAAGGCATCCAAGAACATCAAAACTAAATGCAAAATAACTGTGCTGGCTCAAACTTCCTTTAACATGAGTTTGAGCAAGACATTTCAAGGAGGTAGAGCGTTGGCCTCAGTCAGTTTGCTTCCCAGTTCATAAGTGGACTACATTCTAGTCTGCTCCCATAATCCACCTCAAGTGTGGGGACTGGGCAGGTTCCAAATTAATAGAAAAACAGGAAAAGTAGAACCTACAAGTCTACCAAAAAAAAAAATACAACAAGCGCACATTTCAAAACTCTATAGCCGCCCTCATGAGAAGTAGCGTCTAGGAAACCATTCCTTCAAGGACCCACACAGCTGAGACACCCGCTTTCCCAAAGAGACCCGCATCACTCAATTTACCCAGGAAGGGATCAACACAGCTCAAGTCCACGAGTACCCACACAGGTTCTCTTTAGAGGAGGCACACTGCCCAGAGCTCACCTTTGCCCAGGTACCGGGACTTGTCTCCATCACGAAGTTCCAGAGCTTCGTAGATGCCGGTGGAGGCACCGCTGGGAACAGCTGCACGGAAGAGGCCTGCGGAAACAAAGACACTATAGTTGATGCTTGGTAACTTCGAAAACACTTACTGAATGCAGTATGCAACAATTATTAACCAGTGTGCCCACCCCAACAGTCTAAAAGGGGGTGGTGATGGACGGAGCATCTGAATCAAACACTCACACCCAGTCAAAAGATCTGGGTTTAATCCATCACCGTTCTTTAACCCACTCTGCCACTCCAGTTCAGACATGGCTATATGCAAATCAGTCTGACCCTGTGCCTCATGGGAACAGTCCAGCCCGAACTGCTAAGCCATGCCTTCCCTGGACCGGAAACTCAGAGGACCGGTTTCTGGCATTCCAGCCGTCTTCAGCCCAGCTTGCTTGAATCCAGTGGGAAAGTGAGCAAGGGACTCACGTCTGAGCATACCCTGCCAACTTATGGCCGCCAAAAGCGGTACAAAAGGGGGTGGTGATGGACGGAGCATCTGAACCAATCAAACACTCACACCCAGTCAAAAGATCTGGGTTTAATCCATCACCGTTCTTTAGCCCACTCGGATTTGCATATAGCCATGTCTGAACTGGGGTGGCAGAGAAGGCTAAAGAACGTGATGGATCAAACCCAGATCTTTTGACTGGGTGTGAGTGTTTGATTCGGATGCTCCGTCCATCACCACCCCCTTTTGTACCACCCCAACAGTCTGGCATGGTTAGTTTTGGGCCTTGCAAACGTTATTTTGTTTGATATAATGGAGATAGATAACCCACATATCACCCATCTTGTCATAAACAGGTGATCCATCAATATATCGGAAGCAATTTAAAACGTAAGGAAATACTCAGAATAATTCTGGAAATGGAGGTCAGATCTTTAGTGGAGCAAGTGAAGACAAGGGACCAGCTTGGTTTAAACATGGGGCTGGTCTCAGAGGGGGTCTCAGCTCACCTTTAGCCGTGGTCAGGTCCACCTCCACGGTAGGATTGCCGCGGGAGTCCAGGATCTCCCGGGCGTGGATACACTTGATCGACATTCTGTCTGAAAGAGATGGAAAGGGCAAGTCAGCGTTGCAAGAAACAATACATACCCTCAGCCGGGGCTCGCAAACTTCGTGAATCATGTTTAGGGCTCCCTGTTTTATGGTATTTATTTCTTGAACATTGCAGTCTATTTATCCATATTTATTTTGTGAATAAATGAAACAGAACTCATATTTCCAGATGAAATCAATAAGTGTTTACTCCTACGTGGAGGAGTCTGATTTTAGCACTCAGCAGCCAAATGTAATACAACTATAAATCCATAGGAAAATATTTACAAAATAGCACGAACATGTTAACATATGCAGTTATTTAAGGAAATTTAATGTGTATTTTTTAACTCATTGAGGATCCGTTTGCGGTCTATTCTGCGCATAATTTGCATGCCAATCGCCTAGTATGTGATCGGGCCCTCGTCATGTATGTAGCAGCGCGTCACATGTCTGAAAACCTTCAGTCTTCATTCTAGTAATGCGGGTTTGGGCAGCGGTGGGAGGTGCAATGCTGCATCCAGTGTGGTCTGTCGCTGACCTGAGTGAACTGGGGTGAGAAGGCACCAGCCCAGAACACGAGGACAATTCGAAGGGGGGGCAAGAACATGCTAAGAGGGTCTGAAAGGTGCCACAGGACATGTGTGACGAGACCACCACTCCCAGAATGCACTGGGTTTCGAGAAATGCTGAAGACTGGGGCACGAAGTTTCCAGTGAGTGACAATGTGTCATCTCTTGCCCACGAGCCTCACCCACCCCCAGCGCACAGCGCTGCACACGTGTGACCTTGGCACTGACCGATGGCTCCCTTCAGAGCCGGCAGATGAGGGGAAAACCCAAGCAGGAGCCAAGTCGGGTCGGAGAGGCGAAACCCGGGCGCCAACGGGACACCCAAGGCCCCTTTTATGCGACCATCGCCTGTTACGCACATTGTGTTTATTCCACGCCAGACACACCCTCCAACGACTGACCAAGATCAAACCGCGTCCGCCGCTGAAGGTCGAGCTGGGCATCGGGTCCATACTAACAGCACCCCCGGTTCTTCTATAGCTCCTGGTGAAAAAGCCCTCCAGGGCTCGTGGGGTGACCCCTGAGGGAGGGTTGACCCCATGGGTATTTCTCAAACCTATCTCAAGGTGACATGACCGTGTGCAAAGAACTCCCAGAACAGGGCCCGCTGCCCAGGACCTGCTTCTAGGGGTATCCTGGGGTCCTGGAGCCTGGCTGGCATCAAGTGCCCGGCGGAATAAACGGCCTTTCAGGGGCGGCTCCACCATTAGGGCGGAGGAGCGAAAGCAGTATTTTAAATACCATTTTATGTTTCTGCCTCTTGCACTGTGAGAAAGCAGACGGCAGGGTTTGGTTGGGGGCGGGCAGTCCTGCTCGAGGGCAGGGGGAGTGACTGGACCACAGTTGTGGGCGCCGACTGGTGGGCCCCAGGGCCGACCAAACCAGTCATACGCACTCTGCATTTTCTTTATGTTGGCCGCATGCAGCCTATATAGAGAAGGTGGCCTCCCCATAGGCGCCTTGCTGGGCGCCGTCCCCACCAATCACAACGCTACCATTGCAGCGTTGCGATTGGCTTAAGGTAAGTTCACTTTTAAATATATCTTTTTTAATTAAACCCCCGTGCTAGACCCCCACCCCCCCTGCACTAGACGCCCCGTGAGTCAAACCGGCCCGACTACCTGTCTGGATGTCCTGGATGCACTGGGGCGTCAGTGATCTTATAAAGTGCAACTACTCCTCTGTGAGGGTCGCCAGGCTCTCAGTGGGGGGTAGGGCGGCTGGGTCTGAGGTTCAGTCAAAGAGCCTGGTATTGAAGTCCTTCCTGAATTGAGGCAGCAATTGATGGCCGAGGCGGGGAGTTCCAGGTGTTCGCAGCGGGGTAGGAGAAGGATCTTCCCCCCGCAGTGGTCTTGCGGATCTGTGGGACGGTGGCCGGGGCCGGCTGGGCGGAGCGGAGAGGTTTGGTAGGCGTGTAGAGGCGAGGCGGTGGTTGAGGTACGCAGGTCAGGTGCTCCGAGGGTTTTGCAGGTGTGGGGGGGAAGGAGCTTGAAGGTGATTCTTTTATGGATCAGGAGCCAGTGGAGGTCTCAGGTGGTCGGTGATGTGGCTGTGGATGTTCAGGAAGAGTCTGGCGGTGGGGGCGCCCCGGGGGTACCGACACCCTCGGAAGGCCCCGGGCATCCTGAGTGTCCCCAAACCACCACCGTCTGGGGCGGCCCTGGAGTGTGTGGCGCTGTCGAAGCTTGTTGGTCTGATCAAATCAGCACGGTCAGAAAGCTCAAGGTCAGTGGCCAAAAGCAGACTGTGTTAAGGCGCTTGGAGCTGGGGCAGGGTCAGTCACAGCAGGTCTAGCAATCCTGGGAAAGTGGAGTTCCTAACTTTCCCAGTTCCAGACAGGGGGTCCCATCCAGTCCAGGGTTTTAATTTGTGTTCTGGGGTCTCTAATCCTACTCGGCCATTAAACGAAAAATCCCAGAATGCAAAGAATCATGAGCGGGTATCCAGGTCTGTCTGGTGTTCCAGGCCTGTGAACTCACCCGAGGGGGCCCCGCTGGAGACCCCCCAGGCTCGGGCCTTGTACTCCACCCTCTGTATAGGGCTTCACGCTCCTCGGGGAGGGGGGGGGGGGGGGCTCTAGGGTGCGTGGGCGCTACACTGCCGACTGCCAGCTGGGCAGGGTAAAGGGAAGAGGCCATGTGCCCCCACCCCCAGCGGCAGGGCAGGGATGCTGCCCACCCCGATCTCCGCTGCTCTCGCTCTGCAGGCTTCCCCAGCCCCCCCCCCCCACCAAGTTCTTCGAGCGTCATCCTAATCTTGAGGGGCCCGGGGAGGGGCCCCGGGGGCTGCCAGGCTGCCCTCTGCCGTGTGCGACCTTTATCTCCCCCCCCCCCCCCCTCCCTTCCGTCTATTTAAAGATGGCAGCTGACCGGGGCTGGAATGAGTGAAGGGCACGGATACCAGCCGGAGGGGGCTTTTTACAGCAGGCGTCCCCCGCCCCCTGTCAAAACTCACACCGCATGTTTGAGACTCGCCCTGGGAGCCCCTGCCCACTTACCATTTGACCTCAGAGCAATGCACCCCCCCATTCATCTGACCCTCAGCAATGCATCCCCTTCCTCACATACATCTGACCTCAGAGGGCGCAGCCACACCCTCCCGGTTAGACCTCTGGAGACAGGCCTTCCCACGTCACTGCTAGACCCCGGAGGACATGCCGCCGCCCCCCCCCCCCCCCCACAACGCGCGGACTCCACATCTCCTACGCTGACTGCACCCCGCTCATCCTCTCGCTGTCCGAAGACCCCTCCACCACCAGAGCCAACCTCCACCGATGCAGGACGAATGTCACCGACTGGATGAAGGACAGCTGACTCAAGCTCAACTCGGACAAGACGGAAGTCCTCATCTTTGGGAACAGCACTGCGTCATCGACAGCGCATGGTGGCCCGTGAGACTCTTCCACCCCCCAGAAAAACTTGTTCAATCGCTACCGTGGTCGAGAATAGACCCCAGTCATTCTTGAGTGGTCTTCCAAGAAACTTCTCACTTCATTTAGAACAATCCTAAATTCTGGTCCTCTCTACCGGCCGCCATTGAAGTCAGAGCTACATACATGGCGGGGTGTATCCCTCGCTGGGCCGTACAACGCCACATGACCCGGCTGACACGTGCACGTATCGGCTGGTGCTGGACCATCGAGGAACGCCAAAGCGCCCCTGCTAGAACCCAGACCTGAGGATTGATGGCTCCATCCTGTTCAAAGAGGGCAGGCAGGGTCTGGAACTCCCTAAATCCAAACCTACACACCAGTACCTCAGATCATCTTCAAATCTGAAATTATTATTATTATTATTTTTTTTTTTTTAGACTTTAGTAAATCTTCTCCACTACACTTAGTTGCCAGTTTCCACACTGATTGGAGCCTGGAGGTTTACTGCCATTTCATTGGACACCTTCCTGGAACTGGCATCTGTTCACATCTTGTCAATATTTGACAGTTGCAATTTATAAGACACTGTAATGCTCTGTTTGTTGCAAATGTCACAACATCCTTGGATAATGTAATAAATACTTTATATAACCTGTTGTAAAGTGCTTTAGCACCCTTGGGTAAAACCTATATACTTTTAGAAATGTAAATAAAGCAGTATAATTCTTTCCGACAAGGTCCAGATAAAATAAGACTGCAGGAAGTGTTATTCTCCCAAACACTTTAAAGCAACATGCACAATGCCAGTCATGTAACTGAGCATGCCAGGACCAGACCCAACTATTCCACCTAGTCCCTACCCCGGCCACACGTCTGTCTGAAATGGCTGCCGATCGTTTTGAACACCATGACGTCACAAGTGTGATCGGAGCGCTTTCCAAGACGCCGGAAGGTATGGTACACTCGTCAGGCCTTGCACTTTACTGACAGGTACAGGAAGGTATGGGCGGTCTTTAGCCCATGGTCCTTAATAGTAGACTTAATAAGAAAGGGCATATGTTAGAGCGCCATTTATTTATAAAGTTTTATATAGCGCGAACAAGATCCCAAAGGATATCAGAGCACTTTACAAAAGGATATAAATGCAATATCGACATCAAATAAGAATAAAGAACAGGAATAATCACATAATTACAAGACAAATGAATCAAGGAGACCTATAAAATAAACAGGTATATAGCGGGCTACGAAGGGGGCACACTATGCAGTAAAAACCGCATCAAGTGATGGTACAATGGTTGAAGGATCAGGGACTTCGAGCAGGTGAACCTAGCCCAATTAAGGTAGGAATTTGTTCATTAGGAATCTTTTGGCTTCCAGTTTGAAAGCACTCGAGGAGATTCTGCGTACTTCCAATCAGCCATTGGAAGGTACGGTGCTCATCTCCTGGTACCTATTCTGCCTGACCTCACCTTCAGACGGTCTCCCACCTGACTGTTCCTTTCATTTTCTCTCCATCCTTCCTAGGCTATTTCGACCTTCAGTCCCTTTACCGTCCTCAGTCTGTGTCCAACAAACAAGTCATTGAAGCTGGAAGAATCTTACTACCTGCTTTCTTTCCCTCTAACTCTAAGGGAACTTGTCTTGTTACAGCACTCTTGGTTGTACTGTAGATCCATCTTAGATCCCTTCCAGCCGAGCTATCCACTCCTGTTTGTCACTGCCATTTGAATAGCTCCTTCACCTCGGTTAGTTCTCTCAACAAGGACACTGGTCTGCGGATGATCCAGGCTGCTGCGGGAATGTTTGATACCACTCAGTTCAGAGAGCTTCTTCACTTCCTCAGAAACCAACGGTGTTCCACTCTCAGATATAATCTTACTAGGGAACCCTCCTTCCCTGAAGATTGATGGTAATTTCACTAAGAAACTTCACTACCAGCCATTTGGAGTGGACGTCCACCATCACCAAGGCAAACATTAACTCCTGTCGAGAGTCCCAAAAGCCCTGTAAAATCCATGCACACAGTGCCACACTTTTTCAGAATCTTCAATCGCACCTCCACGCGCTTGAGTGCCCAATTTCAACCTTTTTTCACTGTCTTTGCAACGCTCCACTCATACCAGTCCATCGCCGGCCACCAGAAATATCCACGTAATCTCAGATCAGGTTTGTGTTAACTTAAACATTTTCAGACACAGACTAAGCGGGGTATTAGTTGGTCCCTCCTTATTAATAAAATCTCTCCCCACCACTGACAGCGCATCCAAAAACCTTTACATGGTTGTACTTGTACACTCAACTTTCCCACCTGCTTCCATTCCCAACCAATGACGCCACTTCTAACAAATTTCCATTCTCCCTTGATGCCACTTCTCATGATATCGCAGCTGGAGGGTGCTCAAATACTTCCTCAATGCCCGCCACCACCCCTTCCTCAATGCCCGCCACTACGCCCCCCCCCCCCCATCTTTCCGCATTTCCTTTATCCACCATGTGCCACTCTACAGGTAGGCGAGCAAGCACTCAGCTCGGCCGCTGTGCCATCCAGGAATATGTTCCACTGAATACAAGTACTCCTGGAGCTGGGATTTCTACTTTGCCAAACCTTTCCCAGCCCCACCTGGCAAAAGTACGTTGACCAATGGTTTGTGGTCTCTGCGCAGAGTCACTGAAATGCCCCAAATGTGCGGAAATACTCCATTCGCCAAGCCACAGCCAAGGCCTTCCACTCAGTGACCGAGTGACCTGGACACAAATGCTACAATTTTTTCTCCACCCGTATGGGTTGAGTCGTCCCCATACAGAGCCACCTTCCTCCAATATTCCCCACCAGTCAACCACATCAACTGACATTGAACTTGGTACCCCTGGGGCACCCGTTGGAAGCAAGCCCAGCTTCCCAGAACCCACCACTAGGTCTAGTGGTACCCCTGGGGCCCCCGTTGGAAGCAGGCCTGGCTTCCCAGAACCCACCACTAGGTCTAGTGGTACCCCTTGGAAGCAGGCCCAGCTTCCCAGAAGCCACCACTGGAGTCTGGTAAACTCGGTGCCCCTGGGGCACTTGTTGAAGCAGGCCCAGCTTCCCAGAAGCCACCACTTGAGTCTGGTGAACTCTGTACCCCTGGGGCACTTGTTGAAGCAGGCCCAGCTTCCCAGAAGCCACCACTGGGGTCTAGTGAACTCGGTGCCCCTGGGGCACCTGTTGAAGCTGGTCCTGCCTCTTGCATCCTCCATTGCTGCCTGCATCTCAGCATCCCAGGGCTCTCTGGCCCCTCCAGTCTGAGGGGGGCAGGTGCTGGGAGCCTGCCCTGCTTCCCAGGCTGAGGATATTGGGGCCCCCAGGGCCCCCCACTTTCCAGGATTCACCTGTCTGGCGCCACTCCAACAAATCCATAAATAGCCCCTCTGCTCTGGGTCAAGGCCCTCAGCCTGAATCCGGGGTCTGGCGTCAGTGAGAGCATCCAGACCGGGGTGCTGGAAGCAGGGGTGCTGAACCCCCAAAACATACCCACGCTGAAGTTCAGGAGGCGACTGAGCAATAAAGAAACTTAATTCGGATCTTGTAGAGGTCAAGGGCCGGGTTCTCCCTTCTGACAAATCGCTCAGAACTCATTGAAGGGGGGGTGCACGTCTCTCTCGGACTGTAAAGTGAGAACGTTTATGTGACAACCTTGCCGAGTGTGAACAGGGGGGGCGGCTATATTTTCTAATTAAAAAAAATAAAAAAAAACCCACACAACTGGGACTCCACAAATATTTCAAAATACACAAGCACTTAGGAAGCCACAAATGAAGCATTTTTGTATTTCTAAAGTGTGATGGAAACATTAATAGGACCAATAACGGACCCACTTTACTTGACGCGCAAGTGATAAATATTAACGGACCCGATTTCCAGGCGTCGCTTGTGCGGTACAGAGCACGAGCTGTGACGTAGGTGAGTCCGACTAACGAGCCCTCACAGAGGTTATGAATATAACCCACAGCCAATAACACGGACTGTGCAAATGCGGCGAAATGCAACAGCGCCGCAGAGGCCTCACTGAAAGTCTTAGAACAGTTTAAAGATGCGAGTACAGACATGCGTCCGTCTGTAGGGGATAGAAGGGGGTTCAATCCCGAATTCCGTCTCTACAAGGTGGATTTTTACACTCAACATTGGGGGCGGGGCTTCAAGCTCCCCCCACTCACACCTAAAGGGGTAACAAGGATTGTTCCTCGCCATGCAAGCCCCCTCTCTCCCCCCCCCCCCGCATCACTTTAGGGCTAATAACTACAGTTAAAGCCGGTTGGTCAGTAATCCCATTTACAACTGAGCTACCACCAGAGTATGCAACACACACACACACACACAACGATGCTCTCATGTGACAGCCCCATTCAGGACTAGACCCCTGCAGCGTGCAGCGCCTCACTGCGCTGTAATATAAAATACCGCTCAGCGCCAAGACACCGCCAAGGGAGGCAACATAACCGCTCAGCAGCACCCCGCCCCGGGGCACGCACAGCACCCAAGGAGACGGTGCCTTTCAGCCCCCAGGTACCGCCAGGGTACAATAGCGCCTCATGCGGCCACGGGTAGAACAGATAGCGCTACAGAAACTGAGCGCTAACAGTGCATAATTTATAATTCGAAGTTACAGCTTCACCAGCACCCCCCCGTTACAACCCCCGTTCACCGCTCTGTTCCTTGTCTGTTAGAGGCGGACCCAAACCTGTGGGGAGAGGGAGCAAAATCTACAAAACTGGCGCTAAAAAACATTCACTTTTTCTCAAAGGAATACTTGTGTGTTCACTATATACAGTTTGATTATTTTGTTTTGCTTTAAAATAAAGTTAAGTTGCAGACACTTGATCAAATATGTACTCCTTAAAAAAAGGTTGAGACCACGCCCGACCACCCCACCCCACCCCCCCATCCCACCCCCCCATCCCATTCTTTTTAAATCCAGAATGACCAGTCCAGGGGATGCATCCGCCGTCCTGGGCCACTCACGACGGATTTGGGCGAACAGCCACGATCGTGAGGTCGGTGGCCACTCACGGGAGCGAGGACCCGCGTTCAGATTCTACGGTGTGAGCTGTAAACGCGCTCATCTCGGAGAACACTGCATTCTGGGACCTGTAGTCCTGCTTGTATAATGGGAAAAGTAAACTGAACGTCCTTGATTAAAGAAAACAGACCGATGGCACCTTACAGGCTCGTCGGGGAGCAGCCCGACCACCAGACTCAACCCTCAGGAGTCAGGGCGCTTCGACGCGGCAGAGGCGCTGTACGAAAAGGCGAAGTAAATATTCGTATTTAAAAATAATTATGAATTAGGCGGCGTCACAGGTACACAATACACCTGCATTCTCAAGGGGCGGATAAGTATCCCTCCCGTCGGAGGTTTCTGTAGCGCCTTGGTATTTCATGTAGCGCCTCCTGAGTGTGAGGCCGGTCTGCAGACCCCGCAGGGTCGCCAGCAGACCCTACACCCCTTTCGCAGACTGAGGGGTCCCCTTAGAGGGCTGGAGCCCCCACACGCCCAGCGCCCGCACCCTAGAACTGGCAGTTATGGCCTGTGGGGAGAATGTGCCGAGGCTCACACGGTCTGTCAGCGCAGGCGCCGCTCACCTGCTTCTTGCGGGGCCGGCTCTGCAGACTGGGGCAGCTGACGAGGTACAGACCACTCCCAGGAGCCTCCCTTTATAGAGGGCCCCCAGGCCACGCCCCCTGGGAGGGGGCCAAGGGGTCCTCTCGCGTGTGCCCTCCCAGCTGCCAACGCAAAGGAGAGTCCAGGGCTCATGGAGAGGGGCAGCGCCCTCCTGACTGCCCTGAGTGACCCCTGCACCACCGACCCCCTGCAGGGAGCTGGAGGCAACTGCACCACCGACCCCCTGCAGGGACCTCGGGGCAACTGCACCACCGACCCCCTGCAGGGAGCTCGAGGTAACTGCACCACCGACCCCCTGCAGTGACAAAGAGGTACCTGGACCACAGACCCACCGAGAGTGTCTGTAACTAAGAGGCAACTGGACCACCGACCCCTTTGCAGTGACTAAGCAGTAACTGGACAACAGACCTCAGTGGAGTGTCAGTGGCTAAGAGGCAACTGGAGACAGACCTCCCTGCAGAAACCAGGAGGCAACTAGACCACCGACCACCTTGCAGGGACCACGAGGCAACTAGAACACAAAGGTCACACTGCAGTGACCAATGGGCAGCTGGACCACAGACCAGACGCCCAACTAGCGCCACATTCCGGGGGGGGGGAGGATAATAACAAAATTCGGGGGGATAATTCTTCCATCAACATGCAGAGTGGAGATGCAGGGGCTCTAAGAAGGGGTGAAAAACTACAAAGCCCCGTTAGCAAGGGAAGGGTCTCTTACAGACCTCAGACCTGTCAAGTGCTCGGCGCGGCTGCGATGAGACGCCAGACCAGCCACACACAGAGGCTCAAAGCCTGTCTGTGTGTGTGGAAGCGGTCCCAGCCCCGCTGACGTACACAATGGGGGGGGGGGAGTACTTGGGTGGAAGGATGAGTGAAAGGGTGGATGATTGGATCAATGGGTGAGAGGAAGGATGGATGAATGATGAGTGAGTTAGTGGATAGAGAGATGGATGAATGGATAGATGGATCACAGCATCTCAGCATCCATCCTTTTGCTCATCCATCTGTCCACCCTTTCACTCCAACTACCCCTCCACCCTTTCACTCCAACTACCCCTCCACCCTTTCACTCCAACTACCCCTCCACCCTTTCACTCATCCATCCATTCACCCACTACCCCACCCATCCATCCATCCAACCACCCTCCCTTTCATTCATTCATCTATTCTTTCACTTATCCATCCAATCATTATTTCACTCATCCATCCATTCACCCTTTCATTCATTCATTCATTCTTTCATT
Organism: Lissotriton helveticus; assembly: GCF_964261635.1. Lineage (NCBI taxonomy): Eukaryota > Metazoa > Chordata > Amphibia > Caudata > Salamandridae > Lissotriton > Lissotriton helveticus. The sequence continues at coordinate 900,623,744 of NC_136073.1, forward strand.
TATCCATCCATCCACACTTTCACTCCTCTATCCATTCATCCTCTCATCCATCCATTCTCCCTTTCATTCATTCATCCCTTCTTTCACTTATCCATCCACTCATCCATTCGTTCTTTCACCCACCCATCCTTACATCCATCTTTTCACTCTTTCACTTACACACCTGCCCATCAGTCCTTCACTCACTCAGCTTCCCACTGCCCCACCCACCCTTTCAGGTTAATGAGAGCCTTTTTCAGCATAAACCACAGACAGAAGAGGCCCACCAGGAACCCCGCCCCCGCTGCAGCTGCTGAAGCGCCCGAGGAGGGGGTTGGTGGAGTGGGGGGGGGGGTGGGGGGACGGGGGTTCAAGACGCCCCTGTTGATGGGTCGAGGTAGCACCAGAGGTGCGAGAGTGACGTCAAGCCTGGCGGTTCTGTAAGAGGCCCGAAGCCTGAAATAGGACTGACTCGGCCCCAGCCCTGCCAGCCAAAGCTCTAACACTGCTGCCCATCAGACGACTCCATCTGCTGAGATAATAAGAGTTTAATTGAAGATCCCCCTGTCCACACGGCGCCTCCATTATTCTATCTCCACCGCGCCTCTTTAATCCCATCTACCCACCCACCAGCGCTGTGAGGCCACCTTAAGGCGGCACAAAGCACTATAGAGATGACGTGGTGTAGTGACCCTGGGCCGCAGAGGTCTCACCTCTAATCTCAGCTTTACCACGTCACCTAAATATACAGGGTCTCATTTATGAAAAGTGACGCATCGCTGCGTGAAAACAGCGATGCGTCACTTTTCATTGCGCCCTCCTTGCGCCACCAATGATGCGTCATATTTACAGTATGACGCATCATGGCGCAAGGAGTTACAGATACATCAGTATTTCTGACGTATCTGTGCGGCGCAAAAGTGACGCATTGCTGGAGTGTGTCACAAAAGTGACGCAACTCCAGCAATGTGTCCTTTCACATGGGGCAAGCCCCATGTGAAAGGGCCTGCGTCAGTCTTACGCCTGCTGTGAGGCAGGCGTAAGATATTGACGCATTTGCATCCTTGAAGTGATGCAATGAAATCTCATAGATTTCACTGCGTCATTTCTACGACCCTTTCTTGCGTCAATACGCCCCCCTTGCATACATTATACCTGGCGCAGGTATAATGTGGTGCAGAGGTTTACAAAGTGACGCATCTACCTAGATGCGTCACTTTGTAACTATGGCGCAACAAGGCGCATTTTTTATGCCACTGGTGCATCACAAAAAGTGACGCACCGGTGGCGTAAAAGTGACACACAGCCTCATAAATGAGGCCCACTGGTCGTAAACACTGTGGGGCAAATTTACAAGCCCCTTGCGCCTCTTTTGCACCGCCGTTGCATCACTTTTGTGACGCAGCAGTGGCGCAAAAGATGTGCCATGGTGCGGGGTATTTACAACGTGACGCATCTAGGGAGATGCATCACGTTGTAAAGCTCTGCGCCAGAAGGAGGCGTTCCTGCGCGGGGGGGGGGGTTCCGGCGCAGGAACGCCTCCAAAAAGTGGCTGAGTGAAATCTACATTATTTCACTCAGTCACTTTTGGGCCCATGCTGCGTCAAAACCCTGCGCCTGCTTGAAGCAGGCGTAAGGATTGACGTACCATTAGCCAGATAGGGCCCACCAAAGCATTGCTGGAGCTGCGTCGCATTTGCGATGCAATTCCAGCAATGCGCCGCCTTTACGGCACAGATGCGTTACGCCTCTGTGCCGTTTTTGCCCCATGGTACGCGGCATTGTAAATGCGGCGCACCATGGGTGGCGGAGCTGCGGCGCACAATTACTGGCGCATCCCTGCTGATATGCAGGAATGCGCCCGTTATTGTAAATCTGCCCCTATATTGTAAAGCCGCGCAGGGCTCATAACACGGTGACGTGTCCTTTGGGGGAGCAGCCTCTGGCCTTGCATCACGCTCACAGCTTCCAGTCGTGGTACCCTGGAGTGAACCGTTTTTAATCACAGCCTCACTTGTCCAAGTCGTGTGCTCTTGGGCAACCACTGTTTGAATCCATTCCTCTGCTCCCTTTTTAGGTCTCGCCTGTCGATGCGCATGCGCATCGAGCAAGCGAGACTATAGGGGCTCATCCACTCTTTATCCAACTTGCAAGGAATCGTGGCGATTCCTTGCAGTGCCCGTGACTTTTAAGCTCAATGCGCATGCGCATTGAGCTTAAAAGCGCGTGCACATGCCCCCAGCCGCCTGCCTTGCCTACTCTCCCGCCCCCTCACTTCTTGATTGCACGGCCGCTAGGCCGTGCCTCCCCTACTCTCCTCCTCCTACTCTGTCTGTTCCCGCACTCCTCCCACCCCCCGCTCCGCCCCCTCCCCTGCCTGCCATGTCGCGTCGCATTTCTCCTCCCCCCTCCCCCCTCCCCCCAGCCGCCTGCCTTGCCTACTCTCCCGCCCCCTCACTTCTTGATTGCACGGCCGCTAGGCCGTGCCTCCCCTACTCTCCTCCTCCTACTCTCCTCCCGCTACACCCTTCAGGTTGCTCTTCGCAGTTGCGCTCCCCACGCTGAGACGTTGTGTTCCTCTCGGCTCTACTTGGCTTTCCTTTGTTTGGGTCTCCTGTTCCCGGGCCCTGCAGCGGCTCGCGAGGTCCGGGGGCCTGTTTGGGATCAGTGCTGGCTCGCGCGCACATCTCCCGCCTCTTCACTCTTCCCGGAAGGTCGCCGTTCCTTCAGTTAGGACTTTAATCTCGAGTCTTATGAGGTCCTCTCATAACCCCTCGCTGGTGGGGGCAGCTTTGATTTGTCCACTCGGACCCCACACGTTCCTCGTCACAGAGGCACATCCTGTGAGAAACGACCAGTGGCCACACACATGGCGCGGGGCCTTACTAGCTCCTTCCGCTTGACTGGTTTCTTTCACAGCTCTGCTCCATTGTTCCTCTGTCTGCTAGAGTTCTACGGCTGTTAACTGCTTCATACAGAATCCACCATTTGAGATATTTCCCATAATGCTAAACAAGCTGTGCTGAAGCCATCTTAGTCACGCCGGTAATTACACAAACTTATGAGGCATGTCAATCAGAGGTCCCTAGGCATCCTGGGAGATTTCGACCCCCACACACTCTCACTGCCTAAACATTTGCTCTCGCACCGGGTAAGTGTTGTGTAAAAACCTGCCTAAAATGGAGCGCCGCATTCCGATGCTCTATCTCTGTTTGCAATCTACCTAGCAAAGCCGCGAGCAAAGTTTACCTATTGTGTTTCAGCGGGAAAAAAGGTGGTAAAACGTAGGCGCTGACTTATTTGCATCTTTATAGAGGGGTTGTAGTAGAACTGTGCCAAGATTTCGACAGTCTTCTGCTGCTCAACCATTCAGTAAATATTGCAGCTCCCCTTTGATTTGCGACGTTTAACTAACTGGTAAGTCACTGGTAATAATTTTGAAGGGCAACATATGAATTGGGATGAATTCTTACTTGCCAAATAACATCTGATAAGTTGCGCGGCTTATTAGCGTTGGAGGGGGCGAATTAGGTTGGGTGAACATTTTCCATTCTAAGTGTTGGAAGTGTGACAGCCACTTTGTCAGGTCCATAGTGGAACTTTACTTTGTGAGTTACCATTATCCGCATAGAAAACACCCTCAACCTTTACACTGAGATGTATTTTGTCGAGGTATTTTCAGTAGCTTGTGTGATTTTTGAATGTGCACTATGCTCTAGCATGCAATTTTAATACGAGATGATAGCAGGTGCTCACACCCCCTCACCCTCACCCACCTTCACACCCTCAGCCTCACACCCCCTCACCCTCACTCCCCCTGACCCTCACACCCCCTCACCCTCACACACACCCTCACCCTCACACACCCCCTCACCTCACCCTCACACACCCTCACACCCCCTCACCCTCACACCCCCTCACCCTCACACCCCCTCACCCTCACACCCCCTCACCCTCACACCCTCACACCCCCTCACCCTCACACACCCCCCCTCACCCTCACACCCCCTCACCCTCACACACCCTCACCCTCACTCACCCTCACTCACACTCACTCACACTCACTCACACTCAGTCACTCTCACTCACACTCAGTCACTCTCACTCACACTCAGTCACCCTCACTCACCCTCACTCACCCTCAACCCCTCACTCACCCTCACTCATCCTCACTCACCCTCACTCACCCTCAACACCTCACCCTCACCCACCCTCAACCCCTCACCCTAACTCACAATAACCCTCCCTCACCCTCACCCTCACTCACTCTCACTCACCCTCAACACCTCACTCACCCTCAACACCTCACTCACACTCAACTCCTCACTCACCCCCACCCTCACTCACCCTCAACACCTCACCCTCACACAGTGCAATAGGTCTCACAGGATTTTTAGTTAAAGCTTTTACAAATGTTTATTGCTTTTTTGATTTGTAATTCTTTAGCATTGGCTACAAAAAATAAAAATGCAAAAGATTTACAACAAAAAACCCATAAACAATTCTAAATGCACTAACTCTAATGCTGCGAGACCTATTGCATTTCCAATGCTTGTTGTCAAGGCTGGGGGGGCTTAGAATCACTAAAAGCTTCTAGTGCGGGAGGGGTAAACACGAGGCTGGATATTACCGGGGGAGGGGAGAAGTGCCCAGTCTCATGGAATAGTATTAGTAACCAAATACAGTAGGCTGCAACATGCAGCAAGCAGCATTCTCGGCTCTGCTACTCAACTGGTTGATCCTGGGCAAGTCATACTCTCCCTGCACCTCCCCACTGAGCTGATAATACGTCAGCGCTTTGAAAGATGCTGAATGGAAGGAATAAACATCGATGGCATAATGACAAGGCCAGGCTATTCATTAACCCCTTCAGGGCTGGTGATTGGCAGGTGCCTGGATTGGCCTCTCATTCGCTGAACCTGCGCCTAAAGCTCCTCCGGCCGCCAAGTTCCTGAGGTCCAGGCGTGATGAGCTACTCCAGGCGCGTATCACAGGGAGTGCCCGGGGGCGCAACGGGCATGTGTGCCCGGTCTGTGCGCCAGGGAGGGCCCGCAGAGGCTTGTGCGTCCTCTTCTGTAATACAGATAGCGCTGGTGCAGGTGTAGCGCTATCTCAAGAGGGCGTGCCCTCATTTGCATGTGGGCGTGGCCCATGCAAATGAGGGAATCACTATGCCTCTGCATTGGTGACAAATTATGGACGTGGGTGCAAAGGCAAAGAAGCTGTCGGAGGCGCACTGACCCTGTGCCACAAAGAGGTGTCACACTGCCAGGGGGCCCCTGATGGCAGCCCTCTCGGTGGGTAAGGGGGGGTCCCATGGGCCCTCCCAGACATCTCCTTGCAGGCGGGTGCAGTCACTCAGGCATCGCGTCACTGGAATTATGCAGCAGGGGAGTGCCAAATTACGTGGCAGGGTTGAGTAAATTATGCGGCAGGAAAAGGCAAATCATGCGGCTTAATGTGTTGCAGATTTTGTGATACTATCACTTCATAATTTTGTCTTTTATACACTTGCTAAGACTGTCTGGGCATTGGTTACACCTCATTGGTGCCAGTCTGACACTCAAATACAGCAATAAGCACCAGAAGTGTGAGCAGCCAACCTTTGCAAAGGGCCTGGCACTGCGCAGAAACACGTGTCGCTTCCTTGTTATGAACTTTTTTTTTTTTTTATAAATATATATATTTCGTATTTTATAATAAAACAAAACATCAAACAAGGTATGAATACACAATACACAGTGCAGGGCATGTCATATTGGCAGTGTAGGGCAGTTATAGAAACGAAATGACTGTCTGAATTGAATCTACAAATGGGGTTTAGCAGCCTGGGCGCAGTTACATTTCTCAAGGTTTCAAACAGTCGGAACAAACAGTACATCTTTCAAGGCTCTTCCCCCCGTCCTTCGAACAGCGGATTCCCACCCTCCGTGTCTTCCTCCACCTCCAGATCATAGTATTCTATCCATGGGGCCCATATTTTCCAGAACTTCCTAGGACGGCCCCGGGCCTTATATGTCACGTGTTCTGCAACCATATACAAGATAAGACGAGCCCTCCATTCGTTAGGGGGAGGTATTTGCAGGCTCCCCCAATATTTTGCTATATCCCGTTTGGCTACTATCAGCCCCAAGTTGGCTAGTACAAGTTTGCGCCTTGGGACGTCCACATCTGTCGGAATTCCCAAAAGGAGGAACCGTGGCTCCAGTTAAATGTAAATGTATGTGTTTTGTAAAGCGCACTGCTGCCCTGAGGCGTCGTGGCGCTGTAGACCGCTGGGGAACCCGTCCTGGCTATCCCTGTGAGATGGTCCCTACTGGGTATCCCCAAGGTGAAACCAGGCATCCCCAGCAAATGTGGGGGGCCGTTGTAGAGATGAGGCAAGCTAATGCCCAGAGTTGCCGAGTGTGATCCCTGGTTAGAGTAGGCACCGAGGCGAGAATTATCAAGTCTGCCGCGTCGGGAATTGAACCCTGGTCACGGGTCGTTCTCTGCTTCCGGGTCTGCCGCCTCTAACCAGTGAGCCACACCACTCCACAGTTCAATTTGGACTTCCAGTATATGATTGAGCTTCCCCACAATCGATCCCCAATAGGCCTGTATCTCAGTGCACCCCCATAGGGTATGTATGAACGTCCCATGTTCTGTGTGGCATCGAAGACAATCCGGGCTCTCGGTTCTCCCTATTGTATGCAATTTGGCTCTATCAACGTAAGTGCGGTGTAGTATTTTGTACTGGATTAGACACAACCTTAATTTGATTGCCACTTCTCGTGGATGCATGAGGGCGGCCTCCCAATCTATATCCTCCAATACACCAGTGGTTTTTTCCCATTTTGCTCGGAGTGGACCTAGTTTATTGGGCATGTTATTAAGTAATGTTTTGCAGGCAAACGAAATCACTTTAGCCCGGATTTCCCCCTGGAGGAGAGGACCCTCCAGCGGGGCATATTCCGGTCGTGCCTCCCCATCTAACCCCTCCGCAGCCCATGCATGTTGCAAACGGAGGTGCGCATATGCCTGAGTGTCATGAAGTGGATATCTGGCGTGGAGCGTGTTGAAAGAGGCCAACACACCATCGGTGCGAATCGGAAAATTCGTCCGTTTGCGATTCCAAAATCATTTTTTGGTATGCATGAAACAGTTTTCCAAAAACCGCAATTTTTTGGAATTCCTAAAAATGCGATTGCATTTAAGGAATCGCATTTGTGCGATTCCTTAAATGCAATGCATGATTTTTTTTAAAAATGCAAATTTTCGGTGGCGTGGCCAAGATGGCAAGCTGAGTGGTCGCACTCGAAGTGGGCTCAGCCGTCCCGAGGCCCTAGACCTACCGTGACTGTGCTGATTCTCCCCCCGGGATGCTGCAATTCACGGTGCGGGGGTGTCCAGACACGGAGTGTCAGCTGTGAGCCTGCCGCCTCCTTTCGCGGTGCTTTTCCGGTCCAGGATACGGCGCCACTGCAGGGAGCGGGTAGGGCCTGGTGCGCGGCCTGGAAGAGGGACGGACCCTGCCCGGGCTTGGACGCCGGCCCGAGTGCACACGGCGGGCTCCTCACCCTCTCCGCTGGCCCCGGACATCGCCGCTTGCACTTGCGGTACGCACAGGGGGTCTGCTTCACACAGCCCGACGGCGGAGAAGTTCCGGCGCTGAGCCTGACATCGGCTTCTACGGGAGGCCGCGGCTTGGGCCTGGGCCCCGGGCCCCGATCTCTTTGATAGCCGCCTGGGGGACCTTGGGGAGCTGTGGTCCCTCCCTGCCTGGTCTGGAAGTCCCTGCTCGGCCCTGCGGGGCTCCTCCGGGCGTGCCCGGCTACCGCTGTGGAGTGGCGGGGGAGGGGCCGATCTTAGGGCCTTCGCTACTTGAGGCCGTGGCTTGGGCCTACTTCCTGGATCTCGGCGGCGCTGCACGGCGGAGGCCTCCCAGCCCGCCGGTTGGGGAGGCGGACCACAGGGTGGTCTTCTGGATCGTCTGTGGGCCCCGTGGTGAGTTCGTGGGCTGAGGAGGCTGCGGAGAGGAGCTGCGACCGGCCCCCCAAGAACGGCGAGTGACTGAGGGCTGGCTACTGCTTTTCGGCCCGCCATTGCGCCTGTCCGCCAGTGAGTACTTGGACATATCCTGCCCTCGGGGTGGCCCCGGGCGGCGCTTTGGGTTGGCCGGCCTCGGGGCGGCCGGGGTGCGCACTCCTGCATTGCCCTGCAAAGGAACGAGAGTGCTACCCTGACACTGTCGCGATCTCCACGCGGCCCTGTGGACCCGCCGTGGCCTGGCTCGGAGGGGGGACCCCCGGTGGTGCTAGAGCCGGACAGCTCGAGACGGCGGAGCCTGTGGAGTTGAGGGGAGTGCGCTGGCGGGCTGGTCAGACCTGAGGGCCTTGGAGGGCCTGCTTTAGCGGTGGGGCGGCCCGGCCCTATAGGTCGTTCGCAAGACTCCGTGAGGGACCGCTGACTCGATCCCAGGACTGCACTGGTGGCTGGAGCATTGGGCCCCCAGGAGAGGCATCTCAGTGGCCGTCATGGCGCAAGACAAGGGGTCGCGGAAGGGAAACCGCACGTTGCCGGAGATGTTGCATAGGAACAATACGAGACAGGATCGGGGTCAGCCGTCCCCATCTCCCCCGAGTGGTTCCCATGAAGCAAGTGGGGGGGAACCGCCGGTTACGAGGTCCTTTCTGGAATCCCTCTTCAGCTCACTGAGGGATGACTTCCAAACGCTCAAGCAGGAGGTGGTGGGAGAGGTCCGTGAGATACGGAGGGAAGTGGATGGCCTAGGTGACAGAGTATCCACGGTGGAAGAGGCGGGCCATGCCAGGGACGAGGAAATCACGCACCTGCAGCAAGAGGTATTCCGTCTCCGGGAACAGCATCTTGACCTGCAGTCGCACACGGAGGACCTTGAAAATCGCTCCAGGAGAAACAACATCCGTGTCCGGGGCGTTCCGTCCCGAGAGGAGGGGGAAGATGTGGCATCGTACCTTGGGGATCTGTTCCGAGAGGTGCTGGGAGAGTCGGCTGACTTTCCTATCCGGATTGATAGGGCGCACCGAGTGGGCCTGCAGCGCCGGACTTCGGCACCCCCTCCTGATATCTTGGCCTTCTTGCCGGATTATCCCCTGAAGGAGCGGATACTGCGGGAAGCTCGGAGGAGACCTTCCCTGGAATTCCGGGGCCATCGAGTGGCCCTTTATCAGGACTTGGCCGCGACCACCCTACAGAAGCGAAAAGCTTTTAAAATTGCGACTGACTTTCTTAGGGAACATGGCACTCAGTACTCTTGGGGACACCCTTTCCGGCTCATCTTTCGATGGAATGGAACCTTACACCAGCTGCGTTCCCTTCAGGATACCTGCGGGGTGCTGGGGATCACTGCTACTGAGGACGGAGCTCCCACGCCCCGCCGGAATCGTGTCACCAGAGATGGTTGGCAGACAATCCCTGGCCGGCGGTCATCTGCTTCCTCGACAAGGCCGGACTCTCCTGCGGCTCGGTTGGAGCCTGACGCTGCGGTGCAGGATGGGACCGTTGCTCATCCAGTGGCTGTGGTGGCGCTGACAGCTTGAATGAACTCCGGGGGGAGATCGACATCGCACCTATGGAACTGCAGGTTTGGGGGTCTGGGGGGGCGGGGGGCACGGAGAGGTGCGTGGTGGCTGGACGTCCACTTGTTTGACTTTCCGCAGGCTTGTCCGACGAGGACCGGACTGGGACACTGGGTTTACGGGGGTTCTGGAGGGTGGGCGGGGGTGTGTTCGGGGTCGTTGTGCCAGTCCCAGTTGCGGGAGGGGACTGGGGTAGGGGGGGTGGATGGGGTAGGCAGGGGTCAGTTGGGGGGGTTCAGGGGGGTCGGGGCCGGGGTTGGAGGGGGGGATCCGGGAGTTGGAGGTGGGGAGGGGGGGTCGTCCAGTGCTCATGGGGGTTTCCCGTTATCCTGGCATTGTCTGTGCTTTTTGGGTTGCTTCCACTGGGCTATGGCATTTGTAGTCTGGCTTGTCCTTTTGTTTGCGTGAGAATTGGAGAGGCGAGGGGTGGTGGGTGCGAAGCGTTTTGCGGGCTGTGGGGTCTTGGATGGTTTATATGCTCACCGGTGTGCGTGGCGTGGTTTGCTTTTCAGTGTCCCTGCTTTTCGCTCTGTGCTTTGCTGCGCCCCATGCTGAGTCCCACTTTTGTCCTCCCAGCCTTGCTGATGTGGGGCCCTGTTGCTTTCTGCTCCACCGTTGCTCATGCCCCCTACCACGTTTAAGGTTGTGACCCTGAATGTCCGGGGTTTGAATAATCCTGTTAAGAGGCGGGCTGTCCTTTCGCTTTTGGAGAATACCCAGGCAGACATTTGTCTCCTCCAGGAGACGCATTTACTGTCACAGGACACGCACAGGCTCAGGTCCCATAAGTTCCCTTCGCAATTCTTTTCCTCTTGCACCACTAAAACGGCTGGGGTGGCGATTCTGGTGGCGCGGCACTTCCGGGGGGAAATTCTCCACAAATTCACTGAACAAAAAGGTAGACTACTGGCTTATCGGTTTAGGATAGGGGGTCTTCTGTTTACAATCGGGTCTCTATACAGTCCTAATGAGCGGCAGGACCGCTTTCTGCAGGCGGTGATCGAAGAAGTCACTGCTACCCAGGATAGACACATCATACTCGGGGGGGACTTCAATATTGTCTTTGACTCCGCACTAGATAGATCGGCGCAACGCTCCCCTCAAGTCGGAGAACTCTCCGCGGACCGTAGAGCTCAACTTGCAGAGGTAGACCTCCTTGACCTATGGAGACATTTACACCCGACGGATAGGGACTACTCATACTACTCCCATGCACACAAAACGTACGCACGGTTAGATCACCTCTTGGTTACCTCTCCGGTGAAAGCGCTGGTCTCGGGTTCGGAGATGGGAGTGATCTCCCTTTCAGACCATGCCCCAGTTGAGGTCCTGCTGAGCGTGCCTCCGACGGCTCCCCGCCCTCGGACGTGGCGCCTTCGTGACACGCTGCTGCACAGGAAGGAGGTGGTGGCTCGCATTGAGACGGTGATTCGAGAATTTCAGTCCCATAATGATAATGCGGACACTAGCCGAGCTACGCAGTGGGCAGCCATGAAGGCTGTTGTCAGAGGGGAATTTATAGCGATCTCCTCAGCGGATAATAGAGCGCGGAGGGCCAAGAGAGAGGAACTAACGGGTCGGGTGAGAGAGCTGGAACAGATCCATCGCAGAACGGGGGCTCCCCGAATTTGGCGGCAGCTCAAGGAGGCTCGGAAGCTTCTAGCGGCCCTGGACCTTGACAGGGCAGAGTATGCGGCATTGCGGTTGCGTCACACCTTCTACACTGGTGGGGACCGCTGTGGCCGGTTGTTGGCGAACAGGCTTCGAGTGGCGAGGCAGTCCCAGCTTGTTAAAGAGATCTCTGACCCGACGGGGCGGTTGGAGACTGAGGACGCTCGAATAGCAGCTGTCTTCCGCGGGTTTTACGAAGATCTCTATACGGGAGATCCCCCGAATGGGGAGGCTATGGATGCGTATTTGGGCTCGGTTACCTTGCCTTCTCTAGAGCCTGTGCAGGCGGACCACTTAGACAGAGACATCCGGATTGAGGAGGTGGTCTCCGCTATTGCCAGACTTAAACATGGCAAGGCGCCGGGGCCGGATGGCTACGTTGCACTATTTTACAAAACATTCTGCACGAAGTTAGCTCCTATTCTGACGCGTCTTTTCAACTCTTTCGCGGAACCCGGGGCCATTCCGCCCGATCTGCTTCGGGCCACTATCTCGGTAATCCCAAAGCCCGGTAAAGATCTGACACGATGCGGATCGTATAGGCCGATTTCTCTTTTGAATATTGACCTAAAGTTGTATACGGGGATCCTGGCCGCTAGATTGGCTCTCCACTTGCCCGGTCTAGTCGCTCCCGATCAGGCGGGTTTTGTCCCCGGAAGGCAGACGGTGGACAATACGAAAAGAATAGTCCATCTGCTGGAAAAGGCCTCCCGGATTCCGAGGGAACGAATGCTGCTGGCGGTGGATGCGGAGAAGGCATTTGACCGAGTCCATTGGCCTTTTCTAGAGCGAGTGCTGATGAAAGCCCGCATAGGAGAGAAATTCCGCTCCATGATTCTTAATTGTTACAGTCGCCCGTCGGCGGTGGTCCGTGTCAACGGATGCGCTTCTGATTCTTTTGACATTGAACGTGGCACCAGGCAGGGCTGCCCGCTCTCGCCCCTGCTTTTTGCGCTCTACATGGAGCCGTTTGCCCAGCGGATGCGCGATAACCCGATGGTGACTGGCATCCAGATGGGAGGCTTTGCACACGCTATCAGCCTCTACGCTGACGATGTTATTTTATCCATTGACAGGCCTCGCTTGGCTCTACCGGCGTGCATGGAGGAATTGGCCTCTTTTGGCGCGGTGTCAGGGTTCAAGATGAACACCGGGAAGTCGGTGGCGCTGGATGTTTCCCTCGAACCGGATACCAGGGCGTGTCTGCAGCAGCGGTTTCCCATGCTCTGGTCCTCGGGAGCGGTGCCGTATCTGGGGATCCAGATTGCCCCTACCTTGCCGGCTATGGTGTCGGCAAACTATCGGGCCCTAGGTGTCAAGATTAGGGAGGAATTGGGCCGGTGGAACCGAGGCATCTTTTCCTGGCTCGGCAGGATAGCTGCTGTCAAAATGACGGTCTTGCCTCAGGTATTGTACCTCTTTCGGGCCCTGCCGCTCCAACCACCGGTGGGATGGATCTCGCAACTGCAGGCAGACGTTTCTCGGTTTGTCTGGCAGGGTAAGAAGCCTAGGATGCGTAGGGCTCTCTCGCTGCTGGCCCCGGAGGCCGGTGGGTTGGGTGTCCCTGATTTCCGCAAGTACTTTCAAGCTACTCAGTTGCGTTACCTTGTGGAATGGAGTAAGTGGGAGTCGGATAAGCATTGGCTCTTTCAGGACCAGTCGGTGGCAGGGAGGCCCCTGCAGGAGATCCCTTTCATGCGTCGCCCACATCGGCCCAAAAACCTCTATGCCTCCTTTGTCACGAGGGTACCCCTGCGAGTGTGGGATGCTACCAGTGTTCTGCGTGGTCTCACCACGTTTCCGTCTCCGCTCACCCCGCTGGTGGACAACCCGGACTTTACTCCGGGTATGGAGATGGGGGCGTTTACGCGATGGCATCAGGCGGGGTGTAGAGCCTTATGTCACCTTTATGGCCCGGAGGGAGTTATCCCTTTTCCCCAATTCCGTCAGGAATTCTCACTTCCGGAGACGGAGAGACTTCATTATATGCAGGCTCGCCACTGGGCCCTCCAGCCGCAGGTGAGAGGGACGGCCGACCGGCCTCTTCTCCCCTATGAACATTGGCTCATGACGCGGACTTCGGACTCCAAACTGATTACTGATTTGTACAAGCTACTGCAGCCGCAGGCGACACACCTTTATCACCCTGGGAGAGAGCGCTGGGAACGGGAGTTGGGGAGGACACTGAGCCCTAGAGAGTGGGAACACATATCTTACAGAGCGAGGCACTCAGCCTACCACATGGGGCTCACAGATACGCTGACTAAAGTCTCTACCTACTGGTATTATACACCTGAACGAGTGCGTGAGTTTGATCGTAGTAAAGATGATAAATGCTGGAGGGGATGTGGGCACCGGGGTACTCTCACGCACATACTATGGGACTGCCCGCTCCTGGAACCTTACTGGAGGGAGGTGTTGGATGAAATTGATTCTAACTTTGAAATTGAACTGCCGCGCTTCCCTGCCTATACCCTACTGGGGCTTCCAAATGATCTAATGTATCCCCTCCGGTCTCGCAGGGGTAGACAGATAGCGATAGCTCTAGGTTCCGCTGTCCAGAACATCTTAATTCACTGGCACACGGCCACGATACCATCTATCACTGGCTGGCTCCACAGGTTATGGCATGTGTTGGGTATGGAGAAAATGTCCCTCACGGTGGCGGGTGATGTGGATCAGTTTAGGGAACTCTGGCAACCCTTTCACTCCCTGCTGCTTACTGAATTTAGGGAACTTACCTGTCCCAAGTATCTCCGCCTTCTGCGGCTTCCGGTCCCGGGGGACTCTGCCCCGTGATCTCTCTGTGGACTTCTACTCCTTGCAACTGAGGCTCTGATGTGTGCCGCTATTAGGGACTGTGCACTGGATGTGGGGTGGGAATGGGGGTGGGTGAGGGGAGTTTGGATGTTGGGGGGGTTTGTTGGGTGGGGGGGTTTTGTGGGAAATATCATGACATGTTGAGGCGATATATGCCTTCTGTTACTGGGCGGGCGTGATCCATAGAATGAACCCTGTTGTTGCCGCTTTTGAACACTGGCTTTCCGCCCTGCTATATCCTCTTGAAATGTTTGTCTGTCCTTATGTGTTGTGATGAATAAAATACTTTAAACCTAAAAATGCAAATTTTCAAATAGGAGGTACAAATTAACACGAGGTTGACCCTCGTGTTAATTTGCGAAATCCTCCAAAAAAGCTCAAAAAAGCATTTTTTAAAGTGTCATGTTACACACACACATGTCCTTTGGACATGTGTGTGTGAAACATGCACTTAAATTAACATTTCAAGGGTGCAGGGGGGGTCCTTTGGACCCCCCTCAGCACCCTTGCAATGCATCAACAAATTGCGAATCCTAAAAAAAAAAATGCAAAACGGCATTGATTCCTGTGGGCCTGTAGGCCCATAGGAAGCAATGTAATGCCATTCCTTAATTGCGATTCGCAATTAAGGAATCGCAAATTCCGAAAATTAAGAAATCCCCCCAAAAATTCGGATTTGTTGATGCATAGGATTTTGCATTTCCTAAATTGCGATTCCTTAATTTTCGCAATTTAGGAAATGCAAAATCCAACAATGATGCATGTGGCCGCATGTTCCGGGACATCTCCTATTTTAGAAATACCTATCAGGTCCCACTGCCGAAAGCCACTCAGCTTCCCAATCTCTTTTAGGGCCATATGTATGAAGGTACCGATTTGCGATTCTGAAATAGCGATTTTTAAGAAATCGCTATTTCAGAATCGCAAATTGGTATGTATGTACAAATTCGCTTTTTTTTAGCGAATTCTTATTATTTCTTAATTGCGATTAGGAAATTGCGAATCGCAATTAAGGAATGCTTTCCCATTCATTTCTATGGGCCAGGAGGCCCATAGGAATGAATGGGAAGGTATTCTCAATTTTGCGATTCGCAATTTGAAAAAAGCAAATTGAGAATAATTTCAAGGGTGCAGGGGTGTCCAAAGGTCATCCTGTTGCACCCCTGAAACATGCATGGGTCCACATGTGGCGCACATACATGCCCTAAGGTCATGTATGTGTGTCACATGGCACTTTGAAAAATGCAGAAATGTGCATTTTTCAAAGAAATCGCAACTTACCACCAACTAGAAGTTGGTGGTAATTTGCCATTCCTTAAGGGCATTTTGCTAATTTTTTTGGCTTCATACATTGCATTTAAGGAATCGCAAAATTTGCGATTCCTTAAATGCAATTGCAAAATAAGGAATTGCAAATTTTGCAATTCCTTATTTTGCACCAGATTTTACTTCATACATATCATGTTGCTAATTTGCATTCGCAAAGGCCGAAATTCTGCGAATTTTGGCCTTTGCGAATGCGAATTTGCTTCATACATATGGCCCTTAGCCTGGTCCCCTTCCACAGTGGGGTTTCTCTGGTGCGTTTGTGGTCTCACTTCATTTGTCGCTCTGCTCTTTTGCCTCCAGCGTCCTCTGGGTCGCTTGGACGAGTCTACTACACCCCTTACCGCCATAGATATAATGAAGATGGTACGATCTCTAAAATGTAGCCTTTCAAGCCTATATGCCGGGTGATCCCCGGGTGCGTGGATCCATTCATTAATTGCAATAAGGTAGGCCGCTCTGTAGTACAACCTAATGTCTGGCTAAGCCAAACACGCAATATACGGATTCCTCTGCAGTGTGGGGAGTGTAATGCGTGGATGAGCCCCATCCCAGAGGAGTAGGCGCGATTCACTGTCAATGCCGTTGAACATCGTGTCTGGAATCTTAAAGTAGGTGTTTTGCAGTGCATAGACCAACTGCGGGAGTGTTACAATTTCATATATGGCAGCCCTCCCCCTAATGGTCAAGGTAAGTCTCCCCCATCTCTTAACATCCTCTTGGAAGTTTAAGAAGACCCGCCTAATGTTACGAACTAGGCTAGTTGGCACATCCGTAGTGATATAGAGGCCAAGGTAAGTAGAACCCTCTGTTGACCAGCGCAGGCAGCTAGGGAATCTCTGTGGCTCCATCCTATAGGGTAGATTTAGTCCAATGGATCCTATATCCCGCATGGCGCCCATAGTCGTCAACGAGCCGCGGGATTTGAGGGAGCGTCTCCGTCTGGTTTGTCACATATAGTAAAATGTCATCCGCATATAAGGATATGCGTTCTTCGTCTATCAATCGGGAATCATCTACAAAACGACCCAGCCCTGGGAAGGCCCTGGCGACACTAGCCAAAGGTTCCAAAATACGGGCGAACAATAAGGGGGAGAGTGGGCATCCCTGCCTAGTCCCCCGCTGGATCGGCCCGGTCCCTGAAAGAGTTCCATTGACCCTAACCCTGGTCTCCGGCGCATTGTATAACAACGCCACCCAGTCCCGGAACCCTGGTCCGAATCCAAATTTCTCTAGAGTGTGTCTCGTAAAGGGCCAATGGATGGTGTCAAACGCTTTTTCAGCATCCAGGGAGAGTAGCAGACGAGTCTCCTCTCGGTCTCTGACAACATCCATCCAATTGGCCCCTCGTCGTAGATTGTAGCGCGTGGCTCTTTTCGGCACGAAGCCAGACTGGTCTCCGTGTATCAGAGAGGTAATAACGGATAGAAGACTAGTGATCTAGGATCTTAGTTTCTATATTTAGGAGTGAGATGGGGCGATAGGACCCACACTCATCCGGGGGTTTCCCCGCTTTGGGAATCACCACCACCGTTGCCGGTCTGAGATCTGCCGGGAGTACGCCGTCCTCTTTAGAGGCCATGAACATCTTAAGTAAATGTGGGGCCAACAGGGCACTATATGCTTTAAAGAATTCTCCTGGGAGGCCATTAGGACCTGGGGTTTTCCCTGTTTTCAGTCGACCAATGGCTTCTGTGACCTCAGTCAGAGTAATATCCCATCAAGCCTGTCCCGCTCATTCGGGGCTAGGCTGGGGCGCTCTACCCCTTCAAGATACTGGGTTATTTGTACCTCACTTGCTTGTGTCTGGGCTGCGTAATAGGGTGCACTTTCCCTGTAATAGGGCACTCTTTCCCTGTAATAATCAATCAATCAAGACATTTGTAGAGCGCACTACTTACCCGGAGGGTCTCAAGGCGCTTGGGGGAGGGGCGGGGGTGCTGCTACTGCTCGAACAGCCAGGTCTTGAGCTTCTTCCTGAAGGCGAGGTGGTCTTGGGTCAGGCGCAGGTCGGTCGGGAGGGAGTTCCAGGTCTTGGCGGCCAGGTAGGAGAAGGACCTTCCTCCTGTTGTCGCTCTTCGGACACGGGGAACGGCGGCGAGGGCGTGACTGGCTGATCGGAGGTGGCGTTTGGGAGCGTAGAAGTTGATGCGGTTGTTGAGGTAGCTCGGGCCCTGATCGTGAAGGGCTTTGTGTGCGTGGGTGAGGAGACGGAAGGTGATTCTTTTGTTGACGGGGAGCCAATGGAGGTCTCTCAGATGTCCGGAGATGTGGCTGTGTCGTGGGATGTCGAGGATGAGTCGTGCTGAGGTGTTCTGGATCCGCTGGAGTCTCTTCTGGAGCTTGGCGGTGGTTCCGGCGTAGAGGGCGTTGCCGTAGTCCAGACGGCTGGTGACGAGGGCCTGGGTGACCGTCTTCCTGGTCTCGGTGGGGATCCACCGGAAGATCTTCCGTAGCATGCGCAGGATGTTGAAGCACGACGAGGAGACGGCGTTGACTTGTCTGGTCATGGAGAGGGAGGAGTCCAGGATGAAGCCCAGGTTGCGTGCGTGGTCTGTCGGTTTGGGTGCGGTGCCCAGGGCGGGGGGCCACCAGGAGTCGTCCCAGGCGGAGGGCGAGGATCCCAGGATGAGGACTTCCGTCTTGTCTGAGTTCAGTTTCAGGCGGCTGGTCGTCATCCACTCGGCTACGTCTTTCATCCCTTCGTGAAGGTTGGCTCTGGCGGCGGCGGGGTCGTTGGTCAGGGAGAGGATCAGCTGGGTGTCGTCCGCGTAGGAGATGATGTTGAGGTTGTGCTGGCGTGCGATGGCCGCGAGGGGGCTCATGTAGACGTTGAAGAGGGTGGGGCTCAGCGAGGATCCTTGAGGGACGCCGCAGATGACTTCGGTGGCCTCTGACTTGTACGGTGGTAGGCGGACTCTCTGTGTTCTTCCGTCGAGGAAGGAGATGATCCATTCCAGTGCTTTCTCCTGGATTCCGACGTTGCTGAGGCGCTGTACTAGGGGGCGGTGGCAGACAGTGTCGAAAGCCGCGGAGAGGTCTAGGAGGATGAGGGCCGCTGTTTCTCCGTTGTCCATACTTTCCCTGTATTTGGGTGCACTTTCCCTGTAATAGGGTGCACTTTCCCTGTATTTGGGTGCACTTTCCCTGTATTTGGGGGCACTTTCCCTGTAATAGGGTGCACTTTCCCTGTATTTGGGTGCACTTTCCCTGTATTTGGGGGCACTTTCCCTGTAATAGGGTGCACTTTCCCTGATATAGGGTGAACTTTCCCTGTAATAGGGTGCACTTTCCCTGTAATAGGGTGCACTTTCCCTGTAATAGGGTGAACTTTCCCTGTAATAGGGCGCTCTTTCCCTGTAATAGGGCACTCTTTCCCTGTAATAGGGCGCACTTTCCTTGTAATAGAACACACTTTCCCTGTAATAGGGTGCACTTTCCCTGTAATAGGGTGAACTTTCCCTGTAATAGGGTGAACTTTCCCTGTAATAGGGTGAACTTTCCCTGTAATAGGGCGCTCTTTCCCTGTAATAGGGCACTCTTTCCCTGTAATAGGGCGCACTTTCCTTGTAATAGACCACACTTTCCCTGTAATAGGGTGCACTTTCCCTGTAATAGGGTGAACTTTCCCTGTAATAGGGCGCTCTTTCCCTGTAATAGGGCACTCTTTCCCTGTAATAGGGCGCTCTTTCCCTGTAATAGGGTGCTCTTTCCCTGTAATAGGGCACTCTTTCCCTGTAATAGGGTGCACTTTCCCTGTAATAGGGTGCACTTTCCCTGATATAGGGTGAACTTTCCCTGTAATAGGGTGCACTTTCCCTGTATTTGGGTGCACTTTCCCTGTAATAGGGTGCACTTTCCCTGATATAGGGTGAACTTTCCCTGTAATAGGGTGCACTTTCCCTGATATAGGGTGCACTTTCCCTGTATTTGGGTGCACTTTCCCTGTAATAGGGTGTACTTTCCCTGTATTTGGGTGCACTTTCCCTGTAATAGGGTGCACTTTCCCTGATATAGGGTGAACTTTCCCTGTAATAGGGTGCACTTTCCCTGATATAGGGTGAACTTTCCCTGTAATAGGGTGCACTTTCCCTGATATAGGGCGCACTTTCCCTGTATTTGGGTGCACTTTCCCTGTAATAGGGTGCACTTTCCCTGTAATAGGGTGCACTTTCCCTGTATTTGGGTGCACTTTCCCTGTAATAGGGTGCACTTTCCCTGATATAGGGTGAACTTTCCCTGATATAGGGTGCACTTTCCCTGATATAGGGTGCACTTTCCCTGTATTTGGGTGCACTTTCCCTGTAATAGGGTGCACTTTCCCTGTATTTGGGTGCACTTTCCCTGTAATAGGGTGCACTTTCCCTGTAATAGGGTGCACTTTCCCTGTATTTGGGTGCACTTTCCCTGTAATAGGGTGCACTTTCCCTGATATAGGGTGCACTTTCCCTGATATAAGGTGCACTTTCCCTGTATTTGGGTGCAGTTTCCCTGTAATAGGGTGCACTTTCCCTGTATTTGGGTGCACTTTCCCTGTAATAGGGTGCACTTTCCCTGATATAGGGTGAACTTTCCTTGTAATAGGGTGCACTTTCCCTGATATAGGGTGCACTTTCCCTGTATTTGGGTGCACTTTCCCTGTAATAGGGTGCACTTTCCCTGATATAGGACGCACTTTCCCTGTAATAGGGTGCACTTTCCCTGATATAGGGTGAACTTTCCCTGTAATAGGGTGCACTTTCCCTGATATAGGGTGCACTTTCCCTGTATTTGGGTGCACTTTCCCTGTAATAGGGTGCACTTTCCCTGTATTTGGGTGCACTTTCCCTGTAATAGGGTGCACTTTCCCTGATATAGGGTGAACTTTCCCTGTAATAGGGTGCACTTTCCCTGATATAGGGTGCACTTTCCCTGTATTTGGGTGCACTTTCCCTGTAATAGGGTGCACTTTCCCTGTAATAGGGTGCACTTTCCATGTATTTGGGTGCACTTTCCCTGTAATAGGGTGCACTTTCCCTGATATAGGGTGCACTTTCCCTGATATAAGGTGCACTTTCCCTGTATTTGGGTGCAGTTTCCCTGTAATAGGGTGCACTTTCCCTGTATTTGGGTGCACTTTCCCTGTAATAGGGTGCACTTTCCCTGATATAGGGTGAACTTTCCTTGTAATAGGGTGCACTTTCCCTGATATAGGGTGCACTTTCCCTGATATAGGGTGCACTTTCCCTGTATTTGGGTGCACTTTCCCTGTAATAGGGTGCACTTTCCCTGATATAGGGTGAACTTTCCTTGTAATAGGGTGCACTTTCCCTGATATAGGGTGCACTTTCCCTGATATAGGGTGCACTTTCCCTGTATTTGGGTGCACTTTCCCTGTAATAGGGTGCACTTTCCCTGATATAGGACGCACTTTCCCTGTAATAGGACGCACTTTCCCTGTTTGCGCACCTATTTAAAGGTGCACCATAACACAAACAGGAAAATTGCGCCCGGTGTGTAAAAAGGGCCCGGGTCGTTTCCTTTTCTTTGAATTCTGAATTTGTAGTCTTTATTATTTCATTATAAAACCAGGACTGCAAATCCCATAATGCAAAGAAAAAACTCAGGCAGCTGCTCATACAAGGACCCCGGACACGTGGTCGCCATGTCTCCTGCCCACCAGGGCCCCCTCTTCACTAGTGGCTGAAGGAGGAAGGTTACTTGTCCTTTCAGAGGGTCACATGTGGTGTGGATTGAAGATGGCGGGCAGGGGGGGTCCCGCGGTGCTTCTGTGGGGCAGGACAAACCTACAAAATGCGAGTCGGGTGGGCACCGTGCCCACGCCAGCCAGGGCGCTGCGCCTAGACGAGGGCCTCTGGGCACCGCCTGGACACCCAGCCTAGCCCCCCACCCTCTGCCAGCCTCGCTCTCGCCGGACAGGTGGGCTTGGAATGAGGCCAGCTGGCACGGCCAGGGGGCGGCAGAGACGGGCAGGGTTCACCCCGTGCCCTTTCCCGGGTGTGACCTTTCCAAGCAGTGCTGGGCGCATCCAAGGGCAGCCCAAGGTCACACCGAGGGCTGCAGTGGAGGGCGCGCTGAGCACAGGCCGCAGGAACAGGACGGGCACCTTTGAGTATCATGAAATCAGAGCCACGAGGGCATCTGATGAGATGAGGAGCCGGTGCGCGAGGAGTGCATTGAACGTGCTCAGGATCACACGAATAGATCATGGGGGGAGCAGGGATTAGACCCCATGTCGCTTGGAGTCACAGTCACAACAAGAGCTGCGGCCACGTGACCTCAAGCCCGGAGCCCAGGTCGACGAAAAGCGACCCGCTCAACCTTGCAAGGTGGTCGAGCACCTCACCAAAATAAAAGGCGAAACTATCAACCCCAGGTACAGAGCCGCCAAAGAGAACACGCATTTACAATGCAATGGTTTCGCCTTTGGAAAAGTTAGAGTTATTGGCATTGCTCATGACATTTCTTTTTTTTTTTTTACTTATAAATAAATGGCATTGCCAACAGCTCTCACAGCCCACACAGCTCTCACAGCCCACACAGCCCTCACAGCCCACACAGCTCTCACAGCTCTCACAGCCCACACAGCTCTCACAGCCCACACAGCTCTCACAGCCCACACAGCTCTCACAGCTCTCACAGCCCACACAGCCCTCACAGCCCACACAGCCCTCACAGCCCACACAGCCCACACAGCCCACACAGCCCTCACAGCCCACACAGCCCTCACAGCCCACACAGCCCACACAGCCCTCACAGCCCACACAGCCCTCACAGCCCACACAGCCCACACAGCTCTCACAGCCCTCACAGCCCACACAGCTCTCACAGCTCTCACAGCCCACACAGCCCTCACAGCCCACACAGCCCACACAGCCCACACAGCCCTCACAGCCCACACAGCCCTCACAGCCCACACAGCCCACACAGCCCTCACAGCCCACACAGCCCTCACAGCCCACACAGCCCTCACAGCCCACACAGCCCACACAGCTCTCACAGCCCTCACAGCCCACACAGCCCTCACAGCCCACACAGCCCACACAGCCCACACAGCTCTCACAGCCCACACAGCTCTCACAGCCCACACAGCCCTCACAGCCCACACAGCCCACACAGCCCACACAGCCCTCACAGCCCACACAGCCCTCACAGCCCACACAGCCCACACAGCCCTCACAGCCCACACAGCCCTCACAGCCCACACAGCCCTCACAGCCCACACAGCCCACACAGCTCTCACAGCTCTCACAGCCCACACAGCCCTCACAGCCCACACAGCCCACACAGCCCACACAGCCCTCACAGCCCACACAGCCCTCACAGCCCACACAGCCCACACAGCCCTCACAGCCCACACAGCCCTCACAGCCCACACAGCCCTCACAGCCCACACAGCCCACACAGCTCTCACAGCCCTCACAGCCCACACAGCCCTCACAGCCCACACAGCCCACACAGCCCACACAGCTCTCACAGCCCACACAGCTCTCACAGCTCTCACAGCTCTCACAGCCCACACAGCTCTCACAGCCCACACAGCTCTCACAGCCCACACAGCCCACACAGCTCTCACAGCCCACACAGCTCTCACAGCCCACACAGCTCACACAGCCCACACAGCCCACACAGCTCTCACAGCCCACACAGCCCTCACAGCCCACACAGCTCTCACAGCCCACACAGCTCTCACAGCCCACACAGCCCTCACAGCCCACACAGCTCTCACAGCTCTCACAGCCCACACAGCTCTCACAGCCCACACAGCTCTCACAGCTCTCACAGCCCACACAGCCCTCACAGCCCACACAGCCCACACAGCCCACACAGCCCTCACAGCCCACACAGCCCTCACAGCCCACACAGCCCACACAGCCCTCACAGCCCACACAGCCCTCACAGCCCACACAGCCCTCACAGCCCACACAGCCCACACAGCTCTCACAGCCCTCACAGCCCACACAGCCCTCACAGCCCACACAGCCCACACAGCCCACACAGCTCTCACAGCCCACACAGCTCTCACAGCTCTCACAGCTCTCACAGCTCTCACAGCCCACACAGCTCTCACAGCCCACACAGCTCTCACAGCCCACACAGCCCACACAGCTCTCACAGCCCACACAGCTCTCACAGCCCACACAGCTTACACAGCCCACACAGCCCACACAGCTCTCACAGCCCACACAGCTCTCACAGCCCACACAGCTCTCACAGCCCACACAGCTCTCACAGCCCACACAGCTCTCACAGCCATCCGCCCACACAGCTGTCACAGCACAGCAGTTGCTCTCAGTGCAAGTGTGCACTGAAGCAGGTACTGTAGTAGAATTGGCCTATACCATGTACTGCACTGTGACATTTACACAGCACTTCATCCCCGGGCTGTGGAGCGCTCTGGTTTGCACGGAGACCCTAGGTGCAAAGGTTTAAGATGGCGTGGGTTCGAGCGTGACCAGTGCCTGTGATGCTGGGTGACGCGTGTGAGGTCTGGAGATGGGGACTCTGCGCAAGCGCAGATCGGCCCTCTTACGTGGCTGGTTATAATATACTACTTTGCACAAGCGCAGACATGCCCTGCCTCTTACATGGCTGCGCAGCCAAGTTTTAATGTGCTCCAGTTTTTCTTGCTGTTTGCAAAGTCCTCTTATTCCTGCTGGCTCGGAGTGGCGCATCTTCGGCGTTTCACCCGGTGCGAGATTTGTTGAAGGAAGGAACAGATAGGAGAGGGGCTGCTCCATGACACTGTGGTTGCCTTGACAGTGGTTGCTCACTTTTTTTTGCTGGGGGAACGAACAGACAGGCTGACATTGCAGCACACACACAGAAAGACGGACGTTAGACACTGCAGGCACACAGACAGACAGAAACTGCAGGCACACAGATAGACGGACACTGGAGGCACACAGACAGACGGACCTCGGACACTGCAGACACACAGACAGGCTGACACTGCACGCACACAGACAGACGGACACTGCAGGCACACACACAGACAGACGGACCACGGACACTGCAGGCAGGCAGACAGCCGATCACCGCAGGCACACAGACAGACGGACATTGCAATCAGTTTCGTCTGAATTAGATCAGAGCTGTGGGAAACGGCACCTCCCAAACACACACTCACGCACACACGCGGGGCGGGCAGCTGTGCTCCACTATTAAGGGCATCTCGCAGGAGCTAACTGCGAACTTAATTACTGTCTAACTCACCACAAGATGCGTGCCAGCAGTTACCGTCTCCAGCGCCTACGATTAAAAGGCTCCACCGGCCATAAACTATTCTTGGAGAGGGCGACGCGCACAATGATGGCGGCATCCCTAACTCAATTAAAACGCGAATTTCTCGACCATAATCATTTTCAAACCTACTATTCACATAATACCCACCCGTCCTAGAACCAACGGAAGAAAGCATTGAGCCCCTTCCTGTGCTAAATAAAGTGTGCCGTCCGTACCGGAAGGGGCTGAGATGCTCGGTCAAACAAAAAAAAAACGTGCTACCGGAGGGCGGTTCTTCATGTCCACAAAATTCAGACCAGCGATCACACAAGTTCCCTTTGATCGGCTTTACAAGACCAAAGAGTGCCATCAACCCCTCACCATTGCGAAACCCGGACGAAATGGCAGAGCACGCTTCGGATCCCGCCTCCCCATGCTGTCGAAAAGACAAAGAAGAAAGACTAGCACTGCATAGACAAACAAACGAACACATTTTTTTTGTACTCTGCACGCCCCACCCCTTCCTCCTTAACAAACAACAAGATAGAAGCAGTTTACGTGGTGAATGGGGTTCAAAGTGGGGAGATTTGCACATCAAAAGAAAGTTGGGGCTTGTGTGAAACCAAACAATATTATGGACCTCAGAGGATGCAAAGCGAGGCAGACGGAGAGTGAAAGGGGAGGGGGGGCGGGAACGGGCACACGGGGAGGGGGGCTGAACGTCAGAGGATACAAAGCGAGGCAGACGGAGAGTGAAAGGGGAGGGGGGGCGGGAACGGGCACACGGGGAGGGGGGCTGAACGTGAAAACACATTTATAAAACAAAATGCTCCTTACCTGATTGCCTCGTGGGAACTCGAATCTTGCAGCCAACTCCAACAAGAAACACTTACCAAAAGAAGAAAACAGGCGGACTCCCGAAAAAAAAATAACACACACCCACCACCGTGATGACGAACACAAGTGGGTGGAGAGGGAAAAAATCTCGGGAACGCCCCCGAATCTGGTCCGAGATTGACGGACAGAGCCCTCTCCCAATGGCTAGCCTCCATTTATGGAGCTAGCCAATGGGAGCCGGGGGACATTCCCGAGTTCCTTATTGAAAGCAAAGGATTTCACATGCGCCGAAAAGCTGCGCAGAGCGCAGCCTTCGGCAGGCGAAACCCAAAAATGTAACGAGTCTGGATATGTCCGTGTGACAGTTGGAATACATACCTTCAGAGGATATGGGCAACTAAACTAATATGTGTCACTCTTTGTTTTTTATGTTGTGTGTTTTGTTTCCCTGGTGATGTCATATATGTCTACAGAATTAGTCGCCGGCGGTGACCGGCGTTGTGTGCTGATAACATGCATGGTCACGCCAGACTGGAGGCGTCCAACGAAGGCTTCGAAGGAGCGAAGACTGAAACCCTAGTGTTTGGTGCAACAAATTAGAAATCCATGCCCCCTGAATGGACCCAGAACCTGGGAAGCCACCCCCCACATTTATGAAGGCGCAAGCTTGGGACTTCCATTTAATATCGACATGTCGTTTCCAACCCAGATCAATGCTGTGGTCCAGGATTTAAATCTGCTGCATCTGCAGCTCTCCTTGCATCAAAAGATCCTGCCTGGTTCAGCTGCACCCATTAGGAGGAACTGACAGGATCCCTGGTGATAGCAAGGCTGGACTGCTGCAATGTGGAATAAACAGGACTGTCCTAAACATGGCTGAAGAAGCAACAACTGCAGAATGGCAAAACAGTAGCGGAGATACACAAAGTGCTACATAAAGCCTTCTGGAAGAATCTAGCCGTTCACGAGATCCCAGCCTCTTCTTGGTTAGAAACACCAGGTTCTTGTTTCATCTTGATTGGACGCACCATGTTCTTGTCTCATCTTGATTGGACGCACCAGGTACGTGTATCATCTTGATTGGACGCACTAGGTTATTGTTTCATCTTGATTGGACGCACCAGGTTCTTGTCTAATCTTGATTGGATGCACCAGGTTCTTGTTTCATCTTGATTGGACGCACCAGGTTCTTGTTTCATCTTTATTGGACACACCAGGTTCTTGTTTCATCTTGATTGGACGCACCAGGTTCTTGTCTCATCTTGATTGGACGCACCAGGTTCTTGTCTCATCTTTATTGGATGCACCAGGTTCTTGTTTCATCTTGATTAGACGCACCAGGTTCTTGTTTCATCTTGATTGGACGCACCAGGTTCTTGTCTCATCTTGATTGGATGCACCAGGTTCTTGTCTCATCTTGATTGGACGCACCAGATTCTTGTCTCATCTTGATTAGATGTGTTGGACCCGGCCTCGGCGTGGTCCCACGTTGTCCGCATAGCGGGCCCTGGACAGCATCGACCCCTGTCCTCTGACCTAAAGCTATCCCCTCCAACCTTCACGAGAGCCGCCACCCCTGGCGACCCCCGGCTCTCCCCCTCGGGAGCCCGGCGACCCCTGCTCGCCCCACTCTGCGGATCCGACCCCAACTACGGCCCACCATTTCAGGCCCCGACTCCATCTTGGACCCTCCACGTCTGGACCACGCGGCCTCGGCCCGACCTCGGCCACAGCCCCAGCGAAGCCCCGACATCGAGGCACCAAGATCCGACCAGGTGGTAAAGCGGCCACTTGGCAGATCCAGGAGGAGGGGAGTTTCGATGGGCCTCCAGCCGTCCCCGGACGCCTGGTTTCGATCGCCCTCCGGCCTCCCTGGGCGCTGGCTCCACCCCCCCCGCGGAGTGTCTGGACACTCTCATCCCGGCCCCTCTGGCCCCCCAGGCGCGAGGGTCCGGACATCAAAGAACTCCAGACCTATATCTGGGGCAGCTCTGGGATGGGTCGGTAGTTGTATCCTGGAGTCGAGAGCCCTGCCGACGCTGTCGCGGCTGACCCCGAGAAGAACTCGCTACTTTGAACCCTGAACCTCTGAAATCCTGCTGGCGCTGCCGCGGACCAACCTCGCTGAAACCATCTTTGGAGTCCTGCTGGCGCTGCCGCGGCCCAACCTCGCTGAGACCATCTTCGGAGCCTGCTTGCGCTGCCGCGGACCAACCTCGCTGAAACCATCTTTGGAGTCCTGCTGGCGCTGCCGCGGCCCAACCTCGCTGAGACCATCTTCGGAGCCTGCTGGCGCTGCCGCGGCCCAACCTCGCTGAAACCATCTCTGGAGTCCTGCTGGTGCTGCCGCGGCACAAACCTCGCTGAACCCATCTTCGGAGCCTGCTGGCGCTGCCGCGGCCCAAACTCGCTGAAACCATCTTCGGAGCCTGCTGGCGCTGCCGCGGCCCGAACCTCGCAGAGCCCCCCCCAGCTCGAGGATTGAGAGCTGAGCGTAGGGTATCTCTGGACCAGACTGGTATTAAGACTGTCCCGCTACCCCTTTCCCTCCAGTTACCGAGACTCTAAGGATCCCTCGATCCGCTTGTACATATTGCCGAAAGAACCAATCGTTGGTGTTGATAAAGATTCTAAGAAGTACTCTCTTGTGTGGTGTCCCTTTGTAGTGGCGTGATTACTCTACTGTGACGATTCTAGGAGAGGGCCCTCACCCAGGAGGCCTCTCGACGACGCTCGGCCAATTCCATAAGGAGAGGTGGGCCTCGGGGTGGTCAGTCAGACATCTTCTCCCTCCCCAGGGACCGCCTTTCTAACAAGATGCACCAGGTTCTTGTTTCATCTTGATTGGATGCACCAGGTTCTAGTTTCATCTTGATTGGATGCACCAGATTCTTGTCTCATCTTGATTGGACGCACCAGGTTCTTGTCTCATCTTGATTGGATGCACCAGGTTCTTGTTTCATCTTGATTGGACGCACCAGGTTCTTGTCTCATCTTGATTGGACGCACTAGGTTCTTGTTTCATCTTGATTGGACGCACCAGGTTCTTGTTTTATCTTGATTAGACGCACCAGGTTCTTGTTTCATCTTGATTGGATGCACCAGGTTCTTGTCTCATCTTGATTGGACGCACCAGGTTCTTGTCTCATCTTGATTGGATGCACCAGGTTCTTGTTTCATCTTGATTGGACGCACCAGGTTCTTGTTTCATCTTGATTGGACGCACCAGGTTCTTGTCTCACCTTGATTGGATGCACCAGGTTCTTGTCTCATTTTGATTGGACGCACCAGATTCTTGTCTCATCTTGATTAGATGCACCAGGTTCTTATTTCATCTTGATTGGATGCACCAGGTTCTAGTTTCATCTTGATTGGATGCACCAGATTCTTGTCTCATCTTGATTGGACGCACCAGGTTCTTGTCTCATCTTGATTGGATGCACCAGGTTCTTGTTTCATCTTGATTGGATGCACCAGGTTCTTGTCTCATCTTGATTGGACGCACTAGGTTCTTGTTTCATCTTGATTGGACGCATCAGGTTCTTGTTTCATCTTGATTGGACGCACCAGGTTCTTGTTTCATCTTGATTGGCTGCACCAGGTTCTTGTCTCATCTTGATTGGACGCACCAGGTTCTTGTCTCATCTTGATTGGCTGCACCAGGTTCTTGTCTCATCTTGATTGGATGCACCAGGTTCTTGTTTCATCTTGATTGGACGCACCAGGTTCTTGTCTCATCTTGATTGGTCGCACTAGGTTCTTGTTTCATCTTGATTGGACGCACCAGGCTCTTGTCTCATCTTGATTGGACGCACCCGATTCTTGTCTCATCTTTATTGGACGCACCAGGTTCTTGTTTCATCCTGATTGGATGCACCAGGTTCTTGTCTCATCTTGATTGGACGCACCAGATTCTGGTCTCATCTTTATTGGACGCATCAGGTTCTTGTTTCATCTTGATTGGACGCACCAGGTTCTTGTTTCATCTTGATTGGACGTACCAGATTCTTGTCTCATCTTGATTGGACGCACCAGGTTCTTGTCTCATCTTGATTGGACGCACCAGGTTCTAGTCTCATCTTGATTGGACGCACCAGGTTCTTGTCTCATCTTGATTGGATGCACCAGGTTCTTGTTTCATCTTGATTGGACGCACCAGATTCTTGTCTCATCTTGATTGGATGCACCAAATTCTTGTCTCATCTTAATTGGATGCACCAGGTTCTTGTTTCATCTTGATTGGATGCACCAGGTTCTTGTCTCATCTTGATTGGACGCACCAGGTTCTTGTGTCATCTTGATTGGATGCACAAGATTCTTGTCTCATCTTGATTGGATGCACCATATTCTTGTCTCATCTTGATTGGACGCACCAGGTTCTTGTGTCATCTTGATAGGATGCACCAGATTCTTGTCTCATCTTGATTGGATGCACCAGATTCTTGTCTCATCTTGAATGGACGCACCAGTTTCTTGTGTCATCTTGATTGGATGCACCAGGTTCTAGTCTCATCTTGATTGGATGCACCAGATTCTTGTCTCATCTTTATTGGATGCACCACGTTCTTGTCTCATCTTGAATGGACGCACCAGGTTCTTGTCTCATCTTTATTGGATGCACCAGGTTCTTGTTTCCTCTTGAATGGATGCTCCAGGTTCTTGTCTCATCTTGATTGGAAGCACCCGATTCTTGTCTCATCTTTATTGGACGCCCGGGTTCTTGTTTTATCTTGATTGGATGCACCAGGTTCTTGTCTCATCTTGATTGGACGCACCCGATTCTTGTCTCATCTTTATTGGATGCACCAGGTTCTTGTTTCATCTTGATTGGATGCACCATGTTCTTGTCAATTTTGATTGGACGCACCAGGTTCTTGTTTCATCTTGATTGGGCGCACCAGGTTCTTGTCTCCTCTTGATTGGACGCACCCGATTCTTGTCTCATCTTGATTGGACGCACCCGGTTCTTGTCTCATCTTTATTGGATGCACCAGGTTCTTGTTTCAGCTTGATTGGATGCACCAGGTTCTTGTTTCATCTTGATTCGATGCACCAGGTTCTTGTCTCATCTTGATTGGACGCATCAGATTCTGGTCTCATCTTGATTGGACGCACCAGGTTCTTGTCTCATCTTTATTGGATGCACCAGGTTCTTCTCTCATCTTTATTGGATGCACAAGGTTCTTGTTTCATCTTAATTTGATGCACCAGGTTCTTGTCTGATCTTGATTGGACGCACCAGGTTCTTGTTTCATCTGTATTGGATGCACCAGGTTCTTGTTTCATCTTGCTTAGACGCACCAGGTTCTTGTTTCATCTTTATTGGATGCACCACGTTCTTGTCTCATCTTCATTGAATGCACCAGGTTCATGTCTCATCTTGATTGGACGCACCATGTTCTTGTCTCATTTTGATTGGATGCACCAGATTCTTGTCTCATCTTTATTGGACGCACCATGTTCTTGTCTCATTTTGATTGGATGCACCAGATTCTTGTTTAATCTTTATTGGACGCACCATGTTCTTGTCTCATTTTGATTGGATGCACCAGGTTCTTGTCTCATCTAGATTGGACGCACCGGATTCTTGTATCATCTTGATTGGACGCACCAGGTTCTTGTCTCATCTTGATTGGACGCACCAGGTTCTTGTCTCATCTTGATTGGATGCACCAGGTTCTTGTTTCATCTTGATTGGATGCACCAGATTCTTGTCTCATCTTGAATGGATGCACCAGGTTCTTGTCTCATCTTTATTGGACGCACCAGGTTCTTGTTTCATCTTGATTGAATGCACCAGGTTCTTGTCTCATCTTGATTGGACGCACCAGAATCTGGTCTCATCTTTATTGAACGCATTAGGTTCTTGTTTCATCTTGATTGGACGCACCAGGTTCTTGTTTCATCTTGATTGGACGTACCAGATTCTTGTCTCATCTTGATTGGACGCACTAGGTTCTTGTCATATCTTGATTGGACGCACCAGGTTCTAGTCTCATCTTGATTGGACGCACCAGGTTCTTGTCTCATCTTGATTGGATGCACCAGGTTCTTGTTTCATCTTGATTGGACGCACCAGATTCTTGTCTCATCTTGATTGGATGCACCAAATTCTGTCTCATCTTGATTGGATGCACCAGGTTCTTGTTTCATCTTGATTGGATGCACCAGGTACTTGTCTCATCTTGATTGGACGCACCAGGTTCTTGTGTCATCTTGATTGGATGCACCAGATTCTTGTCTCATCTTGATTGGATGCACCAGATTCTTGTCTCATCTTGATTGGACGCACCAGGTTCTTGTCTCATCTTGATAGGATGCACCAGATTCTGGTCTCATCTTGATTGGATGCACCAGATTCTTGTCTCATCTTGATTGGACGCACCAGATTCTTGTGTCATCTTGATTGGATGCACCAGGTTCTAGTCTCATCTTGATTGGATGCACCAGATTCTTGTCTCATATTTATTCGATGCACCACGTTCTTGTCTCATCTTGAATGGACGCACCAGGTTCTTGTCTCATCTTTATTCGATGCACCAGGTTCTTGTCTCATCTTGATTGGAAGCACCCGATTCTTGTCTCATCTTTATTGGACGCACCGGGTTCTTGTTTCATCTTGTTTGGATGCTACAGGTTCTTGTCTCATCTTGATTGGAGGCACCCGATTCTTGTCTCATCTTTATTGGACGCACCAGGTTCTTGTTTCATCTTGATTGGATGCACCATGTTCTTGTCAATTTTGATTGGACGCACCAGGTTCTTGTTTCATCTTGATTGGGCGCACCAGGTTCGTGTCTCCTCTTGATTGGACGCACCCGATTCTTGTCTCATCTTGATTGGACGCACCCGGTTCTTGTCTCATCTTTATTGGATGCACCAGGTTCTTGTTTCAGCTTGATTGGATGCACCAGGTTCTTGTTTCATCTTGAAGGACGCACCAGGTTCTTGTCTCATCTTGATTGGACGCACCAGATTCTGGTCTCATCTTGATTGGACGCACCAGGTGCTTGTCTCATCTTTATTGGATGCACCAGGTTCTTCTCTCATCTTTATTGGATGCACAAGGTTCTTGTTTCATCTTGATTTGATGCACCATGTTCTTGTCTGATCTTGATTGGACGCACCAGGTTCTTGTTTCATCTTTATTGGATGCACCAGGTTCTTGTTTCATCTTGCTTAGACGCACCAGGTTCTTGTTTCATCTTTATTGGATGCACCACGTTCTTGTCTCATCTTCATTGGATGCACCAGGTTCTTGTCTCATCTTGATTGGATGCACCATGTTCTTGTCTCATTTTGATTGGATGCACCAGATTCTTGTCTCATCTTGATTGGACGCACCGGATTCTTGTCTCATCTTGATTGGACGCACCAGGTTCTCGTCTCATCTTGATTGGACGCACCAGGTTCTTGTCTCATCTTGATTGGATGCACCAGGTTCTTGTTTCATCTTGATTGGATGCACCATATTCTTGTCTCATCTTGAATGGACGCACCAGGTTCTTGTTTCATCTTGATTGGATGCACCAGATTCTGGTCTCATCTTGATTGGACGCACCAGATTCTTGTCTCATCTTGATTGGATGCACCAGGTTCTTGTTTCATCTTGATTGGATGCACCAGGTTCTTGTCTCATCTTGATTGGACGCACCAGATTCTTGTCTCATCTTGATTGGATGCACCAGGTTCTTGTTTCTTCTTGATTGGACGCACCAGGTTCTTGTTTCATCTTGATTGGACGTACCAGATTCTTGTCTCATCTTGATTGGACGCACTAGGTTCTTGTCATATCTTGATTGGACGCACCAGGTTCTAGTCTCATCTTGATTGGACGCACCAGGTTCTTGTCTCATCTTGATTGGATGCACCAGGTTCTTGTTTCATCTTGATTGGACGCACCAGATTCTTGTCTCATCTTGATTGGATGCACCAAATTCTGTCTCATCTTGATTGGATGCACCAGGTTCTTGTTTCATCTTGATTGGATGCACCAGGTACTTGTCTCATCTTGATTGGACGCACCAGGTTCTTGTGTCATCTTGATTGGATGCACCAGATTCTTGTCTCATCTTGATTGGATGCACCAGATTCTTGTCTCATCTTGATTGGACGCACCAGGTTCTTGTCTCATCTTGATAGGATGCACCAGATTCTGGTCTCATCTTGATTGGATGCACCAGATTCTTGTCTCATCTTGATTGGACGCACCAGATTCTTGTGTCATCTTGATTGGATGCACCAGGTTCTAGTCTCATCTTGATTGGATGCACCAGATTCTTGTCTCATATTTATTCGATGCACCAGGTTCTTGTCTCATCTTTATTGGATGCACCAGGTTCTTGTTTCCTCTTGAATGGATGCACCAGGTTCTTGTCTCATCTTGATTGGAAGCACCCGATTCTTGTCTCATCTTTATTGGACGCACCGGGTTCTTGTTTCATCTTGTTTGGAGGCTACAGGTTCTTGTCTCATCTTGATTGGAGGCACCCGATTCTTGTCTCATCTTTATTGGACGCACCAGGTTCTTGTTTCATCTTGATTGGATGCACCATGTTCTTGTCAATTTTGATTGGACGCACCAGGTTCTTGTTTCATCTTGATTGGGCGCACCAGGTTCGTGTCTCCTCTTGATTGGACGCACCCGATTCTTGTCTCATCTTGATTGGACGCACCCGGTTCTTGTCTCATCTTTATTGGATGCACCAGGTTCTTGTTTCAGCTTGATTGGATGCACCAGGTTCTTGTTTCATCTTGAATGGACGCACCAGGTTCTTGTCTCATCTTGATTGGACGCACCAGATTCTGGTCTCATCTTGATTGGACGCACCAGGTGCTTGTCTCATCTTTATTGGATGCACCAGGTTCTTCTCTCATCTTTATTGGATGCACAAGGTTCTTGTTTCATCTTGATTTGATGCACCATGTTCTTGTCTGATCTTGATTGGACGCACCAGGTTCTTGTTTCATCTTTATTGGATGCACCAGGTTCTTGTTTCATCTTGCTTAGATGCACCAGGTTCTTGTTTCATCTTTATTGGATGCACCAGGTTCTTGTCTCATCTTGATTGGACGCACCATGTTCTTGTCTCATTTTGATTGGATGCACCAGATTCTTGTCTCATCTTGATTGGACGCACCGGATTCTTGTCTCATCTTGATTGGACGCACCAGGTTCTCGTCTCATCTTGATTGGACGCACCAGGTTCTTGTCTCATCTTGATTGGATGCACCAGGTTCTTGTTTCATCTTGATTGGATGCACCATATTCTTGTCTCATCTTGAATGGACGCACCAGGTTCTTGTTTCATCTTGATTGGATGCACCAGATTCTGGTCTCATCTTGATTGGACGCACCAGATTCTTGTCTCATCTTGATTGGATGCACCAGGTTCTTGTTTCATCTTGATTGGATGCACCAGGTTCTTGTCTCATCTTGATTGGACGCACCAGATTCTTGTCTCATCTTGATTGGACGCACCAGATTCTTGTCGCATCTTGATTGGACGCACCAGGTTCTTGTTTCATCTTGATTGGATGCACCAGGTTCTTGTCTCATCTTCATTGGATGCATCAGGTTTTGTCTCATCTTCATTGGATGCACCAGGTACTTGTCTCATCTTGATTGGACGCACCAGGTTTTTGTCTCATCTTGATTGGACGCACCAGGTTCTTGTCTCATCTTGATTGGACGCACCAGGTTTTTGTCTCATCTTGATTGGACGCACCAGGTTCTTGTCTCATCTTGATTGGACGCACCAGGTTCTTGTTTCATCTTGATTGGATGCACCACGTTCTTGTCTCATCTTGATTGGACGCACCAGGTTCTTGTCTCATCCTGACATCTCATACCACTCCTGCGCCCTTTTGTACCCCCTTTATCAGGAATGCCCCTTGGGCACGAATCCCTGAATGTTCCCCCATTATTTTCCCTGGGCAGAGAGTGAGGTTTGAGAACATGAGCATTTTACCCCCAGAAGAGGGGTAAGCCTGTCAGTGATTACTGAACAGCTTTGAGAGATGCCTGTCTTTGGCGGAGAGTCACGCTTGATGTGGTCACGAGATGACACTATGTGGGGAAACAAGGTTTCAAGGCCTGGTATTTCAACAAGTGGGTCATTTTATCTGTGTAGTTCTCTATAGCGCCTTGGAGCGCTTTGCCAGAGGACAGAAGTTGGAGACTCACAACCTCGGTCACATCTGTGTATCTCAAGTGGGGGCCCTGTTTCACTTCCGTTTGACAGAGATCTGCCCCCACCTCTCCTCGTTCCGCCCCCTCCTGCGCCAGAGAAGTTGCAGTAAAATGCAGCCGCCCCCGCCCTCCCTCAAGAGGCGCTATATATAGACGGACAGTAAAGGTCGGAGATCGGCCGTCTCTGCTCGGCTATTCCGAGGGGAGGGAAAGGGCAGAGTAACCGGAGACATCACCCCAGACAGGGGGGGTGAGGGGGGGGCCTGGGCCCTGGGCGCTTCAGGGGTGGTATGTGAGAAGAGGGGTATCCGAAGGTGAGAGAGACACCCCCTGCTGCACGAGGGGTGTCACATCAGACTGGGATTCACAGTGTGAAAGAGAGATCTCACAGTGTGTGACGTCACCTCACACTATCTACAACAGGAGCAGTGAGTGATGTACCGTACTCTAAGAGACGTCATCTCACACTATCTACGACAGGAGCAGTGAGTGATGTACCGTACTCTAAGAGACGTCATCTCACACTATCTACAACAGGAGCAGTGAGTGATGTACCTCACTCTAAGAGATGTCATCTCACACTATCATCAACAGGAGCAGTGAGTGATGTACCATACTCTGAGAGACGTCACCTCACACTATCTACAACAGGAGCAGTGAGTGATGTACCGTACTCTAAGAGACGTCATCTCACACTATCTACGACAGGAGCAGTGAGTGATGTACCGTACTCTAAGAGACGTCATCTCACACTATCTACAACAGGAGCAGTGAGTGATGTACCTCACTCTAAGAGATGTCATCTCACACTATCATCAACAGGAGCAGTGAGTGATGTACCATACTCTAAGAGACGTCACCTCACACTATCTACGACAGGAGCAGTGAGTGATGTACCGTACTCTAAGAGACGTCACCTCACACTATCTACGACAGGAGCAGTGAGTGATGTACCGCACTCTAAGAGACGTCACCTCACACTATCTACGACAGGAGCAGTGAGTGATGTACCGCACTCTAAGAGACGTCATCTCACACTATCTACAACAGGAGCAGTGAGTGATGTACCTCACTCTAAGAGATGTCATCTCACACTATCATCAACAGGAGCAGTGAGTGATGTACCGCACTCTAAGAGACGTCATCTCACACTATCTACAACAGGAGCAGTGAGTGATGTACCTCACTCTAAGAGATGTCATCTCACACTATCATCAACAGGAGCAGTGAGTGATGTACCATACTCTGAGAGACGTCACCTCACACTATCATCAACAGGAGCAGTGAGTGATGTACCTCACTCTAAGAGATGTCATCTCACACTATCTACGACAGGAGCAGTGAGTGATGTACCGTACTCTAAGAGACGTCACCTCACACTATCTACGACAGGAGCAGTGAGTGATGTACCGTACTCTGAGAGACGTCACCTCACACTATCTACAACAGGAGCAGTGAGTGATGTACCGCACTCTAAGAGACGTCACCTCACACTATCATCAACAGGAGCAGTGAGTGATGTACCATACTCTGAGAGACGTCACCTCACACTATCATCAACAGGAGCAGTGAGTGATGTACCGTACTCTGAGAGACGTCACCTCACACTATCTACAACAGGAGCAGTGAGTGATGTACCGTACTCTAAGAGACGTCACCTCACACTATCTACGACAGGAGCAGTGAGTGATGTACCGTACTCTAAGAGACGTCACCTCACACCGCACTCTGAGAGACGTCACCTCACACTATCTACAACAGGAGCAGTGAGTGATGTAGCGTACTCTAAGAGACGTCACCTCACACTATCTACGACAGGAGCAGTGAGTGATGTACCGTACTCTAAGAGACGTCATCTCACACTATCTACGACAGGAGCAGTGAGTGATGTACCGTACTCTAAGAGACGTCACCTCACACTATCTACAACAGGAGCAGTGAGTGATGTACCGCACTCTAAGAGACGTCACCTCACACTATCATCAACAGGAGCAGTGAGTGATGTACCATACTCTGAGAGACGTCACCTCACACTATCATCAACAGGAGCAGTGAGTGATGTACCGTACTCTGAGAGACGTCACCTCACACTATCTACAACAGGAGCAGTGAGTGATGTACCGTACTCTAAGAGACGTCACCTCACACTATCTACAACAGGAGCAGTGAGTGATGTACCGTACTCTAAGAGACGTCACCTCACACTATCATCAACAGGAGCAGTGAGTGATGTACCGCACTCTAAGAGACGTCACCTCACCATATCTACAACAGGAGCAGTGAGTGATGTACCGTACTCTGAGAGACGTCACCTCACACTATCTACAACAGGAGCAGTGAGTGATGTACCGTACTCTAAGAGACGTCACCTCACACTATCATCAACAGGAGCAGTGAGTGATGTACCGCACTCTAAGAGACGTCACCTCACACTATCATCAACAGGAGCAGTGAGTGATGTACCGTACTCTGAGAGACGTCACCTCACACTATCTACGACAGGAGCAGTGAGTGTTGTACCGTACTCTAAGAGACGTCACCTCACACTATCATCAACAGGAGCAGTGAGTGATGTACCGCACTCTAAGAGACGTCACCTCACCATATCTACAACAGGAGCAGTGAGTGATGTACCGTACTCTAAGAGACGTCACCTCACACTATCATCAACAGGAGCAGTGAGTGATGTACCGCACTCTAAGAGACGTCACCTCACCATATCTACAACAGGAGCAGTGAGTGATGTA
The DNA here is from genome assembly GCF_964261635.1 of Lissotriton helveticus. Taxonomy (NCBI): domain Eukaryota; kingdom Metazoa; phylum Chordata; class Amphibia; order Caudata; family Salamandridae; genus Lissotriton; species Lissotriton helveticus. The sequence goes on from NC_136073.1 coordinate 900,662,140, forward strand.
CCGCACTCTGAGAGACGTCACCTCACACTATCTACAACAGGAGCAGTGAGTGTTGTACCGTACTCTAAGAGACGTCACCTCACACTATCATCAACAGGAGCAGTGAGTGATGTACCGTACTCTGAGAGACGTCACCTCACACTATCTACAACAGGAGCAGTGAGTGATGTACCATACTCTAAGAGACGTCATCTCACACTATCTACAACAGGAGCAGTGAGTGATGTACCTCACTCTAAGAGATGTCATCTCACACTATCATCAACAAGAGCAGTGAGTGATGTACCGTACTCTAAGAGACGTCACCTCACACTATCATCAACAGGAGCAGTGAGTGATGTACCGTACTCTAAGAGACGTCACCTCACACTATCATCAACAGGAGCAGTGAGTGATGTACCGCACTCTAAGAGATGTCACCTCACACTATCTACGACAGGAGCAGTGAGTGATGTACCGCCCTCTAAGAGACGTCACCTCACACTATCTACAACAGGAGCAGTGAGTGATGTAACGCACTCTAAGAGACGTCACCTCACACTATCATCAACAGGAGCAGTGAGTGATGTACCGCACTCTAAGAGACGTCACCTCACACTATCATCAGCAGGAGCAGTGAGTGATGTACCGCACTCTAAGAGACGTCACCTCACACTATCTACAACAGGAGCAGTGAGTGATGTACCGCACTCTAAGAGATGTCACCTCACACTATCTACGACAGGAGCAGTGAGTGATGTACCGCCCTCTAAGAGACGTCACCTCACACTATCTACAACAGGAGCAGTGAGTGATGTACCGCCCTCTAAGAGACGTCACCTCACACTATCTACAACAGGAGCAGTGAGTGATGTAACGCACTCTAAGAGACGTCACCTCACACTATCATCAACAGGAGCAGTGAGTGATGTACCGCACTCTAAGAGACGTCACCTCACACTATCATCAGCAGGAGCAGTGAGTGATGTACCGCACTCTAAGAGACGTCACCTCACACTATCTACAACAGGAGCAGTGAGTGATGTACCGCACTCTAAGAGATGTCACCTCACACTATCTACGACAGGAGCAGTGAGTGATGTACCGTACTCTAAGACACGTCATCTCACACTATCATCAACAGGAGCAGTGAGTGATGTAACGCACTCAGCGCTGGAACGCTCCCGGGCAGCCATGCGCTATAGAAATCCTAAATTAATTCATTCTAAGAGACATCACCTCACACTATCATCAACAGGAGCAGTGAGTGATGTACCGCACTCTAAGAGACGTCACCTCACACTATCTACGACAGGAGCAGTGAGTGATGTACTGTACTCTGAGAGACGTCACCTCACACTATCTACAACAGGAGCAGTGAGTGTTGTACCGTACTCTAAGAGACGTCACCTCACACTATCTACAACAGGAGCAGTGAGTGATGTACCGTACTCTAAGAGATGTCACCTCACACTATCTACAACAGGAGCAGTGAGTGATGTAACACACTCTAAGAGACGTCATCTCACACTATCTACGACAGGAGCAGTGAGTGATGTACCGTACTCTAAGAGACGTCACCTCACACTATCCACAACAGGAGCAGTGAGTGATGTACCGCACTCTAAGAGACGTCACCTCACACTATCTACGACAGGAGCAGTGAGTGATGTACCGTACTCTAAGAGACGTCATCTCACACTATCTACAACAGGAGCAGTGAGTGATGTACCGCACTCCGAGAGACGTCATCTCAAACTATCTACAACAGGAGCAGTGAGTGATGTACCGCACTCTAAGAGACGTCACCTCACACTATCCACAACAGGAGCAGTGAGTGATGTACCGCACTCTAAGAGACGTCATCTCACACTATCATCAACAGGAGCAGTGAGTGATGTACCGCACTCTAAGAGACGTCACCTCACGCTATCATCAACAGGAGCAGTGAGTGATGTACCGCACTCTAAGAGACGTCACCTCACACTATCATCAACAGGAGCAGTGAGTGATGTACCGCACTCCGAGAGACGTCACCTCACACTATCTACGACAGGAGCAGTGAGTGATGTACCGCGCTCTAAGAGACGTCACCTCACACTATCATCAACAGGAGCAGTGAGTGATGTACCGCACTCCGAGAGACGTCACCTCACACTATCTACGACAGGAGCAGTGAGTGATGTACCGCACTCTAAGAGACGTCACCTCACACTATCATCAACAGGAGCAGTGAGTGATGTACCGTACTCTAAGAGACGTCACGTCACACTATCATCAACAGGAGCAGTGAGTGATGTACCGTACTCTGAGAGACGTCATCTCACACTATCTACAACAGGAGCAGTGAGTGATGTACCGTACTCTGAGAGACGTCATCTCACACTATCTACAACAAGAGCAGTGAGTGATGTACCGTACTCTGAGAGACGTCACCTCACACTATCTACAACAGGAGCAGTGAGTGATGTACCGCTCTCTAAGAGACGTCATCTCACACTATCTACAACAGGAGCAGTGAGTGATGTACCGTACTCTAAGAGACGTCATCTCACACTATCTACAACAGGAGCAGTGAGTGATGTACCGTACTCTAAGAGATGTCACCTCACACTATCTACGACAGGAGCAGTGAGTGATGTACCGCACTCTGAGAGACGTCACCTCACACTATCATCAACAGGAGCAGTGAGTGATGTACCGCACTCTGAGAGACGTCACCTCACACTATCATCAACAGGAGCAGTGAGTGATGTACCATACTCTAAGAGACGTCATCTCACACTATCTACAACAGGAGCAGTGAGTGATGTACCATACTCTAAGAGACGTCATCTCACACTATCTACAACAGGAGCAGTGAGAGATGTACCGTACTCTAAGAGACGTCACCTCACACTATCATCAACAGGAGCAGTGAGTGATGTACCATACTCTAAGAGACGTCATCTCACACTATCTACAACAGGAGCAGTGAGTGATGTACCATACTCTAAGAGACGTCATCTCACACTATCTACAACAGGAGCAGTGAGTGATGTACCGCACTCTAAGAGACGTCACCTCACCATATCTACAACAGGAGCAGTGAGTGATGTACCGCACTCTAAGAGACGTCACCTCACCATATCTACAACAGGAGCAGTGAGTGATGTACCGCACTCTAAGAGACGTCATCTCACACTATCATCAACAGGAGCAGTGAGTGATGTACCGTACTCTGAGACGTCACCTCACACTATCATCAACAGGAGCAGTGAGTGATGTACCGTACTCTGAGACGTCACCTCACACTATCATCAACAGGAGCAGTGAGTGATGTACCGTACTCTGAGAGACGTCATCTCACACTATCATCAACAGGAGCAGTGAGTGATGTACCTCACTCTAAGAGACGTCATCTCACACTATCTACAACAGGAGCAGTGAGTGATGTACCTCACTCTAAGAGACGTCATCTCACACTATCTACAACAGGAGCAGTGAGTGATGTACCTCACTCTAAGAGACGTCATCTCACACTATCTACAACAGGAGCAGTGAGTGATGTACCTCACTCTAAGAGACGTCATCTCACACTATCTACAACAGGAGCAGTGAGTGATGTACCGCACTCTAAGAGACGTCACCTCACACTATCTACAACAGGAGCAGTGAGTGATGTACCTCACTCTAAGAGACGTCACCTCACACTATCTACAACAGGAGCAGTGAGTGATGTACCGTACTCTAAGAGACGTCACCTCACACTATCTACGACAGGAGCAGTGAGTGATGTACCGTACTCTAAGAGACGTCATCTCACACTATCTACAACAGGAGCAGTGAGTGATGTACCGCACTCTAAGAGACGTCATCTCACACTATCTACAACAGGAGCAGTGAGTGATGTACCTCACTCTAAGAGACGTCATCTCACACTATCTACAACAGGAGCAGTGAGTGATGTACCGCACTCTAAGAGACGTCATCTCACACTATCTACAACAGGAGCAGTGAGTGATGTACCTCACTCTAAGAGACGTCACCTCACACTATCTACAACAGGAGCAGTGAGTGATGTACCTCACTCTAAGAGACGTCACCTCACACTATCTACAACAGGAGCAGTGAGTGATGTACCGCACTCTAAGAGACGTCACCTCACACTATCTACAACAGGAGCAGTGAGTGATGTACCGCCCTCTAAGAGACGTCACCTCACACTATCATCAACAGGAGCAGTGAGTGATGTACCGTACTCTAAGAGACGTCACCTCACACTATCTACAACAGGAGCAGTGAGTGATGTACCGCACTCTAAGAGACGTCACCTCACACTATCATCAACAGGAGCAGTGAGTGATGTAACGTACTCTGAGAGACGTCATCTCACACTATCTACAACAGGAGCAGTGAGTGATGTAACGTACTCTGAGAGACGTCATCTCACACTATCATCAGCAGGAGCAGTGAGTGATGTACCGCACTCTAAGAGATGTCACCTCACACTATCATCAACAGGAGCAGTGAGTGATGTACCATACTCTGAGAGACGTCACCTCACACTATCTACAACAGGAGCAGTGAGTGATGTACCATACTCTAAGAGACGTCACCTCACACTATCTACAACAGGAGCAGTGAGTGATGTACCGCACTCTAAGAGACGTCATCTCACACTATCATCAACAGGAGCAGTGAGTGATGTACCGTACTCTAAGAGACGTCACCTCACACTATCATCAACAGGAGCAGTGAGTGATGTACCGTACTCTAAGAGACGTCACCTCACACTATCATCAACAGGAGCAGTGAGTGATGTACCGTACTCTAAGAGACGTCACCTCACACTATCATCAACAGGAGCAGTGAGTGATGTACCGTACTCTAAGAGACGTCACCTCACACTATCATCAACAGGAGCAGTGAGTGATGTACCGTACTCTAAGAGACGTCACCTCACACTATCATCAACAGGAGCAGTGAGTGATGTACCGTACTCTAAGAGACGTCACCTCACACTATCTACAACAGGAGCAGTGAGTGATGTACCGCACTCTAAGAGACGTCACCTCACACTATCTACAACAGGAGCAGTGAGTGAGGTACCGCACTCTAAGAGATGTCATCTCACACTATCTACAACAGGAGCAGTGAGTGATGTACCTCACTCTAAGAGATGTCACCTCACACTATCTACGACAGGAGCAGTGAGTGATGTACCGTACTCTAAGAGACGTCACCTCACACTATCTACAACAGGAGCAGTGAGTGATGTACCGTACTCTGAGAGACGTCACCTCACACTATCATCAACAGGAGCAGTGAGTGATGTACCGCACTCTAAGAGACGTCACCTCACACTATCATCAACAGGAGCAGTGAGTGATGTACCGTACTCTGAGAGACGTCACCTCACACTATCATCAACAGGAGCAGTGAGTGATGTACCGTACTCTGAGAGACGTCACCTCACACTATCTACAACAGGAGCAGTGAGTGATGTACCGTACTCTGAGAGACGTCATCTCACACTATCATCAACAGGAGCAGTGAGTGATGTACCTCACTCTAAGAGATGTCATCTCACACTATCATCAACAGGAGCAGTGAGTGATGTACCGTACTCTGAGAGATGTCATCTCACACTATCATCAACAAGAGCAGTGAGTGATGTACCTCACTCTAAGAGATGTCATCTCACACTATCATCAACAGGAGCAGTGACTGATGTACCGTACTCTAAGAGACGTCATCTCACACTATCATCAACAGGAGCAGTGAGTGATGTACCTCACTCTAAGAGATGTCATCTCACACTATCATCAACAGGAGCAGTGAGTGATGTACCGTACTCTGAGAGACGTCATCTCACACTATCTACAACAGGAGCAGTGAGTGATGTACCGTACTCTAAGAGACGTCATCTCACACTATCATCAACAGGAGCAGTGAGTGATGTACCGTACTCTGAGAGACGTCATCTCACACTATCATCAACAGGAGCAGTGAGTGATGTACCGTACTCTGAGAGACGTCACCTCACACTATCTACAACAGGAGCAGTGAGTGATGTACCGTACTCTGAGAGACGTCATCTCACACTATCATCAACAGGAGCAGTGAGTGATGTACCTCACTCTAAGAGATGTCATCTCACACTATCATCAACAGGAGCAGTGAGTGATGTACCGTACTCTGAGAGATGTCATCTCACACTATCATCAACAAGAGCAGTGAGTGATGTACCTCACTCTAAGAGATGTCATCTCACACTATCATCAACAGGAGCAGTGACTGATGTACCGTACTCTAAGAGACGTCATCTCACACTATCATCAACAGGAGCAGTGAGTGATGTACCTCACTCTAAGAGATGTCATCTCACACTATCATCAACAGGAGCAGTGAGTGATGTACCGTACTCTGAGAGATGTCATCTCACACTATCATCAACAAGAGCAGTGAGTGATGTACCTCACTCTAAGAGATGTCATCTCACACTATCATCAACAGGAGCAGTGACTGATGTACCGTACTCTAAGAGACGTCATCTCACACTATCATCAACAAGAGCAGTGAATGATGTACCGTACTCTGAGAGACGTCATCTCACACTGTCATCAACAAGAGCAGTGAGTGATGTACCGTACTCTGAGAGACGTCACCTCACACTATCATCAACAGGAGCAGTGACTGATGTACCGTACTCTAAGAGACGTCATCTCACACTGTCATCAACAAGAGCAGTGAGTGATGTACCGTACTCTGAGAGACGTCACCTCACACTAACTACAACAGGAGCAGTGAGTGATGTACCGCACTCTAAGAGACGTCACCTCACACTATCATCAACAGGAGCAGTGAGTGTTGTACCGTACTCTGAGAGACGTCACCTCACACTATCATCAACAGGAGCAGTGAGTGATGTACCGTACTCTAAGAGACGTCACCTCACACTATCTACAACAGGAGCAGTGAGTGATGTACCGTACTCTAAGAGACGTCACCTCACACTATCTACAACAGGAGCAGTGAGTGATGTACCTCACTCTAAGAGATGTCATCTCACACTATCTACAACAGGAGCAGTGAGTGATGTACCGCACTCTAAGAGACGTCACCTCACACTATCTACAACAGGAGCAGTGAGTGATGTACCTCACTCTAAGAGATGTCATCTCACACTATCTACAACAGGAGCAGTGAGTGATGTACCGCACTCTAAGAGACGTCACCTCACACTATCTACAACAGGAGCAGTGAGTGATGTACCTCACTCTAAGAGATGTCATCTCACACTATCTACAACAGGAGCAGTGAGTGATGTACCGCACTCTGAGAGACGTCACCTCACACTATCATCAACAGGAGCAGTGAGTGATGTACCGCACTCTAAGAGACGTCACCTCACACTATCATCAACAGGAGCAGTGAGTGATGTACCTCACTCTAAGAGATGTCATCTCACACTATCTACAACAGGAGCAGTGAGTGATGTACCGTACTCTGAGAGACGTCACCTCACACTATCTACAACAGGAGCAGTGAGTGATGTACCGCACTCTAAGAGACATCACCTCACACTATCATCAACAAGAGCAGTGAGTAATGTACCGCACTCTAAGAGACGTCATCTCACACTATCATCAACAGGAGCAGTGAGTGATGTACCGCACTCTAAGAGACGTCACCTCACACTATCATCAACAGGAGCAGTGAGTGTTGTACCGTACTCTGAGAGACGTCACCTCACACTATCATCAACAGGAGCAGTGAGTGATGTACCGTACTCTAAGAGACGTCATCTCACACTATCTACAACAGGAGCAGTGAGTGATGTACCGTACTCTGAGAGACGTCACCTCACACTATCTACAACAGGAGCAGTGAGTGATGTACCGCACTCTAAGAGACATCACCTCACACTATCATCAACAAGAGCAGTGAGTGATGTACCGCACTCTGAGAGACGTCACCTCACACTATCATCAACAGGAGCAGTGAGTGATGTACCGTACTCTGAGAGACGTCACCTCACACTATCTACAACAGGAGCAGTGAGTGATGTACCGCACTCTAAGAGACGTCATCTCACACTATCTACAACAGGAGCAGTGAGTGATGTACCGTACTCTGAGAGACGTCACCTCACACTATCATCAACAGGAGCAGTGAGTGATGTACCTCACTCTAAGAGACGTCACCTCACACTATCTACGACAGGAGCAGTGAGTGATGTACCGTACTCTAAGAGACGTCACCTCACACTATCATCAACAGGAGCAGTGAGTGATGTACCGTACTCTGAGAGACGTCACCTCACACTATCTACAACAGGAGCAGTGAGTGATGTACCGCACTCTGAGAGACGTCACCTCACACTATCTACAACAGGAGCAGTGAGTGATGTACCGCACTCTAAGAGACGTCACCTCACACTATCTACAACAGGAGCAGTGAGTGATGTACCGCACTCTAAGAGACGTCATCTCACACTATCATCAACAGGAGCAGTGAGTGATGTACCGCACTCTAAGAGACGTCACCTCACACTATCATCAACAGGAGCAGTGAGTGATGTACCGCACTCTAAGAGACGTCACCTCACACTATCATCAGCAGGAGCAGTGAGTGATGTACCGCACTCTAAGAGACGTCACCTCACACTATCTACGACAGGAGCAGTGAGTGATGTACCGCGCTCTAAGAGACGTCATCTCACACTATCTACAACAGGAGCAGTGAGTGATGTACCGCACTCTAAGAGACGTCATCTCACACTATCTACAACAGGAGCAGTGAGTGATGTACCGCACTCTAAGAGACGTCACCTCACACTATCATCAGCAGGAGCAGTGAGTGATGTACCTCACTCTAAGAGATGTCACCTCACACTATCTACGACAGGAGCAGTGAGTGATGTACCGCACTCTAAGAGACGTCACCTCACACTATCATCAACAGGAGCAGTGAGTGATGTACCGCACTCTAAGAGACGTCACCTCACACTATCATCAACAGGAGCAGTGAGTGATGTACCGTACTCTGAGAGACGTCACCTCACACTATCATCAACAGGAGCAGTGAGTGATGTACCGTACTCTGAGAGACGTCACCTCACACTATCTACAACAGGAGCAGTGAGTGATGTACCGTACTCTGAGAGACGTCATCTCACACTATCATCAACAGGAGCAGTGAGTGATGTACCTCACTCTAAGAGATGTCATCTCACACTATCATCAACAGGAGCAGTGAGTGATGTACCGTACTCTGAGAGATGTCATCTCACACTATCATCAACAAGAGCAGTGAGTGATGTACCTCACTCTAAGAGATGTCATCTCACACTATCATCAACAGGAGCAGTGACTGATGTACCGTACTCTAAGAGACGTCATCTCACACTATCATCAACAGGAGCAGTGAGTGATGTACCTCACTCTAAGAGATGTCATCTCACACTATCATCAACAGGAGCAGTGAGTGATGTACCGTACTCTGAGAGACGTCATCTCACACTATCTACAACAGGAGCAGTGAGTGATGTACCGTACTCTAAGAGACGTCATCTCACACTATCATCAACAGGAGCAGTGAGTGATGTACCGTACTCTGAGAGACGTCATCTCACACTATCATCAACAGGAGCAGTGAGTGATGTACCGTACTCTGAGAGACGTCACCTCACACTATCTACAACAGGAGCAGTGAGTGATGTACCGTACTCTGAGAGACGTCATCTCACACTATCATCAACAGGAGCAGTGAGTGATGTACCTCACTCTAAGAGATGTCATCTCACACTATCATCAACAGGAGCAGTGAGTGATGTACCGTACTCTGAGAGATGTCATCTCACACTATCATCAACAAGAGCAGTGAGTGATGTACCTCACTCTAAGAGATGTCATCTCACACTATCATCAACAGGAGCAGTGACTGATGTACCGTACTCTAAGAGACGTCATCTCACACTATCATCAACAGGAGCAGTGAGTGATGTACCTCACTCTAAGAGATGTCATCTCACACTATCATCAACAGGAGCAGTGAGTGATGTACCGTACTCTGAGAGATGTCATCTCACACTATCATCAACAAGAGCAGTGAGTGATGTACCTCACTCTAAGAGATGTCATCTCACACTATCATCAACAGGAGCAGTGACTGATGTACCGTACTCTAAGAGACGTCATCTCACACTATCATCAACAAGAGCAGTGAATGATGTACCGTACTCTGAGAGACGTCATCTCACACTGTCATCAACAAGAGCAGTGAGTGATGTACCGTACTCTGAGAGACGTCACCTCACACTATCATCAACAGGAGCAGTGACTGATGTACCGTACTCTAAGAGACGTCATCTCACACTGTCATCAACAAGAGCAGTGAGTGATGTACCGTACTCTGAGAGACGTCACCTCACACTAACTACAACAGGAGCAGTGAGTGATGTACCGCACTCTAAGAGACGTCACCTCACACTATCATCAACAGGAGCAGTGAGTGTTGTACCGTACTCTGAGAGACGTCACCTCACACTATCATCAACAGGAGCAGTGAGTGATGTACCGTACTCTAAGAGACGTCACCTCACACTATCTACAACAGGAGCAGTGAGTGATGTACCGTACTCTAAGAGACGTCACCTCACACTATCTACAACAGGAGCAGTGAGTGATGTACCTCACTCTAAGAGATGTCATCTCACACTATCTACAACAGGAGCAGTGAGTGATGTACCGCACTCTAAGAGACGTCACCTCACACTATCTACAACAGGAGCAGTGAGTGATGTACCTCACTCTAAGAGATGTCATCTCACACTATCTACAACAGGAGCAGTGAGTGATGTACCGCACTCTAAGAGACGTCACCTCACACTATCTACAACAGGAGCAGTGAGTGATGTACCTCACTCTAAGAGATGTCATCTCACACTATCTACAACAGGAGCAGTGAGTGATGTACCGCACTCTGAGAGACGTCACCTCACACTATCATCAACAGGAGCAGTGAGTGATGTACCGCACTCTAAGAGACGTCACCTCACACTATCATCAACAGGAGCAGTGAGTGATGTACCTCACTCTAAGAGATGTCATCTCACACTATCTACAACAGGAGCAGTGAGTGATGTACCGTACTCTGAGAGACGTCACCTCACACTATCTACAACAGGAGCAGTGAGTGATGTACCGCACTCTAAGAGACATCACCTCACACTATCATCAACAAGAGCAGTGAGTAATGTACCGCACTCTAAGAGACGTCATCTCACACTATCATCAACAGGAGCAGTGAGTGATGTACCGCACTCTAAGAGACGTCACCTCACACTATCATCAACAGGAGCAGTGAGTGTTGTACCGTACTCTGAGAGACGTCACCTCACACTATCATCAACAGGAGCAGTGAGTGATGTACCGTACTCTAAGAGACGTCATCTCACACTATCTACAACAGGAGCAGTGAGTGATGTACCGTACTCTGAGAGACGTCACCTCACACTATCTACAACAGGAGCAGTGAGTGATGTACCGCACTCTAAGAGACATCACCTCACACTATCATCAACAAGAGCAGTGAGTGATGTACCGCACTCTGAGAGACGTCACCTCACACTATCATCAACAGGAGCAGTGAGTGATGTACCGTACTCTGAGAGACGTCACCTCACACTATCTACAACAGGAGCAGTGAGTGATGTACCGCACTCTAAGAGACGTCATCTCACACTATCTACAACAGGAGCAGTGAGTGATGTACCGTACTCTGAGAGACGTCACCTCACACTATCATCAACAGGAGCAGTGAGTGATGTACCTCACTCTAAGAGACGTCACCTCACACTATCTACGACAGGAGCAGTGAGTGATGTACCGTACTCCAAGAGACGTCACCTCACACTATCATCAACAGGAGCAGTGAGTGATGTACCGTACTCTGAGAGACGTCACCTCACACTATCTACAACAGGAGCAGTGAGTGATGTACCGCACTCTGAGAGACGTCACCTCACACTATCTACAACAGGAGCAGTGAGTGATGTACCGCACTCTAAGAGACGTCACCTCACACTATCTACAACAGCAGCAGTGAGTGATGTACCGCACTCTAAGAGACGTCATCTCACACTATCATCAACAGGAGCAGTGAGTGATGTACCGCACTCTAAGAGACGTCATCTCACACTATCATCAACAGGAGCAGTGAGTGATGTACCGCACTCTAAGAGACGTCACCTCACACTATCATCAACAGGAGCAGTGAGTGATGTACCGCACTCTAAGAGACGTCACCTCACACTATCTACAACAGCAGCAGTGAGTGATGTACCGCACTCTAAGAGACGTCACCTCACACTATCATCAACAGGAGCAGTGAGTGATGTACCGCACTCTAAGAGACGTCACCTCACACTATCATCAACAGGAGCAGTGAGTGATGTACCGCACTCTAAGAGACGTCACCTCACACTATCTACAACAGGAGCAGTGAGTGATGTACCGCACTCTAAGAGACGTCATCTCACACTATCTACAACAGCAGCAGTGAGTGATGTACCGCACTCTAAGAGACGTCATCTCACACTATCATCAACAGGAGCAGTGAGTGATGTACCGTACTCTAAGAGACGTCATCTCACACTATCATCAACAGGAGCAGTGAGTGATGTACCGTACTCTGAGAGACGTCATCTCACACTGTCATCAACAAGAGCAGTGAGTGATGTACCGCACTCTGAGAGACGTCATCTCACACTATCATCAACAGGAGCAGTGAGTGATGTACCGCACTCTAAGAGACGTCATCTCACACTATCATCAACAGGAGCAGTGAGTGATGTACCGCACTCTAAGAGACGTCATCTCACACTATCATCAACAGGAGCAGTGAGTGATGTACCGCACTCTAAGAGACGTCACCTCACACTATCATCAACAGGAGCAGTGAGTGATGTACCGCACTCTAAGAGACGTCACCTCACACTATCTACAACAGGAGCAGTGAGTGATGTACCGCACTCTAAGAGACGTCACCTCACACTATCTACGACAGGAGCAGTGAGTGATGTACCGCACTCTAAGAGACGTCACCTCACACTATCATCAACAGGAGCAGTGAGTGGTGTACCGCACTCTAAGAGACGTCATCTCACACTATCATCAACAGGAGCAGTGAGTGATGTACCGCACTCTAAGAGACGTCATCTCACACTATCTACAACAGGAGCAGTGAGTGATGTACCGCACTCTAAGAGACGTCATCTCACACTATCTACAACAGGAGCAGTGAGTGATGTACCGCACTCTAAGAGACGTCACCTCACACTATCTACGACAGGAGCAGTGAGTGATGTACCGTACTCTAAGAGACGTCACCTCACACCGCACTCTAAGAGACGTCACCTCACACTATCTACAACAGGAGCAGTGAGTGATGTACCGCACTCCGAGAGACGTCACCTCACACTATCTACAACAGGAGCAGTGAGTGATGTACCGCACTCTAAGAGACGTCACCTCACACTATCATCAATAGGAGCAGTGAGTGATGTACCACACTCTGAGAGACATCACCTCACACTATCTACAACAGGAGCAGTGAGTGATGTACCGCACTCTAAGAGACGTCACCTCACACTATCATCAATAGGAGCAGTGAGTGATGTACCGCACTCTAAGAGACGTCATCTCACACTATCTACAACAGGAGCAGTGAGTGATGTGTACTCTAAGAGACGTCACCTCACACTATCTACAACAGGAGCAGTGAGTGATGTACCGCACTCTGAGAGACGTCACCTCACACTATCATCAACAGGAGCAGTGAGTGATGTACCGCACTCTAAGAGACGTCACCTCACACTATCTACAACAGGAGCAGTGAGTGATGTACCTCACTCTAAGAGACGTCACCTCACACTATCTACAACAGGAGCAGTGAGTGATGTACCGTACTCTAAGAGACGTCACCTCACACTATCTACGACAGGAGCAGTGAGTGATGTACCGTACTCTAAGAGACGTCATCTCACACTATCTACAACAGGAGCAGTGAGTGATGTACCGCACTCTAAGAGACGTCATCTCACACTATCTACAACAGGAGCAGTGAGTGATGTACCTCACTCTAAGAGACGTCATCTCACACTATCTACAACAGGAGCAGTGAGTGATGTACCGCACTCTAAGAGACGTCATCTCACACTATCTACAACAGGAGCAGTGAGTGATGTACCTCACTCTAAGAGACGTCACCTCACACTATCTACAACAGGAGCAGTGAGTGATGTACCTCACTCTAAGAGACGTCACCTCACACTATCTACAACAGGAGCAGTGAGTGATGTACCGCACTCTAAGAGACGTCACCTCACACTATCTACAACAGGAGCAGTGAGTGATGTACCGCCCTCTAAGAGACGTCACCTCACACTATCATCAACAGGAGCAGTGAGTGATGTACCGTACTCTAAGAGACGTCACCTCACACTATCTACAACAGGAGCAGTGAGTGATGTACCGCACTCTAAGAGACGTCACCTCACACTATCATCAACAGGAGCAGTGAGTGATGTAACGTACTCTGAGAGACGTCATCTCACACTATCTACAACAGGAGCAGTGAGTGATGTAACGTACTCTGAGAGACGTCATCTCACACTATCATCAGCAGGAGCAGTGAGTGATGTACCGCACTCTAAGAGATGTCACCTCACACTATCATCAACAGGAGCAGTGAGTGATGTACCATACTCTGAGAGACGTCACCTCACACTATCTACAACAGGAGCAGTGAGTGATGTACCATACTCTAAGAGACGTCACCTCACACTATCTACAACAGGAGCAGTGAGTGATGTACCGCACTCTAAGAGACGTCATCTCACACTATCATCAACAGGAGCAGTGAGTGATGTACCGTACTCTAAGAGACGTCACCTCACACTATCATCAACAGGAGCAGTGAGTGATGTACCGTACTCTAAGAGACGTCACCTCACACTATCATCAACAGGAGCAGTGAGTGATGTACCGTACTCTAAGAGACGTCACCTCACACTATCTACAACAGGAGCAGTGAGTGATGTACCGCACTCTAAGAGACGTCACCTCACACTATCTACAACAGGAGCAGTGAGTGAGGTACCGCACTCTAAGAGATGTCATCTCACACTATCTACAACAGGAGCAGTGAGTGATGTACCTCACTCTAAGAGATGTCACCTCACACTATCTACGACAGGAGCAGTGAGTGATGTACCGTACTCTAAGAGACGTCACCTCACACTATCTACAACAGGAGCAGTGAGTGATGTACCGTACTCTGAGAGACGTCACCTCACACTATCATCAACAGGAGCAGTGAGTGATGTACCGCACTCTAAGAGACGTCACCTCACACTATCATCAACAGGAGCAGTGAGTGATGTACCGTACTCTGAGAGACGTCACCTCACACTATCATCAACAGGAGCAGTGAGTGATGTACCGTACTCTGAGAGACGTCACCTCACACTATCTACAACAGGAGCAGTGAGTGATGTACCGTACTCTGAGAGACGTCATCTCACACTATCATCAACAGGAGCAGTGAGTGATGTACCTCACTCTAAGAGATGTCATCTCACACTATCATCAACAGGAGCAGTGAGTGATGTACCGTACTCTGAGAGATGTCATCTCACACTATCATCAACAAGAGCAGTGAGTGATGTACCTCACTCTAAGAGATGTCATCTCACACTATCATCAACAGGAGCAGTGACTGATGTACCGTACTCTAAGAGACGTCATCTCACACTATCATCAACAGGAGCAGTGAGTGATGTACCTCACTCTAAGAGATGTCATCTCACACTATCATCAACAGGAGCAGTGAGTGATGTACCGTACTCTGAGAGACGTCATCTCACACTATCTACAACAGGAGCAGTGAGTGATGTACCGTACTCTAAGAGACGTCATCTCACACTATCATCAACAGGAGCAGTGAGTGATGTACCGTACTCTGAGAGACGTCATCTCACACTATCATCAACAGGAGCAGTGAGTGATGTACCGTACTCTGAGAGACGTCACCTCACACTATCTACAACAGGAGCAGTGAGTGATGTACCGTACTCTGAGAGACGTCATCTCACACTATCATCAACAGGAGCAGTGAGTGATGTACCTCACTCTAAGAGATGTCATCTCACACTATCATCAACAGGAGCAGTGAGTGATGTACCGTACTCTGAGAGATGTCATCTCACACTATCATCAACAAGAGCAGTGAGTGATGTACCTCACTCTAAGAGATGTCATCTCACACTATCATCAACAGGAGCAGTGACTGATGTACCGTACTCTAAGAGACGTCATCTCACACTATCATCAACAGGAGCAGTGAGTGATGTACCTCACTCTAAGAGATGTCATCTCACACTATCATCAACAGGAGCAGTGAGTGATGTACCGTACTCTGAGAGATGTCATCTCACACTATCATCAACAAGAGCAGTGAGTGATGTACCTCACTCTAAGAGATGTCATCTCACACTATCATCAACAGGAGCAGTGACTGATGTACCGTACTCTAAGAGACGTCATCTCACACTATCATCAACAAGAGCAGTGAATGATGTACCGTACTCTGAGAGACGTCATCTCACACTGTCATCAACAAGAGCAGTGAGTGATGTACCGTACTCTGAGAGACGTCACCTCACACTATCATCAACAGGAGCAGTGACTGATGTACCGTACTCTAAGAGACGTCATCTCACACTGTCATCAACAAGAGCAGTGAGTGATGTACCGTACTCTGAGAGACGTCACCTCACACTAACTACAACAGGAGCAGTGAGTGATGTACCGCACTCTAAGAGACGTCACCTCACACTATCATCAACAGGAGCAGTGAGTGTTGTACCGTACTCTGAGAGACGTCACCTCACACTATCATCAACAGGAGCAGTGAGTGATGTACCGTACTCTAAGAGACGTCACCTCACACTATCTACAACAGGAGCAGTGAGTGATGTACCGTACTCTAAGAGACGTCACCTCACACTATCTACAACAGGAGCAGTGAGTGATGTACCTCACTCTAAGAGATGTCATCTCACACTATCTACAACAGGAGCAGTGAGTGATGTACCGCACTCTAAGAGACGTCACCTCACACTATCTACAACAGGAGCAGTGAGTGATGTACCTCACTCTAAGAGATGTCATCTCACACTATCTACAACAGGAGCAGTGAGTGATGTACCGCACTCTAAGAGACGTCACCTCACACTATCTACAACAGGAGCAGTGAGTGATGTACCTCACTCTAAGAGATGTCATCTCACACTATCTACAACAGGAGCAGTGAGTGATGTACCGCACTCTGAGAGACGTCACCTCACACTATCATCAACAGGAGCAGTGAGTGATGTACCGCACTCTAAGAGACGTCACCTCACACTATCATCAACAGGAGCAGTGAGTGATGTACCTCACTCTAAGAGATGTCATCTCACACTATCTACAACAGGAGCAGTGAGTGATGTACCGTACTCTGAGAGACGTCACCTCACACTATCTACAACAGGAGCAGTGAGTGATGTACCGCACTCTAAGAGACATCACCTCACACTATCATCAACAAGAGCAGTGAGTAATGTACCGCACTCTAAGAGACGTCATCTCACACTATCATCAACAGGAGCAGTGAGTGATGTACCGCACTCTAAGAGACGTCACCTCACACTATCATCAACAGGAGCAGTGAGTGTTGTACCGTACTCTGAGAGACGTCACCTCACACTATCATCAACAGGAGCAGTGAGTGATGTACCGTACTCTAAGAGACGTCATCTCACACTATCTACAACAGGAGCAGTGAGTGATGTACCGTACTCTGAGAGACGTCACCTCACACTATCTACAACAGGAGCAGTGAGTGATGTACCGCACTCTAAGAGACATCACCTCACACTATCATCAACAAGAGCAGTGAGTGATGTACCGCACTCTGAGAGACGTCACCTCACACTATCATCAACAGGAGCAGTGAGTGATGTACCGTACTCTGAGAGACGTCACCTCACACTATCTACAACAGGAGCAGTGAGTGATGTACCGCACTCTAAGAGACGTCATCTCACACTATCTACAACAGGAGCAGTGAGTGATGTACCGTACTCTGAGAGACGTCACCTCACACTATCATCAACAGGAGCAGTGAGTGATGTACCTCACTCTAAGAGACGTCACCTCACACTATCTACGACAGGAGCAGTGAGTGATGTACCGTACTCTAAGAGACGTCACCTCACACTATCATCAACAGGAGCAGTGAGTGATGTACCGTACTCTGAGAGACGTCACCTCACACTATCTACAACAGGAGCAGTGAGTGATGTACCGCACTCTGAGAGACGTCACCTCACACTATCTACAACAGGAGCAGTGAGTGATGTACCGCACTCTAAGAGACGTCACCTCACACTATCTACAACAGGAGCAGTGAGTGATGTACCGCACTCTAAGAGACGTCATCTCACACTATCATCAACAGGAGCAGTGAGTGATGTACCGCACTCTAAGAGACGTCACCTCACACTATCATCAACAGGAGCAGTGAGTGATGTACCGCACTCTAAGAGACGTCACCTCACACTATCATCAGCAGGAGCAGTGAGTGATGTACCGCACTCTAAGAGACGTCACCTCACACTATCTACGACAGGAGCAGTGAGTGATGTACCGCGCTCTAAGAGACGTCATCTCACACTATCTACAACAGGAGCAGTGAGTGATGTACCGCACTCTAAGAGACGTCATCTCACACTATCTACAACAGGAGCAGTGAGTGATGTACCGCACTCTAAGAGACGTCACCTCACACTATC
Source organism: Lissotriton helveticus (assembly GCF_964261635.1). Classification (NCBI taxonomy): domain Eukaryota; kingdom Metazoa; phylum Chordata; class Amphibia; order Caudata; family Salamandridae; genus Lissotriton; species Lissotriton helveticus. The sequence continues at coordinate 900,681,002 of NC_136073.1, forward strand.
ATCAGCAGGAGCAGTGAGTGATGTACCTCACTCTAAGAGATGTCACCTCACACTATCTACGACAGGAGCAGTGAGTGATGTACCGCACTCTAAGAGACGTCACCTCACACTATCATCAACAGGAGCAGTGAGTGATGTACCGCACTCTAAGAGACGTCACCTCACACTATCATCAACAGGAGCAGTGAGTGATGTACCGTACTCTGAGAGACGTCACCTCACACTATCATCAACAGGAGCAGTGAGTGATGTACCGTACTCTGAGAGACGTCACCTCACACTATCTACAACAGGAGCAGTGAGTGATGTACCGTACTCTGAGAGACGTCATCTCACACTATCATCAACAGGAGCAGTGAGTGATGTACCTCACTCTAAGAGATGTCATCTCACACTATCATCAACAGGAGCAGTGAGTGATGTACCGTACTCTGAGAGATGTCATCTCACACTATCATCAACAAGAGCAGTGAGTGATGTACCTCACTCTAAGAGATGTCATCTCACACTATCATCAACAGGAGCAGTGACTGATGTACCGTACTCTAAGAGACGTCATCTCACACTATCATCAACAGGAGCAGTGAGTGATGTACCTCACTCTAAGAGATGTCATCTCACACTATCATCAACAGGAGCAGTGAGTGATGTACCGTACTCTGAGAGACGTCATCTCACACTATCTACAACAGGAGCAGTGAGTGATGTACCGTACTCTAAGAGACGTCATCTCACACTATCATCAACAGGAGCAGTGAGTGATGTACCGTACTCTGAGAGACGTCATCTCACACTATCATCAACAGGAGCAGTGAGTGATGTACCGTACTCTGAGAGACGTCACCTCACACTATCTACAACAGGAGCAGTGAGTGATGTACCGTACTCTGAGAGACGTCATCTCACACTATCATCAACAGGAGCAGTGAGTGATGTACCTCACTCTAAGAGATGTCATCTCACACTATCATCAACAGGAGCAGTGAGTGATGTACCGTACTCTGAGAGATGTCATCTCACACTATCATCAACAAGAGCAGTGAGTGATGTACCTCACTCTAAGAGATGTCATCTCACACTATCATCAACAGGAGCAGTGACTGATGTACCGTACTCTAAGAGACGTCATCTCACACTATCATCAACAGGAGCAGTGAGTGATGTACCTCACTCTAAGAGATGTCATCTCACACTATCATCAACAGGAGCAGTGAGTGATGTACCGTACTCTGAGAGATGTCATCTCACACTATCATCAACAAGAGCAGTGAGTGATGTACCTCACTCTAAGAGATGTCATCTCACACTATCATCAACAGGAGCAGTGACTGATGTACCGTACTCTAAGAGACGTCATCTCACACTATCATCAACAAGAGCAGTGAATGATGTACCGTACTCTGAGAGACGTCATCTCACACTGTCATCAACAAGAGCAGTGAGTGATGTACCGTACTCTGAGAGACGTCACCTCACACTATCATCAACAGGAGCAGTGACTGATGTACCGTACTCTAAGAGACGTCATCTCACACTGTCATCAACAAGAGCAGTGAGTGATGTACCGTACTCTGAGAGACGTCACCTCACACTAACTACAACAGGAGCAGTGAGTGATGTACCGCACTCTAAGAGACGTCACCTCACACTATCATCAACAGGAGCAGTGAGTGTTGTACCGTACTCTGAGAGACGTCACCTCACACTATCATCAACAGGAGCAGTGAGTGATGTACCGTACTCTAAGAGACGTCACCTCACACTATCTACAACAGGAGCAGTGAGTGATGTACCGTACTCTAAGAGACGTCACCTCACACTATCTACAACAGGAGCAGTGAGTGATGTACCTCACTCTAAGAGATGTCATCTCACACTATCTACAACAGGAGCAGTGAGTGATGTACCGCACTCTAAGAGACGTCACCTCACACTATCTACAACAGGAGCAGTGAGTGATGTACCTCACTCTAAGAGATGTCATCTCACACTATCTACAACAGGAGCAGTGAGTGATGTACCGCACTCTAAGAGACGTCACCTCACACTATCTACAACAGGAGCAGTGAGTGATGTACCTCACTCTAAGAGATGTCATCTCACACTATCTACAACAGGAGCAGTGAGTGATGTACCGCACTCTGAGAGACGTCACCTCACACTATCATCAACAGGAGCAGTGAGTGATGTACCGCACTCTAAGAGACGTCACCTCACACTATCATCAACAGGAGCAGTGAGTGATGTACCTCACTCTAAGAGATGTCATCTCACACTATCTACAACAGGAGCAGTGAGTGATGTACCGTACTCTGAGAGACGTCACCTCACACTATCTACAACAGGAGCAGTGAGTGATGTACCGCACTCTAAGAGACATCACCTCACACTATCATCAACAAGAGCAGTGAGTAATGTACCGCACTCTAAGAGACGTCATCTCACACTATCATCAACAGGAGCAGTGAGTGATGTACCGCACTCTAAGAGACGTCACCTCACACTATCATCAACAGGAGCAGTGAGTGTTGTACCGTACTCTGAGAGACGTCACCTCACACTATCATCAACAGGAGCAGTGAGTGATGTACCGTACTCTAAGAGACGTCATCTCACACTATCTACAACAGGAGCAGTGAGTGATGTACCGTACTCTGAGAGACGTCACCTCACACTATCTACAACAGGAGCAGTGAGTGATGTACCGCACTCTAAGAGACATCACCTCACACTATCATCAACAAGAGCAGTGAGTGATGTACCGCACTCTGAGAGACGTCACCTCACACTATCATCAACAGGAGCAGTGAGTGATGTACCGTACTCTGAGAGACGTCACCTCACACTATCTACAACAGGAGCAGTGAGTGATGTACCGCACTCTAAGAGACGTCATCTCACACTATCTACAACAGGAGCAGTGAGTGATGTACCGTACTCTGAGAGACGTCACCTCACACTATCATCAACAGGAGCAGTGAGTGATGTACCTCACTCTAAGAGACGTCACCTCACACTATCTACGACAGGAGCAGTGAGTGATGTACCGTACTCCAAGAGACGTCACCTCACACTATCATCAACAGGAGCAGTGAGTGATGTACCGTACTCTGAGAGACGTCACCTCACACTATCTACAACAGGAGCAGTGAGTGATGTACCGCACTCTGAGAGACGTCACCTCACACTATCTACAACAGGAGCAGTGAGTGATGTACCGCACTCTAAGAGACGTCACCTCACACTATCTACAACAGCAGCAGTGAGTGATGTACCGCACTCTAAGAGACGTCATCTCACACTATCATCAACAGGAGCAGTGAGTGATGTACCGCACTCTAAGAGACGTCATCTCACACTATCATCAACAGGAGCAGTGAGTGATGTACCGCACTCTAAGAGACGTCACCTCACACTATCATCAACAGGAGCAGTGAGTGATGTACCGCACTCTAAGAGACGTCACCTCACACTATCTACAACAGCAGCAGTGAGTGATGTACCGCACTCTAAGAGACGTCACCTCACACTATCATCAACAGGAGCAGTGAGTGATGTACCGCACTCTAAGAGACGTCACCTCACACTATCATCAACAGGAGCAGTGAGTGATGTACCGCACTCTAAGAGACGTCACCTCACACTATCTACAACAGGAGCAGTGAGTGATGTACCGCACTCTAAGAGACGTCATCTCACACTATCTACAACAGCAGCAGTGAGTGATGTACCGCACTCTAAGAGACGTCATCTCACACTATCATCAACAGGAGCAGTGAGTGATGTACCGTACTCTAAGAGACGTCATCTCACACTATCATCAACAGGAGCAGTGAGTGATGTACCGTACTCTGAGAGACGTCATCTCACACTGTCATCAACAAGAGCAGTGAGTGATGTACCGCACTCTGAGAGACGTCATCTCACACTATCATCAACAGGAGCAGTGAGTGATGTACCGCACTCTAAGAGACGTCATCTCACACTATCATCAACAGGAGCAGTGAGTGATGTACCGCACTCTAAGAGACGTCATCTCACACTATCATCAACAGGAGCAGTGAGTGATGTACCGCACTCTAAGAGACGTCACCTCACACTATCATCAACAGGAGCAGTGAGTGATGTACCGCACTCTAAGAGACGTCACCTCACACTATCTACAACAGGAGCAGTGAGTGATGTACCGCACTCTAAGAGACGTCACCTCACACTATCTACGACAGGAGCAGTGAGTGATGTACCGCACTCTAAGAGACGTCACCTCACACTATCATCAACAGGAGCAGTGAGTGGTGTACCGCACTCTAAGAGACGTCATCTCACACTATCATCAACAGGAGCAGTGAGTGATGTACCGCACTCTAAGAGACGTCATCTCACACTATCTACAACAGGAGCAGTGAGTGATGTACCGCACTCTAAGAGACGTCATCTCACACTATCTACAACAGGAGCAGTGAGTGATGTACCGCACTCTAAGAGACGTCACCTCACACTATCTACGACAGGAGCAGTGAGTGATGTACCGTACTCTAAGAGACGTCACCTCACACCGCACTCTAAGAGACGTCACCTCACACTATCTACAACAGGAGCAGTGAGTGATGTACCGCACTCCGAGAGACGTCACCTCACACTATCTACAACAGGAGCAGTGAGTGATGTACCGCACTCTAAGAGACGTCACCTCACACTATCATCAATAGGAGCAGTGAGTGATGTACCACACTCTGAGAGACATCACCTCACACTATCTACAACAGGAGCAGTGAGTGATGTACCGCACTCTAAGAGACGTCACCTCACACTATCATCAATAGGAGCAGTGAGTGATGTACCGCACTCTAAGAGACGTCATCTCACACTATCTACAACAGGAGCAGTGAGTGATGTGTACTCTAAGAGACGTCACCTCACACTATCTACAACAGGAGCAGTGAGTGATGTACCGCACTCTGAGAGACGTCACCTCACACTATCATCAACAGGAGCAGTGAGTGATGTACCGCACTCTAAGAGACGTCACCTCACACTATCTACAACAGGAGCAGTGAGTGATGTACCGCACTCTGAGAGACGTCACCTCACACTATCATCAACAGGAGCAGTGAGTGATGTACCGCACTCTAAGAGACGTCATCTCACACTATCTACGACAGGAGCAGTGAGTGATCAAACCGCACTCTAAGAGACGTCATCTCACACAATCATCAACAGGAGCAGTGAGTGATGTACCGTACTCTAAGAGACGTCATCTCACACAATCATCAACAGGAGCAGTGAGAGATGTACCGCACTCTAAGAGACGTCACCTCACACTATCATCAACAGGTGCAGTGAGTGATGTACCGTACTCTAAGAGACGTCATCTCACACAATCATCAACAGGAGCAGTGAGTGATGTACCGCACTCTAAGAGACGCCACCTCACACTATCATCAACAGGAGCAGTGAGTGATGTACCGTACTCTAAGAGACGTCACCTCACACTATCATCAACAGGAGCAGTGAGTGATGTACCGCACTCTAAGAGACGTCATCTCACACTATCATCAACAGGAGCAGTGAGTGATGTACGGCACTCTAAGAGACGTCACCTCACACTATCTACGACAGGAGCAGTGAGTGATGTACCGCTCTCTAAGAGACGTCATCTCACACTATCTACGACAGGAGCAGTGAGTGATGTACCGTACTCTGAGAGACGTCATCTCACACTATCATCAACAAGAGCAGTGACTGATGTACCGTACTCTAAGAGACGTCATCTCACACTATCATCAACAAGAGCAGTGAGTGATGTACCGTACTCTGAGAGACGTCATCTCACACTGTCATCAACAAGAGCAGTGAGTGATGTACCGCACTCTAAGAGACGTCATCTCACACTATCTACAACAGGAGCAGTGAGTGATGTACCGTACTCTGAGAGACGTCATCTCACACTATCATCAACAGGAGCAGTGAGTGATGTACCGTACTCTAAGAGACGTCATCTCACACTATCATCAACAGGAGCAGTGAGTGATGTACCGTACTCTGAGAGACGTCACCTCACACTGTCATCAACAAGAGCAGTGAGTGATGTACCGTACTCTGAGAGACGTCATCTCACACTATCATCAACAGGAGCAGTGAGTGATGTACCGTACTCTAAGAGACGTCATATCACACTATCTACAACAGGAGCAGTGAGTGATGTACCGTACTCTAAGAGACGTCATCTCACACTATCTACAACAGGAGCAGTGAGTGAGGTACCGCACTCTAAGAGATGTCATCTCACACTATCATCAACAGGAGCAGTGAGTGATGTACCGTACTCTGAGAGACGTCACCTCACACTATCTACAACAGGAGCAGTGAGTGATGTACCGCACTCTAAGAGATGTTACCTCACACTATCTACAACAGGAGCAGTGAGTGATGTACCGTACTCTAAGAGACGTCACCTCACACTATCATCAACAGGAGCAGTGAGTGATGTACCGCACTCTAAGAGACGTCACCTCACACTATCTACAACAGGAGCAGTGAGTGATGTACCTCACTCTAAGAGATGTCATCTCACACTATCATCAACAAGAGCAGTGAGTGATGTACCGTACTCTAAGAGACGTCACCTCACACTATCATCAACAGGAGCAGTGAGTGATGTACCGTACTCTAAGAGACGTCACCTCACACTATCTACAACAGGAGCAGTGAGTGATGTACCGCACTCTGAGAGACGTCACCTCACACTATCATCAACAGGAGCAGTGAGTGATGTACCGCACTCTAAGAGACGTCATCTCACACTATCTACGACAGGAGCAGTGAGTGATCAAACCGCACTCTAAGAGACGTCATCTCACACAATCATCAACAGGAGCAGTGAGTGATGTACCGTACTCTAAGAGACGTCATCTCACACAATCATCAACAGGAGCAGTGAGAGATGTACCGCACTCTAAGAGACGTCACCTCACACTATCATCAACAGGTGCAGTGAGTGATGTACCGTACTATAAGAGACGTCATCTCACACAATCATCAACAGGAGCAGTGAGTGATGTACCGCACTCTAAGAGACGCCACCTCACACTATCATCAACAGGAGCAGTGAGTGATGTACCGTACTCTAAGAGACGTCACCTCACACTATCATCAACAGGAGCAGTGAGTGATGTACCGCACTCTAAGAGACGTCATCTCACACTATCATCAACAGGAGCAGTGAGTGATGTACGGCACTCTAAGAGACGTCACCTCACACTATCTACGACAGGAGCAGTGAGTGATGTACCGCACTCTAAGAGACGTCATCTCACACTATCTACGACAGGAGCAGTGAGTGATGTACCGTACTCTGAGAGACGTCATCTCACACTATCATCAACAAGAGCAGTGACTGATGTACCGTACTCTAAGAGACGTCATCTCACACTATCATCAACAAGAGCAGTGAGTGATGTACCGTACTCTGAGAGACGTCATCTCACACTGTCATCAACAAGAGCAGTGAGTGATGTACCGCACTCTAAGAGACGTCATCTCACACTATCTACAACAGGAGCAGTGAGTGATGTACCGTACTCTGAGAGACGTCATCTCACACTATCATCAACAGGAGCAGTGAGTGATGTACCGTACTCTAAGAGACGTCATCTCACACTATCATCAACAGGAGCAGTGAGTGATGTACCGTACTCTGAGAGACGTCACCTCACACTGTCATCAACAAGAGCAGTGAGTGATGTACCGTACTCTGAGAGACGTCATCTCACACTATCATCAACAGGAGCAGTGAGTGATGTACCGTACTCTAAGAGACGTCATATCACACTATCTACAACAGGAGCAGTGAGTGATGTACCGTACTCTAAGAGACGTCATCTCACACTATCTACAACAGGAGCAGTGAGTGAGGTACCGCACTCTAAGAGATGTCATCTCACACTATCATCAACAGGAGCAGTGAGTGATGTACCGTACTCTGAGAGACGTCACCTCACACTATCTACAACAGGAGCAGTGAGTGATGTACCGTACTCTAAGAGACGTCACCTCACACTATCTACAACAGGAGCAGTGAGTGATGTACCGCACTCTAAGAGATGTTACCTCACACTATCTACAACAGGAGCAGTGAGTGATGTACCGTACTCTAAGAGACGTCACCTCACACTATCATCAACAGGAGCAGTGAGTGATGTACCGCACTCTAAGAGACGTCACCTCACACTATCTACAACAGGAGCAGTGAGTGATGTACCTCACTCTAAGAGATGTCATCTCACACTATCATCAACAAGAGCAGTGAGTGATGTACCGTACTCTAAGAGACGTCACCTCACACTATCATCAACAGGAGCAGTGAGTGATGTACCGTACTCTAAGAGATGTCACCTCACACTATCTACAACAGGAGCAGTGAGTGATGTACCGCACTCTAAGAGATGTCACCTCACACTATCTACGACAGGAGCAGTGAGTGATGTACCGTACTCTGAGAGACGTCACCTCACACTATCTACAACAGGAGCAGTGAGTGATGTACCGCCCTCTAAGAGACGTCACCTCACACTATCTACAACAGGAGCAGTGAGTGATGTAACGCACTCTAAGAGACGTCACCTCACACTATCATCAACAGGAGCAGTGAGTGATGTACCGCACTCTAAGAGACGTCACCTCACACTATCATCAGCAGGAGCAGTGAGTGATGTACCGCACTCTAAGAGACGTCACCTCACACTATCTACAACAGGAGCAGTGAGTGATGTACCGCACTCTAAGAGATGTCACCTCACACTATCTACGACAGGAGCAGTGAGTGATGTACCGTACTCTAAGAGACGTCATCTCACACTATCATCAACAGGAGCAGTGAGTGATGTAACGCACTCAGCGCTGGAACGCTCCCGGGCAGCCATGCGCTATAGAAATCCTAAATTAATTCATTCTAAGAGACATCACCTCACACTATCTACAACAGGAGCAGTGAGTGATGTACCGTACTCTGAGAGACGTCATCTCACACTATCTACAACAGGAGCAGTGAGTGATGTACCGCCCTCTGAGAGACGTCACCTCACACTATCTACAACAGGAGCAGTGAGTGATGTACCGCACTCTAAGAGACGTCACCTCACACTATCATCAACAGGAGCAGTGAGTGATGTACCGTACTCTGAGAGACGTCACCTCACACTATCATCAACAGGAGCAGTGAGTGATGTACCGCGCTCTAAGAGACGTCACCTCACACTATCATCAACAGGAGCAGTGAGTGATGTACCGTACTCTAAGAGACGTCACCTCACACTATCTACAACAGGAGCAGTGAGTGATGTACCGTACTCTGAGAGACGTCACCTCACACTATCTACAACAGGAGCAGTGAGTGATGTAACACACTCTAAGAGACGTCACCTCACACTATGATCAACAGGAGCAGTGAGTGATGTACCGCACTCTAAGAGACGTCACTTCACATATCTACAACAGGAGCAGTGAGTGATGTACCGTACTCTAAGAGACGTCACCTCACACTATCATCAACAGGAGCAGTGAGTGATGTACCGCCCTCTAAGAGACGTCACCTCACACTATCATCAACAGGAGCAGTGAGTGATGTACCGCCCTCTAAGAGACGTCACCTCACACTATCATCAACAGGAGCAGTGAGTGATGTACCGCCCTCTAAGAGACGTCACCTCACACTATCATCAACAGGAGCAGTGAGTGATGTAGCGTACTCTGAGAGACGTCATCTCACACTATCTACGACAGGAGCAGTGAGTGATGTACCTCACTCTAAGAGACGTCACCTCACACTATCTACAACAGGAGCAGTGAGTGATGTACCGCACTCTAAGAGACGTCACCTCACACTATCTACGACAGGAGCAGTGAGTGATGTACCGCACTCTAGGAGACGTCACCTCACACTATCATCAACAGGAGCAGTGAGTGATGTACCGTACTCTGAGAGACGTCACCTCACACTATCATCAACAGGAGCAGTGAGTGATGTACCGCACTCTAGGAGACGTCACCTCACACTATCTACAACAGGAGCAGTGAGTGATGTACCGTACTCTGAGAGACGTCACCTCACACTGTCATCAACAAGAGCAGTGAGTGATGTACCGTACTCTAAGAGACGTCACCTCACACCGCACTCTGAGAGACGTCACCTCACACTATCTACAACAGGAGCAGTGAGTGATGTACCGCACTCTAAGAGACGTCACCTCACACTATCTATAACAGGAGCAGTGAGTGATGTACCGCACTCTAAGAGACGTCATCTCACACTATCTACAACAGGAGCAGTGAGTGATGTACCGCACTCTGAGAGACGTCACCTCACACTATCATCAACAGGAGCAGTGAGTGATGTACCGCACTCTAAGAGACGTCATCTCACACTATCTACAACAGGAGCAGTGAGTGATGTACCGCACTCTGAGAGACGTCACCTCACACTATCTATAACAGGAGCAGTGAGTGATGTACCGCACTCTAAGAGACGTCATCTCACACTATCTACAACAGGAGCAGTGAGTGATGTACCGCACTCTGAGAGACGTCACCTCACACTATCATCAACAGGAGCAGTGAGTGATGTACCGCACTCTAAGAGACGTCATCTCACACTATCTACAACAGGAGCAGTGAGTGATGTACCGCACTCTGAGAGACGTCACCTCACACTATCTACAACAGGAGCAGTGAGTGATGTACCGCACTCTAAGAGACGTCACCTCACACTATCTACGACAGGAGCAGTGAGTGATGTACCGCACTCTAGGAGACGTCACCTCACACTATCATCAACAGGAGCAGTGAGTGATGTACCGCACTCTAAGAGACGTCACCTCACACTATCTACGACAGGAGCAGTGAGTGATGTACCGCACTCTAGGAGACGTCACCTCACACTATCATCAACAGGAGCAGTGAGTGATGTACCGTACTCTAAGAGACGTCACCTCACACTATCTATAACAGGAGCAGTGAGTGATGTACCGCACTCTAAGAGACGTCATCTCACACTATCTACAACAGGAGCAGTGAGTGATGTACCGTACTCTAAGAGACGTCACCTCACACTATCATCAACAGGAGCAGTGAGTGGTGTACCGCACTCTGAGAGACGTCACCTCACACTATCATCAACAGGAGCAGTGAGTGATGTACCGCACTCTAAGAGACGTCATCTCACACTATCTACAACAGGAGCAGTGAGTGATGTACCGCACTCTAAGAGACGTCATCTCACACTATCATCAACAGGAGCAGTGAGTGATGTACCGCACTCTAAGAGACGTCATCTCACACTATCTACAACAGGAGCAGTGAGTGATGTACCGTACTCTAAGAGACGTCACCTCACACTATCATCAACAGGAGCAGTGAGTGGTGTACCGCACTCTGAGAGACGTCACCTCACACTATCATCAACAGGAGCAGTGAGTGATGTACCGCACTCTAAGAGACGTCATCTCACACTATCATCAACAGGAGCAGTGAGTGATGTACCGCACTCTAAGAGACGTCATCTCACACTATCATCAACAGGAGCAGTGAGTGATGTACCGCACTCTAAGAGACGTCATCTCACACTATCTACAACAGGAGCAGTGAGTGATGTACCGTACTCTAAGAGACGTCACCTCACACTATCATCAACAGGAGCAGTGAGTGGTGTACCGCACTCTGAGAGACGTCACCTCACACTATCATCAACAGGAGCAGTGAGTGATGTACCGCACTCTAAGAGACGTCATCTCACACTATCTACAACAGGAGCAGTGAGTGATGTACCGCACTCTGAGAGACGTCACCTCACACTATCTACAACAGGAGCAGTGAGTGATGTACCGCACTCTAAGAGACGTCACCTCACACTATCTACGACAGGAGCAGTGAGTGATGTACCGCACTCTAGGAGACGTCACCTCACACTATCATCAACAGGAGCAGTGAGTGATGTACCGCACTCTAAGAGACGTCACCTCACATATCTACGACAGGAGCAGTGAGTGATGTACCGCACTCTAGGAGACGTCACCTCACACTATCATCAACAGGAACAGTGAGTGATGTACCGCACTCTAAGAGACGTCACCTCACATATCTACAACAGGAGCAGTGAGTGATGTACCGTACTCTAGGAGACGTCATCTCACACTATCTACGACAGGAGCAGTGAGTGATGTACCGCACTCTGAGAGACGTCACCTCACACTATCATCAACAGGAGCAGTGAGTGATGTACCGCACTCTAAGAGACGTCATCTCACGGTATGCACCTGTTACAACGCATTCGTTACTCCGCACTACCATTACAACGCGACTTTTATAACGCATACCATTACAACGCATTGCGCTGGGGGGCGCTATAGGATAGGGAATGGTATAATTTACTATCCAACACCTTCCCTAGGGTCCACGGGGACTGGAGTTAGAATAGTAAATTATACTTACCACTATCCAGCACCCCAAAGCGCTATGCGTTGTAATGGTATGCGTTGTAATGGTCGCGTTGTAATGGTAGGTAGTTGTAACGGTATGCGGAGTAACGTCATACATCCCATCTCACACTATCTACAACAGGAGCAGTGAGTGATGTACCGCACTCTAAGAGACGTCATCTCACACTATCTACAACAGGAGCAGTGAGTGATGTACCGCACTCTGAGAGACGTCACCTCACACTATCATCAACAGGAGCAGTGAGTGATGTACCGCACTCTAAGAGACGTCATCTCACACTATCATCAACAGGAGCAGTGAGTGATGTACCGCACTCTAAGAGACGTCACCTCACGCTATCATCAACAGGAGCAGTGAGTGATGTACCGCACTCTAAGAGACGTCACCTCACACTATCTACAACAGGAGCAGTGAGTGATGTACCGTACTCTAAGAGACGTCACCTCACACTATCTATAACAGGAGCAGTGAGTGATGTACCGCACTCTAAGAGACGCCACCTCACACTATCATCAACAGGAGCAGTGAGTGATGTACCGCACTCTAAGAGACGTCACCTCACACTATCTACAACAGGAGCAGTGAGTGATGTACCGCACTCTGAGAGACGTCACCTCACACTATCATCAACAGGAGCAGTGAGTGATGTACCGCACTCTAAGAGACGTCATCTCACACTATCATCAACAGGAGCAGTGAGTGATGTACCGCACTCTAAGAGACGTCATCTCACACTATCATCAACAGGAGCAGTGAGTGATGTACCGCACTCTAAGAGACGTCACCTCACACTATCTACAACAGGAGCAGTGAGTGATGTACCGCACTCTGAGAGACGTCACCTCACACTATCATCAACAGGAGCAGTGAGTGATGTACCGCACTCTAAGAGACGTCATCTCACACTATCATCAACAGGAGCAGTGAGTGATGTACCGCACTCTGAGAGACGTCACCTCACACTATCATCAACAGGAGCAGTGAGTGATGTACCGCACTCTAAGAGACGTCATCTCACACTATCATCAACAGGAGCAGTGAGTGATGTACCGCACTCTAAGAGACGTCATCTCACACTATCATCAACAGGAGCAGTGAGTGATGTACCGTACTCTAAGAGACGTCACCTCACACTATCTACAACAGGAGCAGTGAGTGATGTACCGCACTCTAAGAGACGTCACCTCACACTATCTACGACAGGAGCAGTGAGTGATGTACCGCACTCTAAGAGACGTCACCTCACACTATCTACAACAGGAGCAGTGAGTGATGTACCGCACTCTAAGAGACGTCACCTCACACTATCTACAACAGGAGCAGTGAGTGATGTACCGCACTCTAAGAGATGTCACCTCACACTATCATCAACAGGAGCAGTGAGTGATGTACCGCACTCTAAGAGACGTCATCTCACACTATCATCAACAGGAGCAGTGAGTGATGTACCGCACTCTAAGAGACGTCATCTCACACTATCATCAACAGGAGCAGTGAGTGATGTACCGCCCTCTAAGAGACGTCACCTCACACTATCATCAACAGGAGCAGTGAGTGATGTACCGTACTCTGAGAGACGTCATCTCACACTATCTACAACAGGAGCAGTGAGTGATGTACCGCACTCTAAGAGACGTCACCTCACACTATCTACGACAGGAGCAGTGAGTGATGTACCGCCCTCTAAGAGACGTCACCTCACACTATCTACGACAGGAGCAGTGAGTGATGTACCGTACTCTAAGAGACGTCACCTCACACTATCTATAACAGGAGCAGTGAGTGATGTACCGCACTCTAAGAGACGTCACCTCACACTATCTACAACAGGAGCAGTGAGTGATGTACCGCACTCTAAGAGACGTCACCTCACACTATCTACAACAGGAGCAGTGAGTGATGTACCGTACTCTAAGAGACGTCATCTCACACTATCATCAACAGGAGCAGTGAGTGATGTAACGCACTCAGCGCTGGGACGCTCCCGGGCAGCCATGCGCTATAGAAATCCTAAATTAATTCATTCTAAGAGACATCACCTCACACTATCTACAACAGGAGCAGTGAGTGATGTACCGTACTCTAAGAGACGTCACCTCACACTATCTACAACAGGAGCAGTGAGTGATGTACCGCACTCTAAGAGATGTCACCTCACACTATCATCAACAGGAGCAGTGAGTGATGTACCGTACTCTAAGAGACGTCATCTCACACTATCATCAACAGGAGCAGTGAGTGATGTAACGCACTCAGCGCTGGGACGCTCCCGGGCAGCCATGCGCTATAGAAATCCTAAATTAATTCATTCTAAGAGACATCACCTCACACTATCTACAACAGGAGCAGTGAGTGATGTACCGCACTCTGAGAGACGTCATCTCACACTATCTACAACAGGAGCAGTGAGTGATGTACCGCACTCTAAGAGACGTCACCTCACACTATCATCAACAGGAGCAGTGAGTGATGTACCGCACTCTAAGAGACGTCACCTCACACTATCTACAACAGGAGCAGTGAGTGATGTACCGTACTCTGAGAGACGTCACCTCACACTATCTACAACAGGAGCAGGGAGTGATGTACCGCCCTCTGAGAGACGTCACCTCACACTATCTACAACAGGAGCAGTGAGTGATGTACCGCACTGTGGTAAATAAAATATTACCCTGGCAGAATTTCTAGGCATTAACAAAGTATCATGCATCAAATGAGAGACAGGATCCGTGGTGTCCAAGTTAAAATGGGCTTTATTCCAATAACTCGAGTCATGGGAGAATATGTTCCCTCACCACTGAGGTTCAGGAAGAGTCTTCTAACAATTATTTTCTGAACATGGGTTATATACATTTTATCTTGTACATAGGACGTAAGAAGGAACGCTCGAGGCAGAGCAGAGAGAACATGAGATAAGAACATGTGGGTGTACACTTTATGAGTCATAGGTAGGTGATAGGTAGGTGTCATAGGTGGGTGGTACACAGAGGAGGAGTTTGCATGACCAGCTCGAACTTTGTCCTACTTGTGTGCAACATGAGCATGACGTGCAATTGACGTGTAACTGGGAGGAGGCTGACTTTCAGTCTAGAAGAGAGATCTCTTGTGTCAAGGCGACCAGCACATCTAGTACTAACTGATATCTTGAGTCAGGGGATGTATTATCTGAAGCAAAGGTTGCTCGTCACTAAATGACAGAAAGGGCATATTTATTCGTTCATTGCATGAGCTTTCTATGGATGCAAGCACTGTAATCCACTTAAACAGAGACAGAATGGCTGGGCCCTATCTATGCAGAAGGGTTCTGTGTACCTTCTTCACCAGACTGAAATGTGATTCTGTAAAGCAAACAGATAACTGTTATTCATAATACTGTCTTGGCAGGCCTTACTGGGCTTCTTGCGGCTTTCAGTGTGTCAGGAGTCATGAAAACATTAATTCAGGGACTGGTGGTTCAATCTGAACCACAAAAAGGGTTCAGTACGATATTTATTTAAAAGTTCACAATGTAAAATACATGGGCCTTCATGGTAGCTTAACTTTTGGGAAACTCGATGACAGGCACCTTAATGCAGGACATGAATGCAGAGGCCTAGTGATTCAGGCCACTACAAGGAAATATGCATGGATGACATGCACACACATGTAACATAGGGTATACGTAGGGGGCATCCTGGTCAGGCAAAATTTCATTTTCCTCATTCCCTCCTTGTCCCCTACGTAACCCTTTAGGATACATCTATATTCATGAGACCGTATAGTTCATCATACAGAATCATTTGTTCATCTTTAACTCTTTGTTTACGTGGATGGGGAATACAGGCAGTAGCACACAGGCCGCAAATGGCCGGGCCACACTGCAGACAGAGACAGCAACCAAATATCATGAGTAGGACCAGTCCTAGGAAAGACAATACTTTCCATCCCCAAGCAGATATTATACCCCAGAGCCAACTGGACCAAGTCCATGTGCCTGGGTCTTGATGTATGTGCAAAAACAACAATGATGGACAGAATGTGGATCAATGTCACACATTCACCCCAGTCAAAAGATCTGGGCCCAAATCCATCGTTTTTCCACTCCACACCACCCTGGGTTAGACAATGGCGATATGCAAATCAGCGCTGACCCTGTTGCCCCATGGGAACAGTCCAGTCCGAACTACAAAAGCCATGTCCTTCCCAGAACGGAAACAAGCATCCGAGGACCGGCCCGGTTTCGAGGTAACACCTCTCATCAGCCCGGCTAGCTTGCTTCCAGTGGTGTGGAGTGCCTGGCACTCACGTCTGAGCATCCCCAGTACACTTAGAGCGGTTACTGCAAAAACAACAATGATGGACAGAATGTGGATCAATGTCACACATTCACCCCAGTCAAAAGATCTGGGCCCAAATCCATCGTTTTTCCACTCCACACCACCCTGGGTTAGACAATGGCGATATGCAAATCAGCGCTCACCCTGTTGCCCCATGGGAACAGTCCAGTCCGAACTACAAAAGCCATGTCCTTCCCAGAACGGAAACAAGCATCCGAGGACCGGCCCGGTTTCGAGGTAACACCTCTCATCAGCCCGGCTAGCTTGCTTCCAGTGGTGTGGAGTGCCTGGGACTCACGTCTGAGCATCCCCAGTACACTTAGAGCGGTTACTGCAAAAACAACAATGATGGACAGAATGTGGATCAATGTCACACATTCACCCCAGTCAAAAGATCTGGGCCCAAATCCATCGTTTTTCCACTCCACACCACCCTGGGTTAGACAATGGCGATATGCAAATCAGCGCTGACCCTGTTGCCCCATGGGAACAGTCCAGTCCGAACTACAAAAGCCATGTCCTTCCCAGAACGGAAACAAGCATCCGAGGACCGGCCCGGTTTCGAGGTAACACCTCTCATCAGCCCGGCTAGCTTGCTTCCAGTGGTGTGGAGTGCCTGGGACTCACGTCTGAGCATCCCCAGTACACTTAGAGCGGTTACTGCAAAAACAACAATGATGGACAGAATGTGGAACAATGTCACACATTCACCCCAGTCCAAAGATCTGGGCCCAAATCCATCGTTTTTCCACTCCACACCACCCTGGGTTAGACAATGGCGATATGCAAATCAGCGCTGACCCTGTTGCCCCATGGGAACAGTCCAGTCCGAACTACAAAAGCCATGTCCTTCCCAGAACGGAAACAAGCATCCGAGGACCGGCCCGGTTTCGAGGTAACACATGGCTTTTGTAGTTCGGACTGGACTGTTCCCATGGGGCACAGGGTCAGCGCTGATTTGCATATCGCCATTGTCTAACCCAGGGTGGTGTGGAGTGGAAAAACGATGGATTTGGGCCCAGATCTTTGGACTGGGGTGAATGTGTGACATTGATCCACATTCTGTCCATCATTGTTGTGTTTGCAATTACCGCTCTAAGTGTACTGGGGATGCTCAGACGTGAGTCCCAGGCACTCCACACCACTGGAATCAAGCTAGCCGGGCTGATGAGAGGTGTTACCTCGAAACCGGGCCGGTCCTCGGATGCTTGTTTCCGTTCTGGGAAGGACATGGCTTTTGTAGTTCGGACTGGACTGTTCCCATGGGGCACAGGGTCAGCGCTGATTTGCATATCGCCATTGTCTAACCCAGGGTGGTGTGGAGTGGAAAAACGATGGATTTGGGCCCAGATCTTTGGACTGGGGTGAATGTGTGACATTGATCCACATTCTGTCCATCATTGTTGTGTTTGCAATTGGGTCTTGATGTATGACATTAGCAATTTTGTGGAGTCTTGTTATCGCTGCGTACACGGATGGCGCGTTATTTGGGATGAAAACGCAACAACTAGATCGGATCACTCTACAAGCTCCGCCTCTATCCGCCAGGATGACGTCGAGGACAAGACGATTTTGAAGGACAACAAGTCTCATAGCAGACTGTTCCTGGGTTAAGTTCGCCAGGGCAGATGCAGTCACATTCACTACTGCTTCAAGAGTTCTTGTTAACCTGCTTATCAGTTTACTGTTTTGGACGGGACCTATGAAGAAAAAGAAACCTTTGTTGAAATATGTATATTGCTCCCATGTTGTTTCAGTCTGATCAATCCCTGCAGAATCTGTCTCTCTCTTTTGTCTAACATGTTCTAGTTGTGAATCTCTGTGATAATGGGTTGGGGCCAAGAAAACAGGTGGCAATAGGAATGCTATATAACAAGTCCCACCCCAGTCTAAGGGCAGATGTACATAGGCTGTCTGACCGCAAATGAAATAGGTATGGCGTGATGTTTTGAAAGAAGAAAGTCCTTTATCATTAAACTCTACTACAGTGTTACACTCGCTGTGTCCCATATGTACTGAGCCTTTCTTACTAACACATAAATCACCTTTTGCTGGTAGAACTGAAATAAACGGTGGACCTGTATTTTGCTTGGGCTGAACATTTAACATTATAAAGTTAACGGATGCATTTCCCTGCTCATACTCTTCATTCTCTAGATCAGTTCCCTTCCTTTGAGGAAATCCGTCTTTGTCTGGAAAACATGCTTCATTCATTACTTTATTCAGGTTTCCATATATCCAGCCACCTGGATAAGCTATGTACTTTCTATCTATTGAGGTCATTAAAGCAAACCATGCTCCACACGAACCATTGTGTGAGAACGGTAAAGGGTAGAAGGGCAGAACTCCCTTTGTTTCTTGATAAGGAGGCAGTTGGCCACATACCCAGCAATCAGTCGCATTGCTGGTCTGGTGAGAATGGTGTAACATTCGAATAAACGTATTGTTACGTAGTGCAAGTCGATATGACAATTCATGAGGAGGCAGGTCACTGAATGTGTGCTCTGCGGTGCTGTTACTGGAAGAATGTATATGTGAGGAAACGGGAAAGAAAACATGTAGCAATAAACTGATACCAATTATAACAATGCACAGAATAAAAAAAATTATCAAGGTAACTATACATCTACTGCGTAATATCTTGCAGTATTTTTCCTTCTTATCTCTCTTCTTGCTATTCTCATATGTGATCTTATACATGTCAGAAATCAAGTCTAACCGATTCACCACCGGGTGGGCTTAAACAATTAAACTACGTCTGACTTACTAGATCGCAACTTAAACCTATACTCCTGCTGTGGAGTCTTTTCTAGCAAAGGTCAGTGTTCTTTATAAAAGTTCCAAAGTTCCAAATAGTCCGAAGTATCTTTTGTAGTGATGAAGGTGAGTTCAGCCTTTACGTCCTTCCACCAACTTCGGCGTCTTCCAACGTGGCTCAAGGGGACTTGAACGATCAAAATTCCGGATGCATACAAAATTCTCGGGGACAATGGCGTGTTCCTTGACCTGGGTGTTGTCAGGGAAGGCAGCAGCAACCTGTGAACAATAAGAGAGTAGTGCAGACATCAAGGAAGCCAGGTAATCTGTCAGCATGTTACTGTCAACATCAGTTATTTTTTTTTTTTTTAGGCATAGGCGTACCCCACATATTTGGCGGTCTACGGAAAACTACTTCATAAGGAGATAGGCCTGTTCTGGAATGAGCTACCATACGCATGTAAAAGAGGGCAACCGGCAAGGCCACCATCCAATCCACGTCTTTTTCTGCACAGTTCTTGGCAATTTTTGTCTTAATTGTCTGATTATGTCTTTCTACAAGGCCTGCTGCTTCTGGGTGTCGTACACAATGGAACTTCCACTTATATCCTAACAGAAGAGACACTTGTTTCATTAATTCAGAGGAGAATGGCTGACTGCTATCTGAATAGATCACACGAGGTAATCCATACCTAGGGAAGTACTCACGCACTAACTGTCTGGCTGTTTGTCACAGCAGTATAACCTGGAACTGGATATGCTTCTGTCCATCTAGATAGTGCACACACAACTACTAAGACATATTTGTAACCTCTACATCTGTCCATTTGGATATAATCCGTCTGGAGAACTTCAAAAGGGTGGTCAGGAGGATGAAATCCGCCTTGTTCCACCGGAATGCCTTTACCTGGATTGAACTGGCAACAGATCATACATGTTCACAGAACATACATGTTCGCACTTTCTGTTTCGCTGCTGCACGTAGGTGCTTGTTAAACCAAATGTTCTGTAAGCTATCTAGCATTGCCTTTTCTCCTAAGTGTGCTGGACTATGGGCTGTGTTAATGATTACTTGTACCATAGAATTTGGAAGAAACCATGTGGCTTTTTCCTTAGTCATCCAACCTTGGTTAGTGTGGACCCCTCCTTGTTCAGTCCAATTCTTTATCTCATCTGTTGTGGCATGTGTCTGTATGTCGAGTACATCTTGTGTGGGGTCCCTGACTGTCATACATGTTGTCAGTAATGGTACCTCTGTCCTTGTCGTGTCTGTTGGTGTCTGTGCTGTAAGTTTAGCTGTTCGGTCTGCCAGGTCATTACCCTGGGAAATGATGTCTGTAACTTTGGTGTGAGCTTTATATTTCAGGATAGAAATGGCTGTAGGTAAATGTATGGCCTCTAACAGGGCTTGAATAAGTTGGCCGTGCTGAATCATGGTCCCATGGGAGGTCAAAAAACCTCTCTCCCTCCAAAGTACCCCGAAATCATGAACTACGCCATAGGCATATTGTGAGTCTGTATAAATGTTCACTTTCAAGTGCTTAGCTCTTATGCAGGCTTGTGTCAGAGCGATGAGCTCTGCTGCTTGTGCTGACAGTGTGTCTATTTTCTGTGTCTCTATGACTTCTGTGGTCACGGCATACGCTGCTACTAACTCTCCTGCACTCGTTCTCATGCATGATCCATCTACATAGAGCGTCAGGTCAGGGTCTGGGAGTACAATATCTGTCAGGTCTTGTTTTGGTCTTGTCACTATATTCATTACTTCCACACAGTCATGTGGTGGTGCATTTACTGTACTTGAGGGCAAAAGTGTTGCAGGATTCAGAATGTTACAACGTCTGATCTCTATGTGTGGCTGAAATAATGTCAGTTCATATCCTGTCAGTCTCGCTACAGTCAAATGTAAAAATAAATAAAAATAAAAAAGCATAAAATGTTTACTGTGACATGGAGTCGCTAAAACTGGCGCGTGACATAATGCTCTTTTTAATTCCTCAAACGCCAAGGTGTGTTCTTGTGTCCTAGGGAGTACAGTCAGAGTGGCTGCCTCCTGTGTAGTTAACTGTATGAGTGGTTGGCTAGATATGCATACTGGGGAATCCATTGCCTACAGTAAGAAGTGAGGCCAATAAAGGCACGTACTTCCTTTTGTGTCTTGGGCTGTGAAAGGTTAGTAATGACCTGTATGTGATCTTGTGTTAGCTGTCTACCCTCCTTGGAAAGCAAGTGTCCTATTACACCACTTGCTTTTCACAGAATTGTAACTGTCAGTGATGCATTCTCGCATTCTGTGTCTGATCGTGCTGTAACCAGGATGTCGTCTACGTACTGTATCAGTCCTGTGCTGGCAGGCATGTGAATACTGTCCAGCCGTCTCTTTAATGCGTCACTGTAAATGCTAGGGCTCACTGTCATCAATCTAGCAAAAATAAATTTATAGAAAAATAAATAAATAAATAAAAATGAATTTTCAATTCAAAAGCACAATTTTTAATTTGGGGAAACCTCTTTCCAAAAGCTCTGCAGTTCATAAAAAATCCTACTCTAAACTTGGGAATAGTATGACCATACTACCTACAATATGTTCTCTAAATGTATTTGAATAAAATCCGAAGTATTCTAGCATAGACAGAGGACTGGAGCCTCGCTACTCCTATTAGAAGCAGCCCCTCCCTCTAGAAAGATGTTCGCGCTCGGAGGTTTGAATCAACTCCAAGCCAGGCTTCACTGTGATCTAAAATTGAATGACTGCCAGATGCTGAACTCATTGCAAGAGCGAAACTCCTGCCAATTATTCTGTTTACACTACTGAGGGAAAAACGTATTCATTTGCAAGCGTGAATTTATCTGAAGTCAATGAAGCTTTTAGTGTTGACTGTAAGGAAGAACAATTTTTTTTTACACAAGTCAGAGGGGCTGGGGAGGTAACATCGCTACGAACTCACTCCTTGCTCACCTACCCCTCCCCTCAGAGCCAGGAGCTGGCTCAGTGTCAAACATAACAAATAGGAGACAAGCCTCTCACTCTTCTCTGCTTCTCTGAAATTGGGTCGCTGCCAACGCTGAGCTCATTGAAAGAGTCAAGCGTCTGCCAAGGAAGCTAGTGTCAGTCAGTTACATAAACATTTTCTCCGTGGCTCATCAAGTTTTTTTTTTCTTTTCTGCTTGCGAAGGAAACCTGACGTAGCTGGAGAACAGCCAATAAATGTCCGCGGAAAAGAATCGGAGTATGGCCAATAACAACAAGACAGGCACGGCAAGAGGGAAAAAGCCCTCCCTTTACATAAACATATACTGGAAGCCAGGACCTTCAAGGTCGAAAAACACATTCTCTGTAATTCAAAACATATCTGTACCCAGGCCAGGGAGCTAAACCAACATTCTCTAATTTCACTGAAGCCAATTTAATAAGGACATATTTTCTGTAACTAAGTGACATGCTAGTACTTTAAAATAATCCTGTACTGCTACTTAAAAGCTCCACTGTCTAATAAACACTTTTGTCTAACTAATTCAGCTAGAAGGCAAGACATTTGAAACATGGGCATTTGTTTAGCATGCAAATTAACACACAAAAAAAAAGGACAATTTGCTTCTGCACACAAGGCTATGCATTTTGCATTTGAGAAAAAGAAACGAATTATCATGGACTGTTGGGTTGGGACTGTTCTCTGCATACATCAATTGAAGCTTCTCCACTAAATGTTTATCTGAAACCATCTGTGTAAGCATTGCAGCCTAACTGACCTCTGAATCAGACATAATAAATCCTATTTTCCAAGTCTTGTTTAATGAATACTGCTTTTACCGTACAAGATTATACCTTTCTAACAGCAGCCTGTCAAAGTACATAGGTGGGCCTTGAAACTAAATGAATGCAAATTAAACTAATGTAGGGGACACTTAGCAATGCATTAAGATGGTAGTGTATTATAGCTATCAAAAAGGGCCACGTTCATTAATTTACAAATAGCCACTATTCCTAATTAAGTGTGCAAGCTCTTCTATTCTACCTATTCAAAGGGCCAGATTCATAATTTTTCAAACAAAATAAATAAAAAAAAACATGTTTTCTAATTGAGTCTATTAACTGTCACAACGCTATTCTAAAGGGCAGCTTGCATTGGGAAAAATATTCTGTAGAAACATTCCTATTTTAAAAAAAAACACACGGTTGCAGTACACTAATTAATAGCACATTCTCTAATGGGTCTATTCTATAATGTCTTCTCAACCGTGAAAAACATTAAAGCACTCTCCGTGCAAAAACCCTTATCTCAATAAGACTGGTTTATTTACAACTACCGACCTCTGAGTTAAACACATTAAATCAAGTGTTCCAAGGCAAACCCTTTACAAATACACTTCTTTACTCTCCATGCAAGATTTTACCATTCAATCTGCAAACTGACAAAGCACATAGGCAGACCCAGAATGAAAAATCAAAGAAACCTTTATCTCAATTTTCAGAAATACGCCCATTGGATAACATGGCAAATCGCACCTCCACACAAAACATGCCTTTTCCACCACTTCCACAGCTCAGATCCTTTTCAAATTTTGCATCACAGTAGTCCAAGCTATTCCCTGAATCCTCACCAAAAAGCAACCAAATCCCTCCACTGGAACGGGTACGAATTTCCGCTCAAAAACACGCCCCCCGCAAACACCAAAAAACGCCAAAATCCCTCAACACCTTGTTAAACAGCATGTTAAAACAAATACTGCCTACTCAGTACAAGATATTAACTCTTTGGCAGCTGAAGCACAATCATTCCCCAATGACTGCAGTACATGGGAAAGTCATGAACTCATCTCTCCATGTTATCACATAACACGTACGCACATCTTCAAAACATTTTCTCTAAGCACTTGAAAGAGATCCAGCTCTCTCTCCTGCCTAACATAATGATAACAAGCTCTGCACAAAACATAACCACATGGCGCTATTCACAAGCCATATTTACAAGAAACTCAACAAGTCACAATAATGACATGCTCTTCCTAACCATATTTACAAGGAGCTATTTACAAGGAACTCCACAGTAAACTTATTTCTACATACTCTAAAGGGTACAGGTGGTTGCCTTCGCGACCTACTGGGTCTTTTTGAGGTGGTCACTTTAGCTAGTTCTTCTGACAGGACGGGATAAATACCAGTAATGACAGCATTTCTTTCTCTATCAATCTGTTCTGTTTTCCTATGTGACTCTTTGCGCCATAACTCAATGGCATCTTTCTGAGAGGGTCCTGACTTCCTCTTCCATAGCGCTTCCTCTACTCCCATAATGCATTCTGAATCCCATGATCCTGAGACAGGCCATCTATACTTTTCCTCCAGGTCCTTTGTATAGTTTACCCATAAATCTAAAAACAAGACAGCGTCTAATCCATGCTTATTATACATATAATGACCAGGTGTGTCTCTAGGCGGGATGTTAACTGACTCTTCTAGTATACCTTTCCTGGTCCCTATCTGACGCAACTTTGAAAAAAAGTGGCATGTTGAAAACAATACAATGGAAACACAATACACAGAAATAAACTGAAACAAGTAACAATCATTCACACTAGAAACATTGTAACACTAAAACAGACACAAAATCTGAACTGATACAGAGAACTAAACATGTACTTGAAAAACTTTGTGCACTGGAATACAGTACAACCATACCGGTCTCAGAAATGAGACACGTCTTGACCGTTCCCACCTTTTACAGTGGACCCGTCTTGACCGTTCCCACCTTTTACAGTGGACCCGTCTTGAAACTTGATGCATTCCCCATAGTGGTACTCACCGGGAAGCAGGACTTGAAACTTGAAGGCCTCGAACTTCTACGCATGCGCCTTGGAACAGGTGGACCTCTGGAGACCTCGGACCTTGCTCTCTCACGGGCTGGGCTCTGGTTGAGACGATCCGCATTCCTCACCGCCTCGTATGGATGCCTGGTCGCAGTCCGTCCTCCTCCTGGGCCTGAGGGAGTAGCGGGAAATCCCGATGGCGTGCGCACTTTGAAGTCCGTCACGGCTGTAGAAGGGGGCAAAGACTAGACCCACAACTCCGGCGAGTGGGGAAAGGGATAGGTCCCTGTAAGGGCGCCAAATTATGTGGTAAATAAAATATTACCCTGGCAGAATTTCTAGGCATTAACAAAGTATCATGCATCAAATGAGAGACAGGATCCGTGGTGTCCAAGTTAAAATGGGCTTTATTCCAATAACTCGAGTCATGGCAGAATATGTTCCATCACCACTGAGGTTCAGGAAGAGTCTTCTAACAATTATTTTCTGAACATGGGTTATATACATTTTATCTTGTACATAGGACGTAAGAAGGAACGCTCGAGGCAGAGCAGAGAGAACATGAGATAAGAACATGTGGGTGTACACTTTATGAGTCGTAGGTAGGTGATAGGTAGGTGTCATAGGTGGGTGGTACACAGAGGAGGAGTTTGCATGACCAGCTCGAACTTTGTCCTACTTGTGTGCAACATGAGCATGACGTGCAATTGACGTGTAACTGGGAGGAGGCTGACTTTCAGTCTAGAAGAGAGATCTCTTGTGTCAAGGCGACCAGCACATCTAGTACTAACTGATATCTTGAGTCAGGGGATGTATTATCTGAAGCAAAGGTTGCTCGTCACTAAATGACAGAAAGGGCATATTTATTCGTTCATTGCATGAGCTTTCTATGGATGCAAGCACTGTAATCCACTTAAACAGAGACAGAATGGCTGGGCCCTATCTATGCAGATGGGTTCTGTGTACCTTCTTCACCAGACTGAAATGTGATTCTGTAAAGCAAACAGATAACTGTTATTCAAAATACTGTCTTGGCAGGCCTTACTGGGCTTCTTGCGGCTTTCAGTGTGTCAGGAGTCATGAAAACATTAATTCAGGGACTGGTGGTTCAATCTGAACCACAAAAAGGGTTCAGTACGATATTTATTTAAAAGTGCACAATGTAAAATACATGGGCCTTCATGTTAGCTTAACTTTTGGTAAACTCGATGACAGGCACCTTAATGCAGGACATGAATGCAGAGGCCTAGTGATTCAGGCCACTACAAGGAAATATGCATGGAGGACATGCACACACATGTAACATAGGGTATACCTAGGGGGCATCCTGGTCAGGCAAAATTTCATTTTCCTCAGCACTCTAAGAGACGTCACCTCACCATATCTACAACAGGAGCAGTGAGTGATGTACCGCACTCTAAGAGACGTCACCTCACACTATCATCAACAGGAGCAGTGAGTGATGTACCGCACTCTAAGAGACGTCATCTCACACTATCTACAACAGGAGCAGTGAGTGATGTACCGCACTCTAAGAGACGTCACCTCACACTATCTACAACAGGAGCAGGGAGTGATGTACCGCACTCTAAGAGATGTCACCTCACACTATCTACGACAGGAGCAGTGAGTGATGTACCGTACTCTAAGAGACGTCATCTCACACTATCATCAACAGGAGCAGTGAGTGATGTACCGTACTCTAAGAGACGTCACCTCACACCGCACTCTAAGAGACGTCACCTCACACTATCTACAACAGGAGCAGTGAGTGATGTACCACACTCTAAGAGACGTCATCTCACACTATCTACAACAGGAGCAGTGAGTGATGTACCGTACTCTAAGAGACGTCATCTCACACTATCATCAACAGGAGCAGTGAGTGATGTACCGCACTCCGAGAGACGTCACCTCACACTATCTACAACAGGAGCAGTGAGTGATGTACCGCACTCTAAGAGACGTCACCTCACACTATCCACAACAGGAGCAGTGAGTGATGTACCGTACTCTGAGAGACGTCACCTCACACTATCATCAACAGGAGCAGTGAGTGATGTACCGCACTCTAAGAGACGTCACCTCACACTATCTACAACAGCAGCAGTGAGTGATGTACCGCACTCTGAGAGACGTCACCTCACACTATCATCAACAGGAGCAGTGAGTGATGTACCGCACTCTAAGAGACGTCATCTCACACTATCATCAACAGGAGCAGTGAGTGATGTACCGCACTCTAAGAGACGTCACCTCACACTATCATCAACAGGAGCAGTGAGTGTTGTACCGCACTCTGAGAGACGTCACCTCACACTATCTACAACAGGAGCAGTGAGTGTTGTACCGCACTCTAAGAGACGTCATCTCACACTATCATCAACAGGAGCAGTGAGTGTTGTACCGCACTCTGAGAGACGTCACCTCACACTATCTACAACAGGAGCAGTGAGTGTTGTACCGCACTCTAAGAGACGTCATCTCACACTATCATCAACAGGAGCAGTGAGTGTTGTACCGCACTCTAAGAGACGTCATCTCACACTATCATCAACAGGAGCAGTGAGAGATGTACCGTACTCTAAGAGACGTCACCTCACACTATCATCAACAGGAGCAGTGAGTGATGTACCGTACTCTAAGAGACGTAATCTCACACTATCTACAACAGCAGCAGTGAGTGATGTACCGTACTCTGAGAGACGTCACCTCACACTATCTACAACAGGAGCAGTGAGTGATGTACCGCACTCTAAGAGACGTCATCTCACACTATCTACAACAGGAGCAGTGAGTGATGTACCGCACTCCGAGAGACGTCATCTCAAACTATCTACAACAGGAGCAGTGAGTGATGTACCGCACTCTAAGAGACGTCACCTCACACTATCCACAACAGGAGCAGTGAGTGATGTACCGCACTCTAAGAGACGTCATCTCACACTATCATCAACAGGAGCAGTGAGTGATGTACCGCACTCTAAGAGACGTCACCTCACGCTATCATCAACAGGAGCAGTGAGTGATGTACCGCACTCTAAGAGACGTCACCTCACACTATCATCAACAGGAGCAGTGAGTGATGTACCGCACTCCGAGAGACGTCACCTCACACTATCTACGACAGGAGCAGTGAGTGATGTACCGCGCTCTAAGAGACGTCACCTCACACTATCATCAACAGGAGCAGTGAGTGATGTACCGCACTCCGAGAGACGTCACCTCACACTATCCACAACAGGAGCAGTGAGAGATGTACCGTACTCTAAGAGACGTCACCTCACACTATCATCAACAGGAGCAGTGAGTGATGTACCATACTCTAAGAGACGTCATCTCACACTATCTACAACAGGAGCAGTGAGTGATGTACCATACTCTAAGAGACGTCATCTCACACTATCTACAACAGGAGCAGTGAGTGATGTACCGCACTCTAAGAGACGTCACCTCACCATATCTACAACAGGAGCAGTGAGTGATGTACCGCACTCTAAGAGACGTCACCTCACCATATCTACAACAGGAGCAGTGAGTGATGTACCGCACTCTAAGAGACGTCATCTCACACTATCATCAACAGGAGCAGTGAGTGATGTACCGTACTCTGAGACGTCACCTCACACTATCATCAACAGGAGCAGTGAGTGATGTACCGCACTCTAAGAGACGTCATCTCACACTATCTACAACAGGAGCAGTGAGTGATGTACCGCACTCTGAGAGACGTCACCTCACACTATCATCAACAGGAGCAATGAGTGATGTACCGTACTCTGAGAGACGTCATCTCACACTATCTACAACAGGAGCAGTGAGTGATGTACCTCACTCTAAGAGACGTCACCTCACACTATCTACGACAGGAGCAGTGAGTGATGTACCGCACTCTAAGAGACGTCACCTCACACTATCTACGACAGGAGCAGTGAGTGATGTACCGCACTCTAAGAGACGTCACCTCACACTATCTACGACAGGAGCAGTGAGTGATGTACTGTACTCTGAGAGACGTCACCTCACACTATGTACAACAGGAGCAGTGAGTGATGTACCGTACTCTGAGAGACGTCATCTCACACTATCTACGACAGGAGCAGTGAGTGATGTACCGCACTCTGAGAGACGTCACCTCACACTATCATCAACAGGAGCAATGAGTGATGTACCGTACTCTGAGAGACGTCATCTCACACTATCTACAACAGGAGCAGTGAGTGATGTACCTCACTCTAAGAGACGTCACCTCACACTATCTACGACAGGAGCAGTGAGTGATGTACCGCACTCTAAGAGACGTCACCTCACACTATCTACGACAGGAGCAGTGAGTGATGTACCGCACTCTAAGAGACGTCACCTCACACTATCTACGACAGGAGCAGTGAGTGATGTACTGTACTCTGAGAGACGTCACCTCACACTATGTACAACAGGAGCAGTGAGTGATGTACCGTACTCTGAGAGACGTCATCTCACACTATCTACGACAGGAGCAGTGAGTGATGTACCGTACTCTAAGAGACGTCACCTCACACTATCATCAACAGGAGCAGTGAGTGATGTACCGCACTCTAAGAGACGTCACCTCACACTATCTACAACAGGAGCAGTGAGTGATGTACCGCACTCTGAGAGACGTCACCTCACACTATCTACAACAGGAGCAGTGAGTGATGTACCGCACTCTGAGAGACGTCACTTCACACTATCTACAACAGGAGCAGTGAGTGATGTACCGCACTCTGAGAGACGTCACCTCACATTATCATCAACAGGAGCAGAACTATTACTAGAATTATGCAATGATACTCCGTTTATGCTGTTAATAAATGTGATGTTGTGTTGTTGATAGTGTGAGTACGTGACGCGTGCACAAGTTAAACAGTAACCATGATAGCGCTGAGCCTTGTAGGCACCGTCGTAGAAGGTGATGCTGTATCCTCAAGTGGCGCTTGTTGGCTGAGGGTGACGCGGGTCCAGTCTTGGTTTTTCCTGGTGATTCTCGTCCAGTCCTGGAGTGTCTTCAAACGCGTTGTGTGGTCAGTAGTGTCATCCGCAGCAGAGAGGTGGAGCCGAGTCAGAGGCAATTGTCGATGTCATGCCAAACCTTGTGCGTCACTTTTTGTGACGCACCAGTGGCGTAAAAAATGCGCCTTGTTGTGCCATATTTACAAAGTGACGCATCTAGGTAGATGCGTCACTTTGTAACCCCTGCGCCACATTATACCTACGCCAGGTATAGTGTATGCAAGGGGGCGTTTTGACACAAGAAAGGGTCATGGAAGTGACGCAGTGAAATCTATGAGATTTCACTGCATCACTGCTAGGACACAAATGCGTCAATTTCTTATGCCTGCCTCACAGCAGGCGTAAGACTGACGCCGGCCCTTTCACATGGGGCCTGCCCCATGTGAAAGGACACATTGCTGGAGTTGCGTCACTTTTGTGACACTCCAGCAATGCGTCACTTTTGCATCTACAGATACGTCAGAAATACTGACGTATCTGTAACTCCTTGCGCCATGATGCGTCATACTGTAAATATGACGCATCATGGGTGTCGCAAGTAGGGTGCAGCGAAAAGTGACGCATCGCTGTTTTCACGCAGCGATGCGTCACTTTTCATAAATGAGGCCCCTTGTGTCTCAGCATCTGCTGCATAATTAGTCCCTCCCGACTCTACTTTGTTTTACCGGACTCACGCTTTCTAAAATACTCCAGTAGCCTAGTCTACACGAGGACCATAGCGGCCTCCTCTTGACCGTTAAGATGGGTGTCAAGCAACCAAAATGCCAGGGGTGCAGGAAGTGGCATCACACACCCTGTGTTTCCAAGATAACATCACAGGAAGTGACATCACATGGCCTTTGAAAAAGCATCCAGTGAGGGTTTCTTAACCCCTCGTCTGCGGGGCACATTCCCCCGCTGTGCTGGGGGGAGGAGGGGCGCGTACAGCGCCCCGGTGCTCATGACGAGGTCAGCTCGTCATGAGCTACGGCGCTCCGGTGCTCATGACGAGCTGAGCTCGTCATGGTCACACCCGTTCCCATGGAACGTTCAGCACAGCAGGGGAATCAGCCCAGCGTGCGAGCGTTCCACGGGACGGGCGCGGTCATGACGAGGCCAGCTCGTCATGTGCACCGGAGCGCCGTAGCTCATGACGAGCTGAGCTCGTCATGAGCACCCAAGGGGTTAAATAAAGACACAGCTGTGCAGATGAATGAAAAATACACATTGAGGGGTTTGGTTGACAGGTCTGCAGGCGGAGAGATGGTATTTACAAGGAGTCATATCCTCTGCATATAACCGATGTGAATAAATCCTTGTCGCGCTCCTAGAATAATATTAAAGAAGTAAACATGAAGTACAATGTTATGCGATACCCTCTTTGAGAATGATAAGGTAGACAGACGTATTCATGAAGAGGGCCAGCTGTAGGGTGGTGCGACTGGTGCAGCTGCACCTGGGACTGACCTTGGGTGGATCACCATGTTTAAAAACAACGTATGGATTTAACCGTATTAACAACCACAGGAGACATCCATAGTACCAGCAAAGACCTGGGTAAATGAAGTAACACGTGACAATGTCTCACCTGGAAAAAATGAGGGGATATGATTAAAGGAGTGAATTAATTACAATGCAGACATTAAATATTGACAAACAGCCACAGGAACACAATTGAATGTATTTAAATTGTCAGCAAAGACATACAAATTAGACTTCACAAATCATGATGGAGAATCAACCATTTCCTAAGTGAAGAGGTGAACACTTTGCGCTCGTGAAGAAATATTAAAACGGCACAAGTGAAGGAAATAAAGAATGGTACGGCGAACTGGACAAGAATTCAAGACAAAGTATTGCATGAGTTAATAAATTTATGGAAGAATTGTCATAATTCGAAGTTCAAATTTAGCTTGTGCAAGTCAACGACGTTTCGACCTCCATGACTGGAGGTCTTCTTCAGGACATAGACAACACATCGTTGAGTGATAGCTGCCAGGAAGCTTTCGTAGGTACATAGGTGGATTCTGCAAGAGATTGAGAATCCACGTGCCGGGACAACAATCGCCGGCTGTCATCCTCAAGGGTAGGCCCGTCCACAGTAGGAGAATTCTAGAGGGTTCCGGGACACAAAGTTGGCAGGAAGAGGAACTCTCCCCGTGGGGGTGGGAGTGTCCAGGTGATTGGGCTAAGTTCAGTGGTCCTGGCAAAGTACCCAGGGGCAGATTTACAAGCCCCTTGCACCATTTTTACGTCACTTATAACATGGGAAAAGTGACGTAAAAGTGGCGCAAGCCGCTTGTAAATCTGCCCCCGACTCCAGGCAATGGATCCGAATGGATGAACCAGGTGTCCTGCTCACAATGCTTAGCAGCGTGTAGGCTAAACACGTGACCACACTTCCAAATTGAGGCAGGGTTCGGAGACCAGGGGTGTACACAATCTACCTCGGAGCATGACTGAAGCAGTGTATCGGCCGGCGCGTCCCGACTGAATCACATGCTGCATAGTTCCTTGTGTGTCCAGCAGTTTTCAGGCAACAATTAAAAATGTGAGGTTACTCTGGTGAATAATGTTCCTGCTGGAGAGAGATCGGAGTTTTGCCTAGTGGCAGTTTTGACTCACCCTAAAGTAGCGCTTAGGGTTACTGTGCCACCTGCAACAAATGGGTGCCATGCAGATCACGGAACTGAGTGTGAGTGAACTATAATTACCGCTAACTAAAACATTAAAATAAATGTATGCCAGAGAGGGCCACCAGGCGCCACCAGCACTAAAGCCGGCCCTGTTCATGAATGTACCAAAATGGGGGCCACATGTGTAGAAGGAAATATAAGAAAATAATTTTTATTAATTTATTTTTTATATTTTGTATATATATTTTATATAAAAAATAATTATTTATTAAAATATAAAAAAAATATTTATATTAATAAAATAAAAAAATAGAAACAAAGCACTTTGCTTAAAAAAACATACAGGCCAATCTATAGTTTTACTGGAATTTGATGCAGATGGGCAGCAATACAGTATTTTCTTTAGAAAACAGCTCACTGCAAAAGCAAAAGGGATCTATTACCATTTCTGGGCAGCAGCTGCGTGGTGATCAGATGCAGAAAAGAGGCCATTTCTCTGAACTTATGTACAACTGGTTAAACATACAGCAACAGACTGCTTGAATTTGGAGTGCATCAGGGCGTGGTCTGTGTCATGAAGGGCGTGGCTTAAACATGCAAATTACAGTTCTGTGATTTCCATAGTGTGCCACACGACTGGTATTTTGGTTCCACTCTGAGCTTTCTGTATTGCATCCAGATATATAACACATCAAGTGGCATACACCTAACGCCAGGGCTATTGGCTTTGTCGATGGTTGTTATCAGGGTCGGACTGGCCTATAGGGTAATCGTGGGGCATATTATCAAGGGGCTTTATCTCCGCTTTTTTGGCTTTAAAAGCCAAGAAAGCGGAGATAAAATTATCTAGCGACAGCTAATAGGAGATAGTGACCATCTTGGGCCCCGCTTTGCATGTCAGTGATATTTATCACTAATGACATGCAAAGTGGGCATGCCAAGATGTTAGCGACTGGAAACAGTCGCTAACATCGCTATCTCCTATTACCAACTTTTGGAGATATTCGCGCTAAGCGCGAATATCTCCAAAAGCTAACACCTGCCCTGAGCAGTTCTTAGCCATGTTATCCAATGGGAGGTGGATAACATGGCTAAGAGCATTTGCTCGATAATGCATGAATATCGCTGACTTTGCAGTGATATTCATGCATTGCCGCCGTTTTTTATCGCATTTGCGATAAACCTTGCTAATAGCAAGGTTTATCTGCGATAAAAATCGCCGATTTGCGGCGATAATTTTTGTCTCTAAACAAGTTAGAGACAAAAATTATCTCTATTGGTTGGTAATATGCCCCCAGGAGTGGCCGAAGGGCTGATCTGACAGATCAGTGTGTCGGCTGGGTTGAGGATCTTTCAGGGCTTTTTTATGGTTCTGTGCGTGGTTTTTACTGTTCATTTCCCTGATATTAAAGCAAACATTGCCTACAGGAAATTAAATCCACGCAGAGTTCCATACCCCGCAAAACACTTACCTTGTCTTTACAAGATCAAACTGCTCCAATTTGCAAACGTGCCACTTTTTTGGCTATCTAATACACTGCTGTAGTCCCCTTTTATTTTGGTGCCCAGGCCTATTTTCTGTCCCAGTCCGACCCTGGTTATTCTCTGTTTAAGACAGGTGAATGCCATCAATAACTGTGTTGTAAATCCTATTGAAAATATTTCAATTCTGAAACGATGATCCTGTGAATTAAATATTACTGAGGCCTGTGGAGGGGCAGTGGAACTTTAGAGTGTCTCAGTCACTCCCATTATGTTCACTTTATGTTAGACATGTTTGCCCCTTTTCTACGGTGAAGGTATCAACCTAGGCAGTAATAAAAGGCTTGCCCACGTAATAGTGGTAGGACAAGAACAACCCACTTCCAGTTAAAGGCAAATTTTATTAAACATAAGTCAGAAAAAACATAATTACATTTATAAAATTAAAAGGCATGTGAACCATGCAAGTATAATACAACAATTAACAAAGTGGGGGCAAAAAAATATGCGGCAAATTAATTTAAAAATAATTTACATGAAACAACAATAGTTCATAAAAGACACATATTATAAAAACATATAATGAGTATTTTTGTCGACGCGCGTTTCGGCGACCAGCGCCTTCTTCAAGACAGAAACTCAAATACTTCCAAGCTACAGAATTCTGTTAATGTCACTTTCAAATTTCAAATGATGTGTGAATTACAGCACTGTTTTACCACTTCAGGTAGATACACTTTTGAAAAAATAAAATAAACTTCTTAATGAGGTGGAGTGATGAAGGAAGCTTGTCGAGATAGACGTGTCCGTGAACCTTGATAATGGTCCTCTCACCTCCTTCACTTCACTCCCCGCAAACACACAACAGATCCACCCACCTGTAAGCACTAAAGAACGGTGATGGATCAAACCCAAATCTTTTGACTGGGTGTGAGTGTTTGATTGGTTCTGATGCTCCGTCCATCACCACCCCCTTTTGTACCACCTGTAAGCACAGAATTTCCTTTTACTTCCGCCTCGTCCATATTTTGACAACTGTGTACCTCCGTCTCACACATTTTCACAGAATCACAATTGCAACTGGATTACGTGACCATTGCTCTGTGCACTCTGCAGAGAGGCCAAGGATGGGATGGCCATGTGTCTTGTACACCTTTTTGACCCGCTGACTGTGTGAACCAGGCCCTGCCTTCAGCCTCCACTCCAGAGCCCTCAACTGGGGCATGTTATGAACACATGGCGGTGACTCCGTTCAAAGTATGCACTATACAAGAGTAATATAATACATGAAAATTCAGAGATATCCTGGGAATACCTAACGCTCTTAGGGATTGCAAGACTGAGTAAAACCTGTGAAATATAAACAAGAATGAAGTCACCGGTATGGATTAATTTAACATGTTTTACATTTACTGTTAAGAAATTGGGTCAGTGTTTTCGCAGTAAAATTAAGGACATAAATATAAGGTCGATAGGGGCCCGTTCCAATGCTCATTTTTAGGCCAAAGCTTACCAGACCGCGCAGCTCTCTGGTTTGCTAAATACATCTTGAGGACATTCAGAAAGCTGGGAAGGCGTTCAGCCCATTGCTAACCATTGGCTTTGTGGTTTGTAACTCACATTTTCTGGCTTTCTATTTGCCGCTTTATTTGCTGTAGGCGGTCCAGCTTGAGTTTGTCCCTCCTCTTGCCCAAACCTTGTTACTGTATTCTCCCACGATCTCGCTTTCTGTAAACAGGCCTTTAAATCTTGTCCTTACCTTGTCACACGTGCTGTGCATTCAAAGACAGAGGTCAAATGTCAGGCTCTCTCTTCCGAGGGAGCTTGGTGTTTACTTTTCTTTCTCTAACTTCAAAGTGAGAGGACTTATCTGACAATCTTGCTGGATACTGGGAGTAGAGGAAAGGGATTTTGTTCTAACACACAACAACTTGTAAATGAACTATGCAAGTATTTTAGAATATATCAAAATTAGCAAAGCACGAATGAAGCACATTTTTTGTAACTCTGCAGCGCGGTGTAAATAAATGCTTCAATATAATCAATACAAATCAATACACTCGGTGATGCCGTTTACACACATTATTTGTGTGCTGTACAGTTTTATTAGTAAAACTGTGAGTCTGGGCAAACGTAGTGGTCATTTCAATTGAAAATGTGTTCTCTGTAATGGCAATGCTCTATCATACCATGCCTACTGCACTCTACTCTGCACCATTCCACACCACTGTACTCTACTCTGCACCACTCCACTTTACACCACTACATGCCGCTGCACTCTGCAGGACTGCACTCGAATCTGCACCACTCTACTCTATCCCAATGCACTCTACACCACTGCACTCTACTCTACTTTGCACCACTCCACTCTATGCTGGGGCACTCCACTCTGCACCTCTTCACTCTATGCCAATATACTCTAAAACCAATGCACGCTACTCTGTGCCATGCCTCTCTATGCCAAACCACAACACGCCTTTCTAGAGTACTCTGCACCACTGCACTTCACGCCACTGCACTCTATACCACTTTATGCCATTCCTCTACGCCTCTGCATTCTATCCTGCACCACTCCCTCTATGCCACTTAACTCTCTGAAACAATCTACCCTACGCCACTACACTCTCTGAAACAATCTACCCTACGCCACTACACTCTCTGAAACAATCTACCCTACGCCACTACACTCTCTGAAACAATCTACCCTACGCCACTACACTCTAAGCCAGTGCACTCTAATCACTGCACTCTACGCAACTTCACTCTACTCTGCACTGCTGAAGTCTGCCTCACTGTTCGCTACGATGCCCTACTATAAGCCACTGCACTCTATGCCACTCGATACCACTGCACTCTATGCCACTCTATACCACTGCACTCTATGGCACTCTATACCACTGCACTCTATGGCACTCTATACCACTGCACTCTATGGCACTCTATACCACTGCACTCTATGGCACTCTATACCACTGCACTCTATGGCACTCTATACCACTGCACTCTATGTCACTCTACTCTATACCACTGCACTCTATGGCACTCTATACCACTGCACTCTATGGCACTCTATACCACTGCACTCTATGGCACTCTATACCACTGCACTCTATGGCACTCTATACCACTGCACTCTATGGCACTCTATACCACTGCACTCTGTGCCACTCTATACCACTGCACTCTATGGCACTCTATACCACTGCACTCTATGGCACTCTATACCACTGCACTCTATGGCACTCTATACCACTGCACTCTATGGCACTTTATACCACTGCACTCTATGGCACTCTATACCACTGCACTCTGTGCCACTCTATACCACTGCACTCTATGGCACTCTATACCACTGCACTCTATGGCACTCTATACCACTGCACTCTATGGCACTCTATACCACTGCACTCTATGGCACTTTATACCACTGCACTCTATGGCACTCTATACCACTGCACTCTGTGCCACTCTATACCACTGCACTCTATGGCACTCTATACCACTGCACTCTATGGCACTCTATACCACTGCACTCTATGGCACTCTATACCACTCCACTCTATGGCACTCTATACCACTGCATCTATGCCACTCTATACCACTGCACTCTGTGCCACTCTATACCACTGCACTCTATGGCACTCTATACCACTGCACTCTATGGCACTCTATACCACTGCACTCTGTGCCACTCTATACCACTGCACTCTATGGCACTCTATACCACTGCACTCTATGGCACTCTATACCACTGCACTCTATGGCACTCTATACCACTGCACTCTATGGTACTCTATACCACTGCACTCTATGGCACTCTATACCACTGCACTCTATGGCACTCTATACCACTGCACTCTATGGCACTCTATACCACTGCACTCTATGTCACTCTACTCTATACCACTGCACTCTATGGCACTCTATACCACTGCACTCTATGGCACTCTATACCACTGCACTCTATGGCACTCTATACCACTGCACTCTATGGCACTCTATACCACTGCACTCTATGGCACTCTATACCACTGCACTCTGTGCCACTCTATACCACTGCACTCTATGGCACTCTATACCACTGCACTCTATGGCACTCTATACCACTGCACTCTATGGCACTCTATACCACTGCACTCTATGGCACTTTATACCACTGCACTCTATGGCACTCTATACCACTGCACTCTGTGCCACTCTATACCACTGCACTCTATGGCACTCTATACCACTGCACTCTATGGCACTCTATACCACTGCACTCTATGGCACTCTATACCACTCCACTCTATGGCACTCTATACCACTGCATCTATGCCACTCTATACCACTGCACTCTGTGCCACTCTATACCACTGCACTCTATGGCACTCTATACCACTGCACTCTATGGCACTCTATACCACTGCACTCTGTGCCACTCTATACCACTGCACTCTATGGCACTCTATACCACTGCACTCTATGGCACTCTATACCACTGCACTCTATGGCACTCTATACCACTGCACTCTATGGCACTCTATACCACTGCACTCTATGGCACTCTATACCACTGCACTCTATGGCACTCTATACCACTGCACTCTATGGCACTCTATACCACTGCACTCTGTGCCACTCTATACCACTGCACTCTATGGCACTCTATACCACTGCACTCTATGGCACTCTATACCACTGCACTCTATGGCACTCTATACCACTGCACTCTATGGCACTCTATACCACTGCATCTATGCCACTCTATACCACTGCACTCTATGCCACTCTATACCACTGCACTCTGTGCCACTCTATACCACTGCACTCTATGGCACTCTATACCACTGCACTCTGTGCCACTCTATACCACTGCACTCTATGGCACTCTATACCACTGCACTCTATGGCACTCTATACCACTGCACTCTATGGCACTCTATACCACTGCACTCTATGGCACTCTATACCACTGCACTCTATGGCACTCTATACCACTGCATCTATGCCACTCTATACCACTGCACTCTATGCCACTCTATACCACTGCACTCTGTGCCACTCTATACCACTGCACTCTATGGCACTCTATACCACTGCACTCTGTGCCACTCTATACCACTGCACTCTATTGGACTCTACTCTTTAGCACTGCACTTTCTTCCACTGTACTCTTTGCCACTCTGCTCTATGCACTCTATTCTGCTCTGCACCCCAGCACTCTACACCACTGTATTCTATGCCACTGAGCATTATGCAACACTCCACTCGACGCCACTGCACTCCACTATGCACCACTCTATTTATGCCGCTGCACTGTGTGTCACTATACTCTGCAACACCTTATGCCAATACACTCTACACCAGTCCACTCTACTCTACGCCAATCCATTGTACACATCTCTACACCACTGCACTCTACCCCACTCTGAACCACTCTATTCTATGCCACTGCATTCTACTCTGCACAACTGTAGTAAATGCCACTGCCCTCTACACCAGTATACTCTATGCCAGTCTACACACTGCACTCTATGCCCTGTACTCTGTACTACTGCACTCTGCAGCACTCCACTCTATGCTACTGCACTCTGTAGCATTCCACTCTATGCCACTGCACTCTGCAGCATTCCACTCTATGCCTCTGCACTCTGCAGCATTCCACTCTATGCCTCTGCACTCTGCAGCATTCCACTCTATACTACTGCACTCTGCAGCATTCCACTCTATGCCTCTGCACTCTGCAGCATTCCACTCTATGCCTCTGCACTCTGCAGCATTCCACTCTATGCCTCTGCACTCTGCAGCACTCCACTCTATACTACTGCACTCTGCAGCATTCCACTCTATGCCTCTGCACTCTGCAGCACTCGACTCTATACTACTGCACTCTGCAGCATTCCACTCTAGGCCTCTGCACTCTGCAGCACTCCACTCTATACTACTGCACTCTGCAGCATTCCACTCTATGCCTCTGCACTCTGCAGCATTCCACTCTATGCTACTGCACTCTGCAGCACTCCACTCTATACTACTGCACTCTGCAGCATTCCACTCTATGCCTCTGCACTCTGCAGCACTCCACTCTATACTACTGCACTCTGCAGCATTCCACTCTATGCCTCTGCACTCTGCAGCATTCCACTCTATGCCTCTGCACTCTGCAGCACTCCACTCTATGCCTCTGCACTCTGCAGCACTCCACTCTATGCTTCTGCACTCTGCAGCACTCCACTCTATACTACTGCACTCTGCAGCATTCCACTCTATGCCTCTGCACTCTGCAGCACTCCACTCTATACTACTGCACTCTGCAGCATTCCACTCTATGCCTCTGCACTCTGCAGCATTCCACTCTATGCCTCTGCACTCTGCAGCTTTCCACTCTATGCCTCTGCACTCTGCAGCACTCCACGTTACACTGCACCACTGCACTCTACTCCACTTTGCACCACTCCACTCTATGCCAGGGCACTCCACTCTGCACAAGTCAACGCTACACCACTTCACTTTATGCCAATATACTCTAAAACCAATGCACTCTACTCTGTACCATGCCTCTCTATGCCAATCCTCAATACGCCATTCTAGAGTACTCTGCACCACTGCACTCCGTGCCACTGCACTCTATACCACTTTATGCCATTCCTCTACGCCTCTGCATTCTATCCTGCACCACTCCACTCTACGGCACTTCACTCTCTGAAACAATCTACCCTACGCCACTACACTCCAAGCCAGTGCACTCTAATCACTGCACTCTACGCAACTTCACTCTACTCTGCACTACTGGAGTCTGCCTCACTGTTCGCTACGATGCCCTACTATAAGCCACTGCACTCTATGCCACTCTATACCACTGCACTCTATGGCACTCTATACCACTGCACTCTATGGCACTCTATACCACTGCACTCTATGGCACTCTATACCACTGCACTCTATGTTATGTTATGTTATGTTATGTTATGTTATGTTAAAAAGCGTTTATATAGCGCTCGGCTACTCCAAAAGAGTGTCCCCGCGCTTTCCACAGGCAGCTACAGTGTATAATGGCACTCTATACCACTGCACTCTATGGCACTCTATACCACTGCACTCTATGGCACTCTATACCACTGCACTCTATGGCACTCTATACCACTGCACTCTATGGCACTCTATACCACTGCACTCTATGGCACTCTATACCACTGCACTCTATGGCACTCTATACCACTGCACTCTATGGCACTCTATACCACTGCACTCTATGCCACTCTACTCTATACCACTGCACTCTATGGCACTCTATACCACTGCACTCTATGGCACTCTATACCACTGCACTCTATGGAACTCTATACCACTGCACTCTATGGCACTCTATACCACTGCACTCTATGGCACTCTATACCACTGCACTCTATGGCACTCTATACCACTGCACTCTATGGCACTCTATACCACTGCACTCTATGGCACTCTATACCACTGCACTCTATGGCACTCTATACCACTGCAC
Organism: Lissotriton helveticus; assembly: GCF_964261635.1. NCBI lineage: Eukaryota > Metazoa > Chordata > Amphibia > Caudata > Salamandridae > Lissotriton > Lissotriton helveticus. Next base: position 900,722,989 of record NC_136073.1, read on the forward strand.
TCTATGGCACTCTATACCACTGCACTCTATGGCACTCTATACCACTGCACTCTATGGCACTCTATACCACTGCACTCTATGCCACTCTACTCTATACCACTGCACTCTATGGCACTCTATACCACTGCACTCTATGGCACTCTATACCACTGCACTCTATGGAACTCTATACCACTGCACTCTATGGCACTCTATACCACTGCACTCTATGGCACTCTATACCACTGCACTCTATGGCACTCTATACCACTGCACTCTATGGCACTCTATACCACTGCACTCTATGGCACTCTATACCACTGCACTCTATGGCACTCTATACCACTGCACTCTGTGCCACTCTATACCACTGCACTCTATGGCACTCTATACCACTGCACTCTATGGCACTCTATACCACTGCACTCTATGGCACTCTATACCACTGCATCTATGCCACTCTATACCACTGCACTCTATGCCACTCTATACCACTGCACTCTGTGCCACTCTATACCACTGCACTCTATGGCACTCTATACCACTGCACTCTGTGCCACTCTATACCACTGCACTCTATTGGACTCTACTCTTTAGCACTGCACTTTCTGCCACTGTACTCTTTGCCACTCTGCTCTATGCACTCTATTCTGCTCTGCACCCCAGCACTCTACACCACTGTATTCTATGCCACTGAGCATTATGCAACACTCCACTCGACGCCACTGCACTCCACTATGCACCACTCTATTTATGCCGCTGCACTGTGTGTCACTATACTCTGCAACACCTTATACCAATACACTCTACACCAGTCCACTCTACTCTACGCCAATCCATTGTACACATCTCTACACCACTGCACTCTACCCCACTCTGAACCACTCTATTCTATGCCACTGCATTCTACTCTGCACAACTGTAGTAAATGCCACTGCCCTCTACACCAGTATACTCTATGCCACTCTACACACTGCACTCTATGCCCTGTACTCTGTACTACTGCACTCTGCAGCACTCCACTCTATGCTACTGCACTCTGTAGCATTCCACTCTATGCCTCTGCACTCTGCAGCATTCCACTCTATGCCTCTGCAGCATTCCACTCTATGCCTCTGCACTCTGCAGCATTCCACTCTATGCCTCTGCACTCTGCAGCATTCCACTCTATGCCTCTGCACTCTGCAGCACTCCACTCTATACTACTGCACTCTGCAGCATTCCACTCTATGCCTCTGCACTCTGCAGCATTCCACTCTATGCCTCTGCACTCTGCAGCACTCCACTCTATGCTTCTGCACTCTGCAGCACTCCACTCTATACTACTGCACTCTGCAGCATTCCACTCTATGCCTCTGCACTCTGCAGCACTCCACTCTATACTACTGCACTCTGCAGCATTCCACTCTATGCCTCTGCACTCTGCAGCACTCCACTCTATACTACTGCACTCTGCAGCATTCCACTCTATGCCTCTGCACTCTGCAGCACTCCACTCTATGCTTCTGCACTCTGCAGCACTCCACTCTATACTACTGCACTCTGCAGCATTCCACTCTATGCCTCTGCACTCTGCAGCACTCCACTCTATACTACTGCACTCTGCAGCATTCCACTCTATGCCTCTGCACTCTGCAGCACTCCACTCTATACTACTGCACTCTGCAGCATTCCACTCTATGCCTCTGCACTCTGCAGCACTCCACTCTATACTACTGCACTCTGCAGCATTCCACGCTATGCCTCTGCACTCTGCAGCACTCCACTCTATACTACTGCACTCTGCAGCATTCCACTCTATGCCTCTGCACTCTGCAGCACTCCACTCTATGCTTCTGCACTCTGCAGCACTCCACTCTATACTACTGCACTCTGCAGCATTCCACTCTATGCCTCTGCACTCTGCAGCACTCCACTCTATACTACTGCACTCTGCAGCATTCCACTCTATGCCTCTGCACTCTGCAGCACTCCACTCTATACTACTGCACTCTGCAGCATTCCACTCTATGCCTCTGCACTCTGCAGCACTCCACTCTATGCCTCTGCACTCTGCAGCACTCCACTCTATACTACTGCACTCTGCAGCATTCCACTCTATGCCTCTGCACTCTGCAGCATTCCACTCTATGCCTCTGCACTCTGCAGCACTCCACTCTATGCCTCTGCACTCTGCAGCACTCCACTCTATGCTTCTGCACTCTGCAGCACTCCACTCTATACTACTGCACTCTGCAGCATTCCACTCTATGCCTCTGCACTCTGCAGCACTCCACTCTATACTACTGCACTCTGCAGCATTCCACTCTATGCCTCTGCACTCTGCAGCACTCCACTCTATACTACTGCACTCTGCAGCATTCCACTCTATGCCTCTGCACTGTGCAGCATTCCACTCTATGCCTCTGCACTCTGCAGCATTCCACTCTATGCCTCTGCACTCTGCAGCACTCCACGTTACACTGCACCACTGCACTCTACTCCACTTTGCACCATTCCACTCTATGCCAGGGCACTCCACTCTGCACAAGTCAACGCTACACCACTTCACTTTATGCCAATATACTCTAAAACCAATGCACTCTACTCTGTACCATGCCTCTCTATGCCAATCCTCAATACGCCATTCTAGAGTACTCTGCACCACTGCACTCCGTGCCACTGCACTCTATACCACTTTATGCCATTCCTCTACGCCTCTGCATTCTATCCTGCACCACTCCACTCTACGGCACTTCACTCTCTGAAACAATCTACCCTACGCCACTACACTCCAAGCCAGTGCACTCTAATCACTGCACTCTACGCAACTTCACTCTACTCTGCACTACTGGAGTCTGCCTCACTGTTCGCTACGATGCCCTACTATAAGCCACTGCACTCTATGCCACTCTATACCACTGCACTCTATGGCACTCTATACCACTGCACTCTATGGCACTCTATACCACTGCACTCTATGTTATGTTATGTTATGTTATGTTATGTTATGTTATGTTAAAAAGCGTTTATATAGCGCTCGGCTACTCCAAAAGAGTGTCCCCACGCTTTCCACAGGCAGCTACAGTGTATAATGGCACTCTATACCACTGCACTCTATGGCACTCTATACCACTGCACTCTATGGCACTCTATACCACTGCACTCTATGGCACTCTATACCACTGCACTCTATGGCACTCTATACCACTGCACTCTATGGCACTCTATACCACTGCACTCTATGGCACTCTATACCACTGCACTCTATGCCACTCTACTCTATACCACTGCACTCTATGGCACTCTATACCACTGCACTCTATGCCATTCCACTCTATGCCTCTGCACTCTGCAGCACTCCACTCTATGCTACTGCACTCTGTAGTATTCCACTCTATGCCTCTGCACTCTGCAGCATTCCACTCTATGCCTCTGCACTCTGCAGCATTCCACTCTATGCCTCTGCACTCTGCAGCATTCCACTCTATGCCTCTGCACTCTGCAGCATTCCACTCTATGCCTCTGCACTCTGCAGCACTCCACTCTATACTACTGCACTCTGCAGCATTCCACTCTATGCCTCTGCACTCTGCAGCATTCCACTCTATACTACTGCACTCTGCAGCACTCCACTCTATACTACTGCACTCTGCAGCATTCCACTCTATGCCTCTGCACTCTGCAGCACTCCACTCTATACTACTGCACTCTGCAGCATTCCACTCTATGCCTCTGCACTCTGCAGCATTCCACTCTATGCCTCTGCACTCTGCAGCATTCCACTCTATGCCTCTGCACTCTGCAGCATTCCACTCTATGCCTCTGCACTCTGCAGCATTCCACTCTATGCCTCTGCACTCTGCAGCACTCCACTCTATGCCTCTGCACTCTGCAGCATTCCACTCTATACTACTGCACTCTGCAGCATTCCACTCGTTGCCTCTGCACTCTGCAGCATTCCACTCTATGCCTCTGCACTCTGCAGAATTCCACTCTATGCCTCTGCACTCTGCAGCATTCCACTCTATGCCTCTGCACTCTGCAGCATTCCACTCTATACGACTGCACTCTGCAGCATTCCACTCTATGCCACTGCACTGTGTGCCACTGCACTCTTTGGCACTATACTCTGCTCTGCATCACTCTAAGCCACTGCACTTTAATCCACTCTACTCTAATCTGCACCACTGCTCTCTATGCCACTGTACTCTATGCCATTCTACTCTACTCTGGCACCTGCACTTTGCACCACTGCACTCTACTATGTAATACTCTACACCACTGCATTCTACGATGCTGCATTGTACATTGCTGAATTCTATGCCGCTTCACTTTTTGCCACTGCACTCTACGCCACTTTATTCGGCAACACTCTATGCCAATGCACTCTACGCCACTTTATTCGGCAACACTCTATGCCAATGCACTCTACGCCACTTTATTCGGCAACACTCTATGCCAATGCACTCTACACCACTTTATGCAGCAACACTCTATGCCAATGCACTCTACACCACTTTATTCGGCAACACTCTATGCCAATGCACTCTACGCCACTTTATTCGGCAACACTCTATGCCAATGCACTCTACGCCACTTTATTCGGCAACACTCTATGCCAATGCACTCTACACCACTTTATGCAGCAACACTCTATGCCAATGCACTCTACACCACTTTATTCGGCAACACTCTATGCCAATGCACTCTGCACCACTTTATTCGGCAACACTCTATGCCAATGCACTCTGCACCAGTCCACTCTACACCACGTGACTTCCATACACGATACTCTGTGCCACTCCACTCCACGACATTCTACTCTTCGCAATTCCACTCTATGTCACTCCACACCACTCTCCTGTACGCCACTAACTTTGATCCATGTTGAGCAGCAGCCACACTCGTGTACCACATGGCTAAACACATTGGCAAAGCCAATTACTCTTACATAGGAGAGAGCTATTGGCTTTGCCAATGCTTGCTAATTATTACCGACTCTGAGACCGGAGGGAACCGGTCCCTGGAGATCATGTTTCCAGCTGTTGCTGCACCTACAATGAGAGCAGCAAGGTAAACAGCCATGATGAGTCACTGTTGCCAAAACAAAACGAAAACAAACCGAACAAACACTGGCAAAACCTCCGTTTCCGCTTGTTTTGTCCAGCATTGTATTGTAATACACGCATTGAGCACAGGAGGGCGCTATTATTCCATGCATTTGAAATTGTGAGCCAGTAAATAACTAAATACCTGTCACTAATGGCATAATGTGAAGGATGGCACAGTGTGGCCGTCTGCAGTGTGCTGCACTGGCCTCATGCCCCCTCACAAGACTCAGGCAGAGCCGCCACTGGAAGGTTCACCTTCAGTTGATCCCTTGGCTCCGAGCAGAAGAGGGAAAAGGTTTTGCATAAAACTCTAGAGAAGGACTTGAGGTGTTTGTGCTGCCTGAGGGGAGGGGAGGAGAGGTCTGCATTGATTTGATTTTATTGATCTGCATACATTTGTTTTGGTTGTGATTGGAGCCACCAGAAAATGACGTGTATAGTTTTTTGTTCAGGTGTTTCTTTTATATTTTACAGATTTCTGACTACATCAGTTTGTGCTCCTGGTTTCATCGCAGACTCCAAGTTAATTTCTCTTACTTCATGTTAACTTTGGTGTCTTCAAGGCTACTCTAGAACCTCTTATTCTTATCTTCATCTTCCCTCCTCCTCTTTACAAGTCTTGTTTCTGGGGTCTTTTCATAGTATTCTTGCCAGCGTTGGCCTCTGCTGCGAGCTCCAGTGAGACCCCGTCAGCTGGGAGCCCTGGCAGGCCTCAGGGACACTCTGCCAATGCTCACTTTATGCCAGAGGTGATCTGCAGAGTTATTTACCAATTCACAATTTCAGACGCATGGAACAAGGGCGCCCTCCTGTGTCCAATGTGAGTATTACATTACAATGCAGGACTATTAAAGCCAGGCACATAGGCTTTGCCAGTGCTTGTTTTGTAGCAGTTTTGTTTTGGCACGGTGGATTACGGTTGTCCAGCTTGGTTTCAAACTAGGTAGATCAACAGCTGGAACATGAGCCTCAAACACAAGCAGCCTGTTGCTGTATTTTTTACCAGAACTGGTACATTCCTTTAGGCGTCATGGGGCATGTTTACAAACCGCTTGCGCCACTGGAGCGTCACTTGTTCTGACACTCAAGTGGTGCACAGTGCAGGCCCATATCTACAAGGCCACGCAAGGCCACCCTGCATGGCTTTTATGGCCTTGTAGACAAGGTGTAAGGTCACACAGTGCAAGTCACTGCGTTGCCTTACAGTGCGTCAGGGAGGCGTGCCATGGGTGTTGCTGTGGGTGTTCCGTAGGATTTTGACACTGCTCAAGATGTTCAACATAGCGTGTGTGAGAAGTTAGCCTGGCATATGTTGTCCACTATTCTAGTGGGCACCTTGCACCAGTCTAATTGACCCTTATGATGGTGGTTGTAAAGTCAACCTTATAGAAAAGCTATCCTATTGGTAGCATGGACCAGCAGTCTTAGGCTAAGACTTCAGAGAGCATGTGAAGCCAGCTGTTTTACCAACTATAATCCCTTGAATACCAAATGAAACCACACCACACAAGGTATATATCAAATATATATGTATCTATTTCTAACACAACCCCTCTGCACTCTTTATGAGGTCAGAGATCAAAGTACATCACAAGTTACTCAATTAGCATACGATAAGTTGCACAAATACAGTTTTTCCCTACGGGCCTCACAAACCCTATACTAAGTAAGTGGTATAAGAACTACTTTAGAAATAGTGAATAGGCCTAGGGCCGAGGGAATCTCTAGGGCTACACTAAACAACCAAAGGTTAGGAAGTAGGAGACCCATGGGAGACGCGTGCAGTGTCTAAACACAGTCGCGAGTTACCATTGACTTATAATGGAGAACGAAGATGTTACAAAGTTACTGTTTAAGGGCACATTCGGATGGACTACGACAAAAACCCTTTAGACTAGGACACTTGGAGAGTCAATACTCGGGAGCACCGGAGTACTCGAGTTACCTCACCCAGGGAAGCCGGGTGCATAGGTGTCTTTTCGTGTCGGGTTTCGACGTCGTTTTCTATGGAGATCTGCAAAGAAGTGCTGCAGGCGACCAGAGGAAAAGTGTCCGGGTGGATCCAAGGGTGGATCGAGGATGTGGAAAACCTGAAAGCAGAGGGGACAGAGTCTGGGTCACCAGCCAGTGACCGGGTGGAACCAGGAAGGAACCAGGAAGTAACCAGTCGATATCGCGATGATCTCAGGTGAAGAGGTGAAGCTTGTCTCTGCAACCACGAGGACCAGGTGGTGTCAACGATGACCAGGAGCTGGATTCGAGCTGTGCCACAAAGGATCTAGTTGACTGCGGTGTTGGTATCCGCTTTGGACCCAACAAGCCTTGGCAAACGCAATCCACGCAGGAAGTGAAGATTGGCTTCGGAGCAGACCAGCAAGGTCTGAGGAGCTTCTCCTTTACAGGGAAGCTGGAGCAAGCCTGGAGCAAGCAGAAAAGCAGTTTGGTTTTAAAGGTTTGTCTTCAGGGGGCTCACTAGCCAGCAGGCTAGCAACCAGGAAGACGCATTGAGCTGAAATGCAAGAGCGGGCCCCATGGGGTACTTGTGGAGTGTGGAGGGCTGAGCTTCGGTGTAAATAGCGCTCGGGTCTGGGGCTTCTCAAACCCCAATGCACAACTTCGAGGGTGCCTCGGTCGTTGCACTGTTAGCAAAGTGCAGGTAGTCCAGGGTGTCCTGTCCCACATCTCTCGTGTCTGCCACGGGTCTCAGCTTTGCTGTGGATGTGGATCGGAGTCCGAGAAGGCTGAGAGTCCAGTTCCTGTGTCACTGAGTCTTCAGGTTCCGGCGAGAGCCTCGACAAAGCAGACCGGCAAGTTATTGGTGGTGCCTGTTTGCACAGGGTGGTCACTCCTTGACCACAAGGGAGATGTCTTCAGTCTTCTAGTCAAAATAGAACGTCGAAGGTCCAACGAGTTTCGTATCAGAGTTCGTTCCAGGATAATCTAAAGTCCTGGGGACACAGCACCTATCTTTATACTAAGAAAATGGTCTGGATTACCTGCTAGGTCCCTCCTATGGGTGGACCTGGGAAGGGGGTGGTTACACCCCTTTCCCTTTGTCCAGTTTCGCGCAAGAGTGGGTCTGGAGTGCCCCAGCAAATGGTTTGAACCGGGCTATGCATGGAGCACCTGGTGTGCCCCAGGCAGTGTCTCAAAAAGCATCTGCTGATGCAGCCCTCCCTGCCCCAATACACATCTGCCTGTCTGGGGAGGGATGTACGTTGTTACAACGCATGCTTTTACTACGCATGCCTTTACAACGCAGGTTTTTCAACGCAAGTCGTTACAACGACTTGCGTTGGGGGGTGCTGGATAGTGTATAGTTTAATTTACTATTCCAACTCCAGTCCCCGTGGATAGTAGGGAAGGTGTTGGATAGTAAATTAAACTATTGCCTATCCTAGAGCGCCCCCCAGCGCTATTCGTTGTATTGACTTGCGTTGAAAAACCTGCGTTGTAAAGGCACTGCGTGGTAAAAGTTGCGTTGTAAAGGATGTTTCCCTCTGGGGAGGTGCTGGCTTTACTTACTTGAGGGATCAAGAGTTCCGGTGTCCGCCGTCAGGATTGGTGGACGTATGCGGTGTGAGGTATTTTACCTCCGTCAGGGTGCTGTGCGTTGTATGGCTGCCCCCGCACAATCTGCCTCTCAACCTCACGGCTGTTGCAGTCCGAGGGGACCCGAGGAGGTACTTTGGACTTGGGCTGCGGAGAAACGAGTCGAGCCATCTCTGCCTGCGATAATCACTGGAGCCGGTACTGATTTGGTGTGCCCCCCATACCACCGACCCAGATGCATGAACATGATGCATTCTGGGGGTTGGAGTTTGTTTAATGGTTTGCAAGCACAAACAGGTGAGCTGAGTCCTTACCGGGAGGAGCCCAGTGACATCATCATTACATCAGGGGAAGAGTAGATGGACTATTAACAAGACTCTGGTGGGTGCAGGGCGCTGAGGAAGGCAACAGAGCCGAAATGCATTAGTCGCCTCCTACCTGCACAGCTTTTGAATAAGGTGCCTCTAAAGATTTCCCCTCTGGCCCCTGCTCTTTTCTTTCGAGGGAAGTGATTGTGTGATATATATGTATATATATATATATATATATATACATATATATATATATATATATATATATATATATATATATATATATATATATATATATATATATATATATATATATATATTATATACACACACACACATGTGTGTTTGTATATATACACATGCACACATATATATATGTGTGTGTGTGTGTATTAATACTGGCGGTCGTCAGTAGGTAGTTATAGTTAGGACCTAGTTTCCATAGAAAGAGCATTTTTTGTTTGGCATATAACTTTGGCGTTGTTTGATGAATCTTCATGACATTTTCAAAACGAATTCTTTGTTGATATCAGCTCCTATGTTGCAAGTTTTGGGGTGATTCGTCAAGGGGGGCGCTGAGAAAAAAGGGGGGGGCCCAAAACGTGTTTTCTCCATGTGAGCTCATTGTTGTAAAGTGATGTGCTCTGGTCTTTGTAGCATACGTGTGCAAGTAGTGTTAGTACATGTTTATACCATACAGGGAGTGGGAAGCGAACTACTGACTGCTATCGTGGGTTTATACTATACCTGAAGCGGGAAGCGAAGTGCTCACTCGTACCGGTGTGAAGACCTGGGGATCAAACCGAGCTGATTGCTGTAAAGTGATGGGCTCTGGGCACTGTAGGATTCTAGTCGCTGTAGTATAACTGTGTAAGTAGTGTTAGTATGTGTTTATAGTATATAGGGAGTGGGTAGTGAACTACTTTCTCCTACTGGTCTGAAGACTCGGGCGTTAAACCGTGAGCCTAAATCGGGAGCTCATTGCTGTAAAATGATGTTCTCTGAGCGCTGTAGTATACCTGTGGAAGTAGTGTTAGTTTGCGTTTATAAAATACAGGGAGTGGGAAGCGAACTACTCACCCCTACCAGTCTGAAGACTCCTGGATGAAACCATGAGCTCATTGCTGTAAAGTCATGTGCTCTGTGTAGTATTCCAATGTAAGACATAGTAGAATGTTAGTATGTAATGTTAGAATGTAGGGCTGTCATGAGGGGAACCTTTGGGAGTTTGTACACGGTGCTGGAGAAGACGGTGGCCTTGCTGTCTGCTCCTGTTGATGGGTGTTTCAGGTGTCTTGTTTCCCTGCAATAAATCTACTTATCGGATCCAGTGCTGACTGCCTCTTCACTACATAAATTTGGCGACGAGCGGGATAAGGTAAAAAGAAGGCAGCCCTCACTAATACTTCAAAGTTGCTTGGGTTGTGCTGAAGACCCGTTTTCTTCGTGTAGCTGTTTCTACTTATCCCAGGGTCGTCGGCTCATTGAACTTTTTCATCCGACCTCTGGTAGGATTCATATTTTTAGATTTTGTGCTTCCTCTGCCTCTTCACTACACTCTGGTCGCTGTACCATACCTGTTGTGAGTAGTGTTAGTATGCGTTTATACAAACTAAAGCATCATGGTCCTAGGGAGCGCGACCTCCTAGGCGCAGCTCATACAATGTCCTGGGGTGTGCATCCGCGGGACATTTATGTTTGCGATTAGAGGGCGGGTGCATGGCTTCCACCTTGTGATAGAAATCCTTGTTTATCTTGTTGAAGCGAGAGGAGGAAAATCTTGTATCGCTTTAATAGAGCGGATCCGGATGGTAAAAGTTCAGGAAAAAAAAAAGCGGTGTCTCACTCGTTGATTTAAATTAGGCTCCTCATGGGTAATGTTCTGTGGCTAATCCTTATATTATATTGCGGGGTCTCTCTAGGACTGGGGACCTTAATGTCACATGTAAATTACGCGCGGAAGGGCACAGAGACATTTCGTAGCCTAGGGGATCGCCACCATTTTCGGGTATTGTTTACTAATTGTTCGGGGGCTACGAGGCCAACTGAAGTCTGGGGATCGCCATCCGGGCTTTACTTAAATATGCAGGGTGGGCCTCGGCAGTCCATGAAGTCGCGGTGGTCCTAGGCAGTGACTTATTGGTTCTGTGATACAAAAGGGGATGATGGACGGAGCGTTTGAGCAAATCAAACACTCACCCCCAGTCAACTGATCTGGGTTTAATCCATCACCATTCTTTAGCTCACTCAGCCACCCCAGTTCAGACATGGCCATATGCAAATCAGTCTGACCCTGTGCCTCATGGGAACAGTCCAGCCCGAACTGCCAAGCCAGGTCTTCCCTGGACCGGAAACAAGCATCCTGGTCAGCCAGGCTATCTTGAATCCAGTGGCCAAGTGAGCAAGGGTCTCACGTCTGAGCATACCCTGCCACACTTAGGGCGAACAAAGCGATACAAAAGGGGTTCTGTGATCACACAGGCAGTACTCATGGTGTTATAAAGTGATGCCGCATAGAACCCTTGCAGTTGTAGAATAACATTGGCTTCATTTATGTAATAGTCTATTGGTTCATATTTGGTAAGTGCACTGCAAAATTACAAATGTTTTCTCTCTACACCTCCTATAAACAGACGATTTTCACAATCAACTACAGACAAGTGTTGTCAGAAAAAGAAGACCTATACACTCACTTCTTTATTGTAAAAAAAATAATCTTTATTAAAACAACACAAATAAATGGAAACGCAAGTTTATTAGAACAAACAACAGTATAACATGAAATACGTGGGTGGGACTCCTCCGGAAGCAGCATACAAAACCTGAAAGTCAGATTCAGATTCAATGATCTTTATTCGGTTAAAAAACAAGTAACCAAGAAAGAGACAAACATCAAAACAAATTGCAATAATTACAGCTTTTGAAGTAGGTTCAATACAGAGGACCAACAAAATAAATGTTTTAAAACGGAGTGAAAAACTATGAATTAATCAGTTTTCTGTTATCATATGTTTCCGTAATTTAAAAACACTCTTTAAAAATGTTAAAACCACAGATACAGATAAAACCGTGTCCATTCTCTGGAGCTCTAAGAAAGCTGGGCGACATCTGGTAAAATTCATTTCTTTTAAAAAAGGGATTATGATTTCTCTACGTAAGGCAGTATAAAATCTGCAAAAGAACAGGATATGGATATCTGACTGTTGTGAGGTGACATCGCATGGGCAGAGAGGTAAAGTACGTGTCCATAGGTTCATTTTTGGAAGTGACACCAATCTAAAAAATATACAAAATCTAAATCGTGTTAAAAGAAAACGATCATAGTTTGTCATAGGCAGGGATAGATATGGCTGTACGGACTTAAGCTCGCATAAGGTTAGGAGATGTGACTGTACTGAATTTTTTAGAGATTCAGCTCTCCTCCTCTTAGCTTCTAGATGAGCCAAGCAGAGGACCTTCAGTGAGCGCCTTGAGATGCTATCCAGTGTTGATGGATCTAAATAGTAAGAATAGCACCCAATCTCCGTCAAGAAGCTTTTAACGTAAGCAAGCCATTGCGATCTCTCCACATGATCCAAATTGAGGGTGTCCTGTAGTAAAGCCCGATTCATAACACATTCATTTGTAGTCCATACCCTGTGCCACAACAAAATGGGTTGGATTTTGATAATATCAGTTATGTGCGTTAGGGCAAGTTCAGCGTGACAATTAAAAGTGGCCACACACTGTGGGACAGCAAGGACTTCCCTCAAGAATTTGTTTTCCACAACCTGGATTGGATCAACGTTTGAATAGCCCCACAGCCCTGAACCGTACATAGCCACCGATACACATGTTGCTTTATAAATAGTTATCATTTCTTTTATCGGCTTCCTGCCCAGTTTTCTTACAAAATTCTTTAAAGCCATGATAGTTTTCATAAATAAAAGAGTTCTTGCCTTAATTGCACTTGTCCAAGAACCAGACTCGTGAAATAAAATACCTAAATATGAAAAAGTTGGGGTATTGTCTAGAGGAACATTATTTAAAATTATACGTTTCATCGGCTTGCATGATTTGGAACCACAGTTCATTGTAAAAGTTTTGCTACAGTTAACTAGCAGGTCTAGGTTAAGCATAAAATTCTCGAAGCTTACTACTAGTTTTTGCAGCGCCCGGGGAGTGCGTGCCATAAGCACAGCATCATCCGCATACATTAGTGCGGGGATTGCCCTCCTCCCCACTCTGGGCATGTCCCCGCACTCGTGCAGCAGGTGGTGCTCGAGCCCATTAATATAGAGCAAGAAAAGAAAAGGTGCTAAAACGCATCCTTGGCGCACTCCGCGGCCCACACTAAATTGTCTGGAGCATTCGCCCCCCCTGCCGTAGCGGACAGATGCTGTGGCTCCACTGTACAATTCCCTCAGGAAAGAAATGATGATCGTATCCACACCCAAAGTTTTCATAACTGCCCATAGTTTAGTGTGCGACACACAGTCGAACGCTGATGAAAGGTCCACAAAGGTAAAATACAAGCGTTCCGACTTGATCCTTATATATTTGTGCTGTAACAACATCAGATTTAAGCCTTGTTCTATTGTGCCAATCCCTTTTTGAAAACCAAATTGGAGGTCACTCATAATTTCATTTTCCTCCGCCCAGGTTTGGAGTCTTGCCAGCACTATTCGACCCAAAATTTTAATTGAGGAATCGAGAAGGGAGATGGGCCTGTAACAGGCACAGCTGTTCCTATCGCCCTTCTTATAGATGGGAACGATGACTGAAGTGAACCAAGACTCTTTTAGGCCCCTTGATAGGGCCGCATTAAAAAGTTGTACCAACAGAGGGCCCCAAATTTCAGGGTTTTCTTTAAAAATATCCGCGGGGATCCCGTCAGGACCTGCTGCCTTCCCTCCTTTAGTAGCTCTTAAGGCAAGCATTACCTCGTCAAGTGAAACAACCAGGTTTATGCCTGGTTCCAAGGCCCAACTGGTAGATGAATTGCTACTATGAATATCAGCCTGTGCTTTATAAAGATTGGAGAAATGATCCACCCAATTGTCTTCAGTAATGGCGATCTCCAAGCGTGCCTTATGGGTTTCGTAAGGAAGAGGAGTGTTGATTACTTTCCAAAAGGCAGCAGGGTTTTTTAACTTTGAAGCCTCACAGAGTGAGTCAATGGCCTCCTTATTTAATGCAGATTTCCTTGCTGAAAGGGCCTGATTATATGCCATCCTGCATGCTCTAATTTCACCCACGTCCCTGGGGCTTCTATGCCTGAAAGTCAAAAATGAAACATAAGTATGTGTGCCATATGGAAGAGGAAAATAAAGGTAGTCCGAATGAAAGGAAGATAGTAAGAATGGGAGGGAGAGGGAGTGGGTGGAAGGGAGAAGGAGAGGGAGAGTCAAAAGAACAGAGGGAGGAGGAGACAGAGCGTCGGCCTATTGCACCCAGCCATCAGTGTTTACGTCTGTCACCCGTTTGTCTAGGACGCTGGGGTCTGCGAGAAAGAGTGTGGTCAAGCAAGTCCCTAAAATGAAACATATGAATGAGGCCAGAGATCACAATATTAGCTACGGGAACATTGCTTGCCTGCACCTGTGCACCCAGGGCACTGTACCCCAGCACCTTCCCCCGCACTGTGCTCAATTGTAGGTCCTGCGCACCGAGGCTTCACTGCTCATCTGTCACCATTGGTGTGTCCAATGACGTGTTGGTACAAGCTCTGAGTCCGGGGTATCTTTGAAGGGTGGGAGAGCAGGTTTCCGGTCGGGGACGGTGTCTTGATAACACAATGGAAGGCGTCAGAATGCCGAGGGCATCATGACGGGGAGAGCACCCGCTCTGCCCATTTTGGCTCAATCAATTCAGTGCCTGAAAAGGGAGAAATGATTTAATGGTGGAAACGTCTGGAGGTAAATGAAGGTTTGTTTCAAGCTTAATAGAAAACACCAGTTGAGTGCATCCTTCGTTTTTGAAGTACGAACTACTAACTGTTAGTGGTAATCGTGGTTCAAAGAGGAGTTGGAGTGCACGAGAATAGACAAGGTTAAATAATAATATGTTATGCTAACGTTTACTTACAAAGGACCAGAACGCATGCTAGAAGCATAATGTGCGCGTGTAATGCAGTGGCAGAAACCTGTGTGCATGTCCACTTAGTAATGAGCTCACAACAGTGCCCTAAAAGCCAACACCACGTGTCTGTAGGGCAGCGCTGCCTGCTGGCTCAGGCCTACAGTACGGTCCAGCAGGTCCTTAAAATGAGACAGAGATGAGACTAACTCAGGTCAGAGATCACATCATTACGCATGGCAACATCGCTTGTTCGGACCTGCGCACCCAGGCTGATGCACCCTACCCCTCCTGCAGCACTGCGCTCTACACGTGTCTGTAGGGTAGCGCTGCCCGCTGGTTCAGGCCTACAGTACGGTCCAGCAGGTCATTAAAATGAGCCAGAGATGTGACTGACTGAGGTCAGATCACATCATTACGGACGGCCATATCGCTTGTTTGCACTTGCGCACCCAGGCTGATGCACCCCAGCTCCTTCCCCGCACTGTGCTCAATTGTAGGTCCTGCGCACCAAGGCTTTACTGGTCACCTGTTACCATTGGTGTGTCCAACAATGCGCCGGTGCAAGCTCTGAGTCTAGGGTATTTTTGTAGGGTGGGAGAGCAGGTCTCCGGTCGGGGACGGTGTCTTGATACCACAATGGAAGGCTTCAGAATGCCGAGGGCATCATCACGGGGTGAGCACCCGCTCCGCCCATTTTCAGTCAATTCAGTGTCTAAAAAGGGAGAAATAATTTAATGGTGGAAACGTCTAGAGGTAAATGAAGGTTTATTTCAAGCTTAATAGAAAACACCAGTTGAGTGCATCCTTCGTTTTTGAAGTACGATCTACCAACTGTTAGTGGTAATCGTAGTTCAAAGAGGAGTTGGAGTGCACGACAATACACAAGGTTAAATAATAATATGTTATAACAAGGATTCACATACAAAGGAACAGAGTGCATGCTAGAAGCATAATGTGCACGTGTAATGCAGTGGTGGAAGCATGTGCGCATGTCCACTTAGTAATGAGCTCACTACCGTGCCCTAAAAGCCAACGCCACATGTCTGTAGGGCATGTGTGAGAAAGGGGTCCCCGCAAGGAGAATGTGTTGTGTACAACACACACTAACACAATTATAACTAAACAAACATTAATCAAAAACCATTAATCAAAATTACTTGTAACAAGTATTGTCCTTTATTTAACAATACCATATTTCAATCATTATGAACATTTAATAAATAATTGAATAGCCGCAGTTGGGGAAGGGAAGAAAGGGGAGGGAAGAGTGTGCTCAGGGCGGTGTAAAGTCAAAAGAGAATAAACACAGTCAGGAAGGAAGCAAATTATAACAATCTTTAAATGAGAATTGAAACAAATCAAACTACGAAAAGCCTAAACAATTAAGGCATCCATTGAAACACTGTTAAACTGGGGACATTCAACGGTCACATACATAGTTCAGAGCAATCAGGGGCATGTGCCGGAGGTCCCAAGTGAAAAAGAAGAGCCGTCGACGTTTCGACCCCTAGATGTAGGCTACGTTAGATCCTTTAACGGGGTCTTCATCAGGACATGTTCAGTAGGAGGGGGGGTGGGAGGGAAAAACAGGAATGGATGGGGCGGTCCTATATCAGCTTTAAACAATCAGCCAATTGGTGAGAGTATTGTGGGTTACAATCCCAATTTGTCGATATCCCGAAGGGACAGACAGACGATAGTGTGCGCCGGATCAGACAAGCAGAGGTGAGGAACGCTGACTGTTTTAGCACATCGGACGTGGTTCCTGGTATAACTCTGCAACGTTATAAGTCACTTTGAAATGCCCCGTTTTTATCTTTTTTCTTATATTTGGTGGTGGAGTGATATGAGGATAAAGTCACTTCGTGTAACACCACCCCGAAAATAAAGCGAGGCAAGGTGTAATGGCTGTTCCGTACGCCACCGTGATGATTGAATCTGCAGGGCTGCTTCACGGAGTTAGAGCGAAATAAGTGGTTAAACCTTCGCGGTGATTAAATCAAAGCCGCGAAAGGGCCGCTGCAGTCAGACGCTCGTCTCTGTGGGCTCCGCAAGGCTGCTCTCTGTGGGCTCCGCAAGGCTGCTGGGACCCACAGAGACGAGCGTTTGTAGTAGTTGAAATGAACTGTGATATTCTTTAACCCCTTCACTGCGGTGTTAATTTTGCCGCGGTGCGAGGGGGGCGGTGTTGGGCGTGGTGCTCCGGTACTGATGATGGCTCCCGGCCGTCATAAATCACGGTGGGCGTGTGCTCATGACATCCGGGAGCCATCATAACTCCGCCCACTGATTAATTCTCCCGCACAGGCGGGGAATTAACCGCGTGTGTGCGGAGCGGCAATGTTCTGACGGCTCCCGGCCGTCATGAGCACACGTCTACTGTGACTCATGATGGCCGGGAGCTGTCATGAGCATCGAAGCCGTTAAATAAAGAACATGCTGCAGAAATGAGAATGTAACAATAAATCTAGTGTGTCTGACCATCTCAAAGGACAGTAGCGGTTGCTCTTCCTAACAAATGGTGGGGTGGGGGAAGGTGTGCAGGGTAAATAACGCTCAAACAAAATCACTTTGCTGTCGGCCGCTGTCTCTGGGTTCTTCTTCTCCGGTCCCGACTCCGATTCTCCATGGGCTGGTGCACACTGCA